>NW_026068029.1:2674749-2857984 GCF_014885135.2 Alexandromys fortis | reverse complement strand
TAAGAGGCAAAATAAGTGGATGTGAATCTGGGCATTCATTCATACTCTCGCCACAAAATGAAACCTAATATTAAATTATAAATTTGAGGGAAGACAAATTCTTCCTACAAAACTTATAAACAACTTATCAATAATAATCATACCTAAATTAGTAAATCAATTAGTAATTAAAACAAGCAACCAAGAACTGACAGTTTTCAACAATTTGCTGCACATTCATTTGTATTCATGTATTTCATCATATTTTACCCTGTATAATCACGATGGATAGTTAATACATTTATATGCTTATTTATTTTTGACATTGGGTCTTGCTACATAGTGCTGGGTGGCTTTAAGCTTATGGATTTTTGATAATCTTCTTGTCTCTGCTTCCCATGTAGTTGGATTCTAAGCAAATGACCAAGCTGGGTTTAGCTGAAGACTTTTAAAGTTGCATGCTTTTCTGTGAAATGTGCAGTTCAATTTAACTTGTCCTTTTCTGTTATAATTTCTGCATACTTTTTTTTGCTTTTTTAAAATATTTATTTATTTATTTATTTATTTATTTATTTATTATGTATACAATATTCTGTCTGTGTGTATGCCTGCAGGCCAAAAGAGGACACCAGACCCCATTACAGACCGTTGCGAGCTGCCATGTGGGTGCTGGGAATTGAACTCAGGACCTTTGGAAGAGCAGGCAATGCTCTTAACCTCTGAGCCATCTCTCCAGCCCTTTCTGCATACTTTTAAGTAAATAATTAAAAATAGAATTACTTGTCCACAAGAAAGTGAAATTGTTTCTGGCAACAATTTTATCTGAATGTTATTTAATAGTCAAATATTTGAGTATATAACTTGATTTTATTTTAACCAAACTGACTACTATCATTTAACATGATGAAATCAATGGTTTTAACAAAAGCAAACAAACATAAATTAAGAATCATATGTAGTAAATAGTTTGGCTCTCAAATTCTATTTTCATTATCACAAGGAAATGCCACAGTAAATATGTAACACTGTACAATTAAACCAATATTTTAAATTATTTAAATATTCACTACAAGGGGATATAAAATTATGTGTGGAATGAAGTAAGTCTCATGGTGGTAAAAATACCATTTTTGTTAAAAATGGTTATAGCTATGGAAGGTAGAATGGATGTAATATCATTAATGATGACTACATCAAGGAGAATAATATACTTCCTACATCCCACTTTTTATTTCTTTATATTTTACCAATAAACATTTTAAAAAATTTAAAAAACAATAAAAACAAGGTTTTAGTCTACAAATAGTAGTATTTTAATTAGGACTATGAATTTCAAGAGCTAATGAGAAAAAGCTGACTATCGAAAAAAGTCTACTTAATGCACAGAATTAGAAACATCAATAGAAATGGGAAATGAAGTCTCTGAGCACTGCATTTTAGATGACTAATCAAAAGGAATATAAGTTTATTAACATGTGTGTTCAATAAGAACTGCACTGACATTTTATTCCGTGACGAATTTTTAGTAGACACACCCCTTAATCATTAGGTCCATTTCACATAACAATTCTGGGAATGGAAATGAGGCCTGATGAGTAACATACATAGAAGAATGGTAATTGGATGTGATGACTTTATCATTTGAATGTCTCTTTTATTTCCTCGGTCCTCTTTTGAAATTATTAATGTAGATAATTTCAAATTATTTAACATCTTTAGTTCCCATTGTTTTATGTTGTCATACTTAACAACTGTCTTCAATGTATTAGCAAATGGGATGTATTCTTACAACTTCAGGCAAAATGATTTGCAGATATGGTGCCGGGGTATCATCATATTCTTACAGTCACACAATGAGGTACAAAGAATTCTTGAAATCCATTTATTACCCTTTACCTCATTGAGATACTTATCGTTGACAGATAATGGAACATGGACAGAAGGTGTGATATAATAAGACATGTATGTGTGTTCCAGTTCGAAGAAGCTTGGGATCCCCCATGCAAAGAGCTAAATCTACGTGTCCAAATGTCCAAAGAGCTAAACCACACAAATGAAAGTGAATCAGTTTTACAAGATTAACTTTCCATTTTCTAATTTATGTTTCTGGCTAGCTTTAAAATATCAAGTGTGAAAGATTTAAATGATAGAAATCATGTAAATATTTATCAGCAATATATAAAAAATTATGGCATTCTTTCCACTGGCTTCTGAGTTCTCATGTAGTAAGAGACACAAGGAGCTTAAAGAAGTGAAGACATCCTAAAGTCTACCAATAATAACAGTATAAGCCACCAATATTGGAAGGAATCAAAGAATAGGAATTAGAGATACTAGGCTATGAATAAACATGGAAAAACCACTATTAAATCAAGCTATATAAAAGAATTGCTTGATTTGTAAAACAGTGAGCTCAACATCAAGAACTGTTTCAATAATTTAGTAGTTCAAATGATAACAGAGCTTCCAAAGTCACCAGATATTACAGTTTTAATAAAAGAAGGGGGAGTAAAAAAGATAAGGACAGATCAACGTGTGCAGACATATATGGTCCTGCTAAATATTTGTCTCCTTGTCCTTTCTTCTCGGTGTCTGTATAATATTTCATGTTGTCTTGTTACAATAATCCCTTCTCTGTTAATAGTTTCCATTAGCAATCTCCTGCATATGACTCTCAAATCTTTCAAACCTTTTCTGTTTCCTAATAAGTGTTTCTGTCACATACTCTAACTGTGGTGCTAATATCTACCAAATAATCACATACCAATAGTATATTGAAGTAGGTTCTTTATATTTATATGAAATTATTTTAATTTCTATTTCTTTCTTATAGCAGCTCAAAGAAACAAGTATTAAAATAACATTACATGTGATAAAATGGAAAAAATGACTGGTTGGGGGCAACATTACAAATTAAATGGCAGAGACAAGAGTTTATATTCATGTCTGTTCAGTTATAGCTCAATATCTTCATTCAAATATCTCTGGCATCTCAAATGAAATCAGTATTCTACAACACAAATATATTATCTCCCCTTTTTTATTTCATTTACCACAACTACCAATAACTTCCATATAATCTTATCAAGTTTGGATTCGCCTATGGATATGTACCCCATTTTATCTGCAGGTGCATCATGAAAATTTCCTAGCAATGAACATTTCTTTACTTCTCGTCTAGACAGGGTATTTACTTATTAGATTCAAACTGAGTCATAACCTATCTTTCTTCTTCTAGTCTTTTACATCTCCACAGTACCACTATGTGTGAATGTTTTCTTCCTTTCACAGCTTTTAAATTTCCCCAAATTTTACAGCTCTTCTTCTCTTAAATATGGCTCTCAAACATGAGTTTATACTAAATAAATAAATAAATATTGTTTTCAACGATAAGACTGCTAGGTTTTACTTCAGAGATTAAGATCCAGTTGTAGTTCTGGGGTAGGAGCCTAATAATTTGCTTTGCTTTCTAAATCCAAGTTTCCATATGATGCTGATACTACTTGTTCTTAGTCTGGGAATCATCCTTTGAAAACTGCTATAATAAATGATGAACTTACTGAAGGTAATGACTTGCCAATGCCTACAATATTTTATATAATTTTAGGCTGGACATAGTAACTCAAATTAGTATTTATTGAGACCCTAGAGTATGATTATAACAGTGAACGCAACATAATCTGTTGATCATTAAATAACATAATGAGCACAGAAATAGAAATAGATGAACAGGTAAACATTTAGATTAAAATGAAAGAACTACAAGCTATAGTAGAACCCTCCCACCCTGCAAAAAGGGGGCTCTGGGGGAAGGTTTCCAATTAGTCTAAACTGAAATCTTATGGGTTTGGAGTGAAAGACTCACAGGAATTCAATAGGTAAAGAAATCTGTGCAAGAAATTCTAAGTCTGAATAACTTTCAACAATTTAGCGAGGGTGGATGACAGAGCAAGGTAAAGATAAGGAGGCAGGAGAAAGAAGCAGGTCACTTAGAGGCTTTTGAAATCAAAAAATTACGAGTTGGTTAAGTAGTAAGCGCTTTTTCCTTCAAAGAGCTTGGTTTGCTTATGGCTGTGTGACTGCTGAAGTGCTTGTCCCTCTGCTTGTACTTTTTCTGTCACTTCGAACATCTAAAATCTTACCTATTCATAAAGGCTCATTTGCTTGAAATATCCATCATAATGCCTCCCTCTTTGTGATTTTTTTGAGACAGAGTTTCTGTGTAGCTTTGAAGCCTGTCCTGGAACTGAGAGATCCTCCTGCCTCTGCCTCCTGAGTGCTGGGATAAAAGACGTGCGCCACCACCGCCAGACTCCTATTGCCTCTTCTTACAAGCACAGTCCTATTTTCTTCATATGAATCTTGCAATACTGCACCTCATTAGTATAATTTTCCCTTGCTATCTTTCTCTACTTACCATCACAACACTGGCTTCTGAGTAAAAACAGTTTCATATTTAGATATACCCTTCAATAAATAATATGCTTTCCAAAAATAGACAATCAGTATATGTTAATTTGACTGATGAGATGAGATGACAATATGAGAACTAAATGTTTCAGTGACAACAAAATGCTCCCTGAAACTACAAAATGGCTTTAGTACCGATGTAAAATCAAAATGTAGCATGAACATTTTTATTAAATGCACTTGAAGTTTGCTATGTTAAATAAATGTTAAGTGACCTTCCATCTAAAAAATATATGTCATATCAAAGCTATTATAGATAGTATTTACCCTCAAAGAAGCAATAGAATGTTCCCTGTAAATAAATATAAAATACTGTGCTTCAAATTACAATGTGATTATGGCACATAATAGAACAGTGAACAAAATTTTTACTTGTCCTAAAATATTTTACAATTAGAATAACCTTTCAAAATTATCATATTTGTTTTACATAGTATATCTTCTTATTAATTCAAGATAACACTTTTCACACATGTTGAACTAATGCTATCCTTCCCATTGGACAAGTAAGAAGACTAACTAATTTTATCACTCACTAACTTATAACCAAACCTTAAAACATATATTAAGATGTATTTTATGTAACACAAGATTAAAAATTCCCAAGAAAGTCACTAAGGTTCTGAAGGTCAGAAGCCAGAAGTTCTGGTTTCTTGTAAAGGGGGGCTTTTACGTGTATTTTTCAGGCTGAAGCAGGTGTTTCTGGGTAAGAGGAAACATAAGTTGGGAGATTCTGGACAAATGACTGCCTGGACTGAGAACACAAGGTTCTTTGGGTCAGTGCAATAGAGGCGACAGATTTTCATTCCTTTGGGCACATAGAGGGAAGTTGTCTTTATGACATTCCCTGGTCTATTGGTTTTCCAAACACCTGGTGAATTATTTAACCGAATTATGAAGTGACAGACATTACTCTTTGGACCCAAGTAGTAAAACTTAACAAACATTCATAAACATCAGATTTTTAAAACTATCATGTCAATCTGGAGATTTTCCTTTTTTGTGGATATATGTGGAGTTACAGAGATCATCTTTATATCTCCAGGTAGGAAAGTAGGATATTTCTTAAAATAGTTTAAAAAATATTGCCCTTCATAAAAATGAGTTTCATTATCAATATTTACATATGTGTGTGCATACTCACATTCTTAGCTCCCCAGTGGTAATGTATAAATGATATCCTTTCTTAGAACCTCAAAGAGACTACAGAAGTTACTCCACACTGAGATGTCTCCCTTTCTCACTGAAAGCACTGAGGAGGCCAGAGGCAATGCACAAATGATCACATTACGGATAAACACTCTCAACCTTTGCTAAAATTTTTGAACTGAGGTATTTATTATCATATTCTAAGAGTTACTATAAAGTTACTAAGAATCTAATCAATGAATATTTTGTGCCAGTGACTTTCCTTTCCCTTTTTATTTTTAGCCAAACAAGCTCCATGGAGGAAATGCCATAGTAAGTAACATTTCAGAAGTATTAAGCTCTGACATATCCTGTCTTTCAAAGATCCTAGAAGTAGGTCTAGAGTACTCATGCACACAATTTCCCTTCACTCAGTTTCTCACAAAATGTGAATGAAAATCCTACAACCTTAAGCATTTGGAGATATCATAAACTGACTTTCATACAACCATTCATTCCTTGAAGAAAAGTAAGAAATTATTCATGATCCAAAGATAAACTAATCTATATATGTTGATTTAACAAAATCTATATAAGTGATTTTAAGTTCTACCATAAAATAACTTTGAAAGGTAATTCGGAGCAGACTGAGACAGTCTAAGTTTTATCCAACCTAAAGAAAACCTTAGTATTAATATTTACACAGATAATTGGAAAAGATAGCCTTGAAATAAGATAAAAAATAAATATTTGAAAAAGTGAATATGGAAATTCAAAATTTCATTTTCATTAGGGGAAACGGCTCTAGTTTTATGTTTATTGAATAACTCTTCATTTTATATCCTTGAAAATGCTAAAAGGCAATTCTTCAGTACAACGTGAATGTCAAGGCATATGTAGCTATTTTTAAAGGGCTTTTGTTTCCGTGTGGCTTAATTTAAATGTGAAACTTAAAACATGCTAAATTAATTCATCATTTGAATGTATATATCGTCAATATTTAATATTTCCACATAAATTTTAAAGTGTTGTATATTTTATATACAATGTGTCTCCTGATCTGAGTGTTAAGTAATTAAAAGGCAAATTTCTAAGCAATAACAATTTCTTATTGCCAAGATAGTTAGAGGGAGGAAATAAAGCAAGGCAATTTCAGCAATCTCAGAAATTACATTTTCCCCCTAGAGTCCATTCATCGGTCATCCAGAAGTTCTGAGGCTTGCATCTTGATTAACCCATCTAGGATCTACATGAAGAAACAGCCATCATCATGGTTTTTCCCTTTAATGAATCATGCAGCATCCCTATTTCTGTAAACGGTCACTGATATTAGGTGTACCCTCTGTGTCACTACCATCTCTGCACTGGTAATACGATTCCAAAGCTGTGGGCATAGGTCAGTATCTTGTACACATAGCTGTCATTTCCTCTTCCCATTTCAATATGGCATTTGGTAATGTAGTCTCTTAAGGTCAAAAGTTTATTTTGGAGGCTCCATAGTACTCATTTATATGATCAATAAAATCTAAATCATAGCCAATTTTTTTTCAGTTCGGCACCATTCATGATATCCTTTGATTTCTCCAAATTATAAAATTAATTTATTCTGAAAGGTATTGCTAGGGAAAAAAGAAGAAGGCAATCACATCATAGCACAAGGCAAAAATGTGGGAAAAACCTCTGATTATATAGTATACATTAGTCCTTTAAAAAGCACTTGCATATTTTAAAAAGATCACAATAATACAGAATTTAAAATAAATTTTATAAAAATATCTTTATGAGTTAAAAAATTCACAAATGTATTGTGTGTACATGTATTTGAAATTATTGTTTCTGCCAGTCCTTCCTATAGTTCAGTTCTAGTCTTCAAAATACACTGGAAATATATCTATTTTAAAATAAGAAAAAAAGAAAATGTTCCAAGTTACCAATGTTATAGAATGAATTAATACCTCATTATATTAAAATCTAAATTTCTCGCTTATTGATTCTGAAAAAATATCTGTACTTCGAAAAATAGTAGGTTAATTCAATATTGGAGCCTAAGTCACAAAAAAACCCAATTCAAACCTTAGTATTAAAAAAGTAACAGACATAAAAATGTATAGCTGCTTTGAATAATTTTTAAGATGCCATTTATAAGCAGACACTTCAACGAAGTTATGGCTATAAAAATACTTCTAAATATTGCAATATGTTCATATTACAATACAAGATAAACCACATGCATATATGCACATGTATAGTTAACTAGATATCATTCTAGATATTTATCAATAAAAGGTTTTACTTTAAGATTTCCACATTTTAGAAATTGTCTTTAAAACTCATTTTATCAAAATTCTGACAACCAACACAAAAATGCTAACTCAATAGCAGCTTTCAGTGGGTACAGTAAACTGTGCACACCATATATTCTAATTTCAAAAACCTCTTCTTTCTTACTATGAAGATAATAAAATTTAGAACAGGACAGTGTGAAAGAAAAAGTAAATAAGAAACGATTGATAGGGCCGGGCGGTGGTGGTGCAAGCCTTTAATCCCAGCACTCGGGAGGCAGAGGCAGGCGGATCTTTGTGAGTTCGAGGCCAGCCTGGTCTACAGAGCTAGTTCAAGGACAGGCTCCAAAGCCACAGAGAAACCCTGTCTCGAAAAAANAAAAAAAAAAAAAAAAGAAATGATGGATAACAATATATAACATTTTAGCTCCAATGCTAATCAGAATTTTATTAATGATGCTGAATACTAGGGGTAAATATCCTATTAATGTTATTGTCTATCAAATTTTCTATGACATGGTATTCTCCAGTATTATTCTTACATGCAATAATTTTACCAGAAAGTTTAGTGCTATTTAGTAATTGTCTACACCTATTTCTCATAGGAAGGAGTAGATGAGGTTAATTTGACAGATTCCTCAAAGGTAGGAAAGGATGGAGGTTACTTATACCAATTTGCAAATAAAATACACATTTGAACTAAAAACCTAGAGTATATAAAAGAATATCTGGCAATAGATAAATCTTAAGCATACAAAGCAATCAATTGCAAGTTGTCATTTAAAGATTCATTTAAAAACTAGATTATATTTAACTGCACCTTGGTACTTAAAAGGTATTCTGATAATAAAATGAGTTACAGTAACCACTTAAGAAACCAATCACACTCTTCACAGTGAAGCTACTTTGAACTGTGTAAATAAGAAAGTAACAAATCAAGACACAGAGGTCTGCAAAGAAAAGAAATTGGTTGACAGGAAGTTACTTTTATTAAGATATTAACATAACTAATTTATTTTATAGAAGGATTTAATAGAATGAGTTCTAGTTTGATAACAGAAAGACAATGAAATATTATGGTAGATGATATAGTAATGAGTTGATTATGCAAAATAAATAATACAATTTATGCCAAATAAGTGATACATTAAAACCAGTTTGCACACAATTTAATGAAGATGTTCAATTTAAAATAACATAAAACCTAATATCTCATAAACTACTACATAAGACAATAGGCATTATTATGAGTAACTGAAATGTGTGATACACTGTTTAGTTTCAATGTCTTAATAGTTTCCCCTTCTAAAATATACTATTCATGTGCTCTGTTTCAGAATACCAATTCTGGAGAACCCCAATATTGTTCTTGTAGGTTATTATAAGAACCATTTACTCATTAATATGTTAAACATATTGCCAATATAATTAATTTCTAGAGTCTAGTAACACCTTGTGACTATATGAATAATATATGGGAAATACAAGAAACACTGCTATTTGAGGTCTCAGTTTTCAATAGTTTGAGTTTAAGGGATTATAAGATAAAGAACTTTTCCCTTGAAAAGGGAGAATAGAATAGGGAAGAATAATGATAACTGAACAAGGTAAGAATGGAGGAGAAATAGTTAAGTGAGCAGAAATGCACATAGCGAAGGAAAGGAAAAGAATTAGAAAGGAAAGCCAAAAATATAGGACAAAATTTATCTAGAAAACTGGGGGAAATATATTTAATGTTAAACAGAATCATGATATACATGGTACTAAAAGATATCCAGGAAAAAGTTTAGAGCTAAAAGGGACAAAAGGGAATGAACATTAATATATTCTGATTATGGTGACTTCTCCCCCTTTCAACAATGATCTCTTATTTTAGGCTTGAAGAACAAAAAGTTGAGGCCACAGTCCGAAATGAGAAGCTATGTTGAGAATCAGAGAGGTACAGCCAAAATGAGAATGAAGTTCCCAAGTTAAATCAATAGTCCTTCAGCCTGTTCTCTTCCCTCATCCGCTTCACTATGATTTCCAGGTCTTACTCAGTAATATTCACCATCTTGAAAGTAAAAAAGACACTACCATATAATGCTTATCTTCCATCTCTCAGTAATCAGTGATCTAACAACACTACTTGTGCAGTCTATCTTCTTGACATCTCAACCTCGTTAATCTGTTTAGGTAGCTTTTATAACCAAATCTATTTGACCATGTTTACCAAAATATTCAAGAAGTGCTAGAAAACCTTTCACAATCACAATGGATATGTTTTAATGTTAACACAAAATAGAGGGAACTTTTCCAAAAGCCATACTCAATCACCATACATATGCCCTTCTTTGAAATGATATGCCCAAGAAGAAAGTGTCTGCTTTTAGTATAGATAAAATACTTAGAGCACTTTCTCTCTCACACAAAAACTAACCTGTAATTTAGCAGATTCATTTTGGGTAGGCCCAGATGTTTTTTTTTTTTTAAATTACTACAGTTTCATCAGTACAAAACATGTTTAAACTCCATCATGAGGGCAGAGTTGCTGGTTCAAATTATGCCAAGGTGGTAGAAAGATGGAGAGAGGGAATGAGAGAGAGAGAGGAGGGGGGAGGTAGGGAGAGAGATGAGGGGAGAAAGGGAGAGAGGGAGAGAAAGAGAGAGGAGAGAGAAGAGAGAAAGAGAAGAGAGAGAGAATGAATGAATGAATCTGGGGTATTTTCAGCAGCCTTTGATGAGTTGATCTTCACTGGCAAGGAAGACATGAATAGGAATCATTCTGCTTTGCTTGGATGTTCATATTTTTTTTCTTCTTCCTATCTGGAAGCCAGTTTCTCAGCCACAGAAGTATGTTGATGTGAAAAGTTTAGAAGATTATAATGGAGAATATAGCAACATGAAAATGGACATGTAACTTCAAGTTTTGTTTAAGTAACTATATATATATATATAGTTATATATTTAAATAAAAGAACATAGGATAATCATATATTATCTATTGGACATGAAGAGGTAAGACAGGTAAGAAAGTCAATTGCTATTGAGTATATGAACCATATCAGCCATTTAAAACAATGGCATTCGGGCCAGGCAGTAGTGGTGCTTAATCCCATCTCTTGGGAGGCAAAGGCAGGTGGATCTCTGGGAGTTCGAGGCCAGCCTGGTCTAAAGAATGAGTTCCAAAACAGGTTCCAAAAATAAACAGAGAAACCCTGTCCCATAAAACCAAAAATAAACAAATAAAAAATAAAACACTGACATTCAAAACTTCGTTATTAATTCATCTTTCATTGACACTCATGGGAATATTTAAAATAGTTTTTCAATGAAATTTATATAAAGAAAATGAGATTTTTATATTGTACAATACTACCTGCAGTAGAAAGATTTTAAAACTACAGAAAACTACTGTGCCATATTTGTGTTTACAGTTACATATTAAAATTTCATTTACAGTTAATGTTTCTAGAAAAGGTAAGCTACTCTAGTAATATTAGCCACTTAAAGCCATGATTACAATTCAGAGCAAAAACCAGAACTAAGTTTCCCCAATCATTATTTTATACAGTTTTCAAAATTTTTAAATTATTCCAGTGATGAAAATGTGTATGAACATCCTCAGCATTTAAATGTCATCAATTCGTGCAGATTTTATTAGTTCATCTATAAACTTTTAGACTTTGATATTTATTTCATGAATGTCAGATTTGTTCCATAAAGAGTACTCTTTAAACAATCTTCCTTTGCACTAGAGACTAACTTCCAACTTTAATTTGATCAAGTAGAAACTCATGTCGAAAATATGCAACGGGGTCTACATGTTAAAATCTCTTGCAGAGAAGGAAGCAATATGGACAGAACAGAAGGAAAAGCTATGGATGTACTGGAATAGTTGGTTGCTTTATCCCCTTGCCCAAATTCTCACACTATGGGTCCAGAAATTTCCAAAAGGACAAGTGGAAAGAATTATTTTTCTAATGAGAAAATGATGTCATCAGGGCTTTGCTTTAATGAGAAAATGATGTCACTGGCAGAAAGCCCTTGTGCATTCCCAGAACTTTGTTGTTCAGTACCAGCCACACACTAACACATCACATTTGTAAAAGAGTCTATCCACTTTTATATCAGGTAGATAATGAACTCACTGAGAAACATTTTTAGCTTTCATGATCATTTGGAGTTGTTCTAAACGTCCCTCAAGAAAAAACAGTCTTCCCAAATTTTCTTCTTTCTTTAGGGCACATAGAAGCAAATTTAGCTCAATGGTATGAACAAGAAAGAATTACCCACTCTAACGTTACCAAATTATATGCAGGATATTTATTTCTTAAATTCCCATATTTTCAAAAAAGGATTACTAAAATGATAATCTAAGAATATTTTATTTTCAAATTTTGGCAACAGACCTAATGTTTGCCAAAGAGGGTGAATAAAGTGCACCATTTGAGGCACAGAAAATAAACAGCAATCAATACTATGTATTTCTACATCTTTGAAAATCTATCACATCTGAGATAGGCATTAAATGCCACTGGCATCCATATTTCTCTGAACAGATCGGTGAGCCTCATCGAGCAAGAAAGCTTTGTGAACATATTTAATGTAGTATATTATTTTTAGAACTAAACCTCTTGGAAAACTAAGAGCCAAATCAGCTACTGAGGATTATAATTTTTATTAAAATGTGCATTTAAATTATGACCAAATTCTCTACATATTAATGAATAAGTCAATGTTACAACAAATAAATAAATGCATATATAACCATTAACTTTATCTAGTAGCTAATTCACAAATTTATAAAAATGAAAAAATTTTAAGTTATACCAGAAAATGTCAAATTTATAAGCACAATATATCCTCATTTTTCAAAAATCCATGTCTTACATTCCATAAAACAATTTGGAAGAGTAATTACTCAGTTACGTTTTTTAAAGTTCTTCAATTATCTTTTATAAAATACTGGCCTTTAAATTCACTGGTATCATTTTAAAGTTTTCGCAAATCTTTAAATTAGTTTCTCCCACTGACTCTTAAGGTAATTATACATACCACAGTCTGATGATTAACTTGAATCACTTCATCACCAGCATGGATTTTCTTGCATCGATCTGCAGGTGACTGAATTTAACATAAAAGAAATGATAACACAAGGTTTATCAGCTTTTTTCTTTCTCTGGGAACATCACAGCAATCCACCTCTTTAATTAGATTTAAAAATAAAGTCATAACTTTTAAGTAATTATTATATATAATGTGTTTACTCATAGCTAACATACAGTTTGCATTCTGACAAAATAAATGAAAGTCAGCTGGGCGGTGGTGGAGCACACCTTTAATCCCAGCACTTGGGAGGCAGAGGCAGGCGGATCTCTGTGATTTCAAGGCCAGCCTGGTCTAAAAGAGCTAGTTCCAGGACAGGCTCCAAAAGCTACAGAGAAACCCTGTCTTGAAAAAAAAAGAAAGTCATACAGAGATTATCTATATTGGAAAACAATAACATATTTCTGAAAGCATTAAAGGACAATAATAATTGCTACTAAGCTTGGCAAACTTAATCTAGAAAACCCTGCTAAACACTACTAGGCAACCTGATTGAAAATATATTTCAAACAGGCAAATTAAAAAATATAGAAGAAATAAAAAACATTAAGAGAGAAACAGAAGGTATGGAGTTGGAAGCGTGGGGACGTGGGGAGGATCTGAGAGGAAATGAGGGAGGGAAATGGTGATCAGAGTATACTGTATGAAAAAATATTTTCAATAAAAATTGCAAAAAATATATATATGTATATTTCACAATATTCTGAGTTTTTACTTGTGTCCTTCCCATTTAATATAAATAAACCTCAGTAATGTAAACAAATCATTATTTTCAAGTATATGCATATAATTATCGTTAAACTTTGAAGTCAGATAATCAATTTGCTAATTTATTTCACTACTAATAAAATCAACCCTAAATAACACAGAACAGAGACTTCAAACACAAGCAGCTGTCAGGTCAAGACTGTATTATGTATCAGTCTCTCCATGTGTCTAATTACAAGAGCATGCTGTTCTATGTTTCATATACTATAATACGATTGGTTGGCAAACTACACTAAATAAAACAAAATCTCAACATGTCTATAATACACAATTTCAATATTTTATTTTCTTAATATGAAATTAAGAACAAAAATAAATAAAACCAATGTAGCAATTTAGTATTTGTAAGTATTAAGATGTATAAAAGAAACTAAATGAGATTTGTGATAGAATTTTTTTTCTCCAGGTCTTATAAATAGATTTTACAGTCTTATTTTCTAGTTACTACCTAGTAACAATTCAGAAATCTTTATATGGCAATACACCCTTGTGTACTGTCTACATAGAATAATAAGACATATTAATCTATTAAAATTATTTGCTTGTACTCTGATATTACTCAGCAGTATCTATTAAAAACAGAAAAGAAAAATAATATGGTGACAGAATCCAGAGAATAAAACACAACTTTTGAGTCCCAGGAATGGAATGTTCTTTAAAAGTCATTTTGGGTTATTCTGTGTTTTTGCTTTATGTTTGTGTTTGTTTGTATGTGTGTGTATCTAGGCCACAAGTGGACATCAGGTAGTTGATGTCAAATTGCTTCACCACCTTATTCTTCCTTCCTAAAATATAGTTATTTATTTCATTTGTATAAGGGCAAGCAAGCATGTGTCTTGGTGGCATGTGTAGCAATCAGAGAACAAATTTGGGGAGTGAGTTATTTCTTCTACTATGTAGCTTCCAGGGACAGAAAACTGATCATCATGCCTTTACCCACTGATCCATTTTACACGCCCTTTAAAACTTTTATTTTTGCATTTATTTAGTATGTGTGTAGTAGGGGAGAGGGAGGGCCTCCACAGGCCATGCCATGGCTATGGAATTCAGCAGAAAACCCTAAGTGTCAGTTCTCTTTATTTACTGCATTGGTTCTAGGGCTCCAACTCAGGTTGTCAGGTGCAGCAGCAAACACCTTTACCCGCGGCGTCCTCTTGGTGGCTCCACCCCTTACTTTTTGAGACAGCTTCTCTAAGTGAAGTAGAGCTCATGGATTAGCTATACTGATGGGTCGGCAAGCCCCAGAGATCTACCTGTCTGCTCCCCAGCTCTGCTGTTACAGAGGCTCTCTGCTATCTGCCTATGAGGGTACTGGAGATCCAAAGTCAGGCCCTCATGTCTGTGCTCTAGCACAAACTTAGCCATGTCCTTAGGGCAGCTACTTTTCAAAAATTCATTTCCAATTTTTAATTATTTTGAAAACATAAAAGACTTCATACTATATTACCTCACTGGAACAAAAGTTTTAGCCTACAAAAATTTGCCATAGGCTAAAATTCAAGATTATATATAAAAAATATATTATTGAATGAACTAAAAATACTGTTATGGAGGTAGGTTAATCTGAGATATGAACACTATTCTAAAAAAATATCAGTGATCTGAAAATATCTTTAGGTCATGGCAATATCAGCAATCAGACCAGAGCCATGTAAAGGTTCTGAACAGGATTAGAACTCACAGTGTAATAGTTCCAGTCACTTGTGCCATTGGCTCAAAACTAATTGTTTTATAAGATGGCACAGCAGATAAAAATATAACTTAGCCACTTTAGTGACCAGCTTTACTAAGATTAAACACAGAACTAGAACTCCGAATTACAAATTATTTAGGTAACAAAATAATATAATATTATCAAGAGAAAAGAAGAATCACAGGATGAACTATGAACATGTGATTGCTATATGAACTACACCAGATTCAAACGCCCCTTTTATCATTTAGCCATTTACCAAGTTTCACCATGTAAGTAAAGTGTATGAAGCACAGTACTCAGCTGTTACATTCATAAATGTTAGATAACGGAGAGAGAGCCATTCCTACCAGTTCTTCATGACACAGTACAAAAGCACCGTTTCTGTGATTTCTTCTCTGGTTTACTTGACAATACTTATTACATTTTTTTCCTTCATGTATCAAGTAAATAGTAACACTTGCTCACACAGTTGAGCCCTACATACTTTGTACTTCTCAAGGAAAACAAAACTAGTTTATCATGTATATCCTTCCAATGCTCAGTGCCTTGCCTGGATCACGGCACAGATGCAGTGGGCTTGTTAAATGAGCAGGGAGTGCAGGAATGATCTAATGAGTGCAAGGAAATTAGAGAAGGATGGCAAACATGTAGTGCTTAACGTCCTACTCAAGCTCAAATATGAAATAACGCACAATGCACATTTTACTGATTTTCATTGATGTTTCATTTTCAACAAGAAACCAAGAAAAGAAGTTAAATCAATAATAATTAGAGTTCATAGGTGAATTAACTACAGAAAATGGTGATTTCAAAGAAGAAAAGATTGATCAAACACTGAGATAAATGACAACTGAAATTGACTTAATTCCCCCACAGCATTCTTTAAAGAAACACAGCATAAACATTCAGTTTGTCTGAATCTCTAAAAGAAAATAAGATCAAAACCAAAGTTCCTAACCTGTTTATGAAAGACAAGAGAAATATGGGCTAATTAATGACTTTTTATTATTCAATTTCTATTATGCTAATCATGTTAATGATTGATTTAATGCATTTATTTTTCTCTTTTTAGAGCATAGCTAGACACTTCTGTGTGCCACTATCTTTGCTCATTTGGATTTTACAACCTAGTATGTTATGATAATCTTTTCCAATTTATAGTCAGAAACACCTGTTAGAATCTTTTCATAAAGGAAGGATGTTCCTAGGATTCTGGGTCTGTGATAGAACCTTTGAATTAAAATTTCTAGCAAGCTCTCAAAGTAGAGTAATGGACGAATCTCACTGTTAAAACCATTCAGCTACACCTCTGTTTCATTGAGCTGAATTATGCTGCCAGTATCCAACAGCCTGACTGATGGGACGTTTCTCACGTCACTTAAGTTTCTTAAGATAACTCAACTAATTGATGATGGAAGTAGATTATTTTAGTTGTCCCAATAACCTGGCATGAACCAGAAAGTACATAACAAAGATAATTCTCTGGCTTAAAAAGGAAAGCATCGGAATTTCTCTAAGCCACTATTCTAGAATAAATAAAATGAGTGAAATTCCAATGCATCCAGAATCTACTAATTTAGTAAGTACTTTTAGATGTGTTCTTGGAACCAACATTTAACCTCAATCATGCGAAACACATAAATACTCAAATTGGAAATGTTTTAATACTTACATTTTCTGTGGTTCCAGTGATTACATGGAGGCCATCATATGTGGATTTAATATACATACCCTAAGAAAAAGACAGAATCAGAAAACGTGAAGCAACAGACATATTTCAGTGAGAGGAAGAAAAAGAAAAATGAAGCAGAATAGTTAACTGTACGGAAGGACCAAGAAATGACTAGGTAGTTCTTTTATTCTAAAAAGTCATTTCAAAGTATCATATATAAAAAGTGTAATAGTTCTACAAAATTGTTGAGCCTGGATCTCTAAATGGGAAATGAAATGAATGTAGTTTTAAAAGAAGGCTGTTTATCAGTAAACTCTAGTTTTAAATGGAAGTTCACAGTTTAATAGAATAGTAAATAATAGCCCAAGTAGAAGTATACATGGAAATTAACTGACAAATTGGCTATATTGAGCTTTGGCTATAATAATATGGTAATATTTAACCTGATGCTGGTGAGGGTGTATGACATACACACTTTTGAGTTAATATATATCCCATTATTTCTTGGAATGTAAATATTATAATATTAAAAATCTTAGGAGAATGATTGATACTGACACTTCTACCCTAGCTATTTAAAAGATATTATCAAATCAATAAAAGATCTTAAATAGTATTTGTAAGAGGTAAATACTACCCTTTCTTTTAAAGTTTTCCATTAAAAGGTTGTGAGTAAATAAAGTGGGAACTGGCAGCAAAATAAATAAAAAAAAAACATTATTTCAACTAGAACACAATCCTCATCCATAATTATCTATCTATCTATCTATCTATCTATCTATCTATCTATCTATCTATCCATCCATCCATCCATCCATCCATCCATCCACCCACCCACCCACCCATGCATCTGTACAGCAACCTATTTCCATCATCACTAGTAGCTATTATAATGTGCCTGGGCCCGTTTTAAGTATCTTACATCTATTTTACACAAGTCTTTGTGGTGTAATTGGATTGACACTGTTTTAGAGTTAAGAAAACTAAAGCTCAGAATGCCTGGAGAGTAAGTCTAAGGTGGTAAAGTCAGGTATCATATCTGAATCCAGATACACTCTCAATACTGAACCTCAAACTTTTGGAGTTACTTCCAGCAGAGTTAATGCACTTTTCTTATTAAAACATAACGCTTGGATATTGTAAAAATTAAAGCAGAAAATCATTAATTAATCTATATTAATTTTTGGTGATCCCAGGGATCAAGCCACAGGCCTCACTCATGATAGAAAAACTCTCTGCCATTGACCTACACTCCTAGCTGTTGAAATCCAGTCTAAAGGTCTAAAAATAACCTTAGCACATATGTAGTATATGCATAATGGAGTTGGAAAGTGTATCTAGGTTTGACACTGGATAGTTTACAAATGTATTTCAAAGTCATTTTCTCCAATAATGATAAGTAGAGGTTGATTATTTTACTTTCCACAAATCTTTCAATATTGGGTGTATTGATTATGATTACTGGTATTTAAGAAGAGTTTTAAATGACACTAGAAAGGTTATGGTCACAAAGAAAATCTAGTATACTAATAAAAGTGTTCCGAAAAGAAAATCAAATCCTGGGATGAAATAAATTATGTGAATAATCTATGATTCAGGAATAAATATCTATGTGTAATTACGGCAGAAACTAGAAAATTATTAATGTAAATATTTATATAAAGAGAATGGTTGTACAAGCCTTCAGTTCTAGTATTGGGAAGACAGAGGTCAGCCTGGTCTACATATTGAGTTCCAAAACAGACTGGAACAGTGAGATCCTGATTAAGACTGGGTATAGATATATACATAGAGTTCAACTCTAAAGTTATTTCATAATCATGAACCAAGGGTTAGAAAGCACGATTTTAAAATGGCACATGAATAAAGATTATTTATGTATTATTTCTAATCAATAAATTATTTGCCACAACTGCTTTTAATAATGGAAAATAGATTTATTTATCCTTTAATCTCTCTTTAGTAGTACCAATTAGAAAAAAATGCCCAAAAGTAAATCAACAAAAGAAAGAGAAGAAGCAAATTGTTTGGATGAATTTGAAATTAATCATCTTTTCAATGATGAAGAGTTCACAGAAAATACACCTCATTATTGCTTCTCTCTGAGAAAGCGCCAAATAGCAGGATGATATATCATTCAAATAACATTGTTTTTCTGGAAATACAATGAATATTTGCCTTATATTTCTTTTTGTTGTTTTTTGTTTTTTTTGAGACAGGGTTTCTCTGTGGTTTTGGAGCCTGTCCTGGAACTAGCTCTTGTAGACCAGGCTGGTCTCGAACTCACAGAGATCCGCCTGCCTCTGCCTCCCAAGGCTGGGATTAAAGGCGTGAAAACCATCTTTCTTATTTTTTTTTCCTTTTGGGCAACAATTAATTCTGGAGTTGACTTAACAGCTCCCTTTCCCATGTTCAGTTTGCTAGCTAAAATGATGTTTGTTTCACTTCATCTCCAAATGCCAGTTACACAGTAGCAGTTAGAGCAGCCTTACAGTCAAGATGGTACAATAAGGCAGTTTTACAAGTTTGGAGGTAGCTCAAGCACCTCACAAGAGGAAGAAGCCTGAAGCCATGCTTCCAGAATGACGCCTTGAGGCCCCTACCCCTCTATTCAACTCGTAATCTCTTATCTATCACTCAGCTTTTAAATGCTCTAATAGATCTCATTTCCACATCTTTTAGTTTTCTGCTAATCGTTGTTTTTAAAGGCAAATCACATGGCCATGGCTTAATTACAACTAGGCACACGTGTTTGCAGTCTCTCCCCATATTTGCCTTTTAGACATATCACATGGTTAAGCACTTACCGAATGCTGGTCAAATTCTCAAACTGATCTATTTTAAACATGACCTATGAAGGTTACTTAAAAGTGAGTGCATTTAAAAAAGCATCTTAAATAAGTCATGTAAAGCCTCTAATCTTCTGCAAACTTGATAAGACTCATAAGAAAGAAGTTCGCCCTTAATTCTTTCCATTAATACTCAATATTTTAGGTTTTAATTTCTCTCCCTGTGAAATAGCAACTCAGTTGAAGTATTTTCCACTGTCCTTTAAAAATGAGGATCTTTAAGGAAAATTCAAACTCAAATTTAAGATTTTTCTCTTAAGCTGCCTTTGTCTCCCCTTGGCCATTCCAAATTGGGATACAAGATAATGAAAAAGTATTTGCCAGATCCGTTTTGTTTAGATTTATGTCCCGCCTCTACTTGTTATTATTTAATGCAAGACAATCAGTAAAATTTTTTGGTTCTCTTCTTACTTGCAAAATGAGAAAATTAATACTTATTCTATATGTTGTGGGGGAAATAAAAGGCAAAAAGAAAGTACTTCTAATACTTATCCTAATTTCTATTTTTTTTCCTTTTCTCTGACATTTTCCAACCTATTTAAATTTTTGTTTATCGCTACTTTAAATTTATGTCCATTCTAAAAAGAAGATACAGACCAACCTCCACTTTAAAACAATTTCTCCAGGGCTGTATGTTCATAGAGAAAACAAATTGTTCATAAAGTTCATGAACAATAAAGTAAAGTGAGTTTTAGCTCACTTCACATGCTTAGGGCCAATTAAAGGGAAAAATAGGTGCTTTTCTTTAAACACTACTATTAGAATCACAGAGTCATAAAACTCAAAGAACATCTAAAGATGGTCTACTCCTGCCCCTATATTTTCTCTGTGACAAAATCAAGGCCACAGAAGTTAAATTTATTCTCCCACATCCCTAAGGCTGCTCTCATTTTTTATGTAAATATTTTTAATCCAGATTCACAAATTCTAAACTAATATAATATATTAGTTCCTAATTTCCTACTGCGCCCATTATGCTAAGATCTTTCATTGACTATAACTGAAAGAGGAGATGGAGAAGGGAAAGTATTTAGTATTAAATATTTGAGGGTGTTTTATCTTCAAAAACAAAATTACTTTGGTAAAGATACCAAAAGGAGCCAGACATTCAGGAAGAAGGGGCCTATTCATATGTTCAAAAAGTCTATGACATATCTGAGGGTATGGATCCTATCAAGCATAGTATGTCTATATGTGTGTACTGTCTTTCTTACACAACAATAATAATGAATTTTTATTTATAAATAAAATGAGATAAAAATAACTATTAGTAATATAAAATTTACGATTATATGCTGAAATAATGCGCAGAGTATCATGTATTTTCAGCTTATTGGCTATAGGAATCATTTTCTGGTGTCTTAGCAACATAAATGAACGTTGGGGCTATTTGTAAGTTGAATATGAGTTGATTGAGCACAAGCTCTTGCAGTATTATGACTGTCAATTTAATAACCTCAATAGCTATTAAGTAGTTAGTGAGTGGGTTCGGCTAAGCTGGACAAAAGGATTACTCATGTCCTTGATGGGTTGGTATGAAATTTTAATCACACTATTCAGAATAGTATGCAATCTAAATTGTCTCCAAAATTTCCATTTAATATTTTAGGACTGCAGTTAATGATGTTAGTTGAAGCCATAGAAAGTAAACTTTAAAGGGGAAAATGCTGTAATGATAATTCTAAATCATAAAGGTTTCTCCATATAAACCTATACATATTAGAAATAAGCTTATAAACAAACTGTAGCAAACTTAGATATAGTACTTATAACTTAGTATGATGTTGTGTAACCAGGATGCTATACTTCATTTTCATCTTTTCAAGAAATCACTTATAAAATCAAAAAAAAATCCAAACTAAAACAAATAAACAAGCAAAAAATCTAGAAACGATGGACACCCAGAATCAATTTGTCAACTAGCAGGAAAGAAGTTACTGTATAGAATGCATGAATGGCTTCAAACTAAATATCACTGGTGGTTAATAAAGGCTTTCTCCCCAAAATAGTTACAAACATAACTATACAAACACATACATGTGTGTGAAAAAAAGCACATAAAAAGTTAAAATTTCCTCAGAGATCACTAAGAATATGTTTGCTTCCAAGATTTCTATTTTCCAGAACATCGTTATCTGTGGGGAGAAAGTTTATAACACCAAAGGATGAAATTAACATTTAATAAGTGGTAATGCTTACCAGCCAGTTTCTGCTTAGTGTGTCTGTGCCTTTCTCATTCCTAACAATTTTATATAATTGCTTTCTACAGTTATATTTAAAAAGCTCTCCTTTGAGTTAAACTTATAATCAAGATGTTTTTAACCAGTTGAACAAACTACTTACTAACATTATCAAAATATATCAATGCACTTCATGAATATTAACCTAGTGGTAGCACTATCCAGTTGCTCATTCAATTCTTCTAACAAGAGATGTGAAAAATGGCAGAGATGCAATTCATATACATTATAATGTCTGGAGAGATGGCTCAATGGGTAAAGAGCTTGATAAGTAAGTATAAAGACCTGAGTTCGAGTTCCCAGCACCCACACAAAATGCCAAACATGGTGAAACTTGCCTGTAACCCCAGAGCTGGAAGAGATAGGAAGTATTGGGGTACCTGCTGGCTAGGTCAGTCTATTAAGCTTTAGGTTTAGTAAGATAATCTTGTCTCAGTAAAGGAGAGAATAACTAAGGAGGGCATTCCATATTAAATCCAGGCCCCACACGTGAATACATAGCCATGCCTGCCCAGACACACATAAACACATACACAAACACACATGCACTACACATGGACCTACAAACAAAATATGTGAGTTTTCTCTAATTACTTACTCAAGGGGAAGGAAGATCTATTAAAACCAGGATAAATCATTGTAAAACAAACCCAGAAAATACCTACTTGAATGACAGGTAACACTGTGCTTGTTGCAAAACTCTTAAATGTCCTTAAGATCAGGAATTTTAATTGGTGAAAGAATGCAATCAATGATTACTCAACCAAATAGGATAATTCAGAATTCTCATTTCCTTTTCTCTTTTTATTGGTTTGTCTTTTAAAAGTGGTTTCAACGCCACCCTCTTCTACCTTGACCTCTAAAGGAAACGAAAAGGAGAGGAGGGTGAGGATCTGTGGACATTCCTAGACTTCTCTATTCCGAGGCTGCCTTCTTGCCCACATCTTTTGCTGTGCTGATGGATGATGGCTTTGATAAACATGGTATCCCTTACCAGCCCTTCACTCGGTTTAATATTTGCCAGCTGAATCACTTCCAGGTGAGCCGACTGTGAAACCAGAGGATCTGATGACAGGGATATGATGTGGTCACACACTCCAGAAAGAGTTTTACACTGGAAGAGGAAAAGAAAAGTTATGGTAAACACATGTTGTAGTAACATACAAGTCACCACTTACTATGATTCTGGAGAGTTTTATTTTCTAGTACATGTTTGTGTGAAAATTAGTGCCGGTCCCTCAGAGCCATCAGCTGGCTCTAGATCTGGCTTACAGGCGATTGAGAACTAGGCAGTGTGCGTACTGGAAACTAAACTCACTCTGATTCACTGAGCCATCTGTCCAGCCTCTACTATAACTTTTTAAGGAGGGAAACCTAAAGTTGAGGAAATGTCAACTGGCATTTCATTTTTTAAAATTCTTATACAAAAGGCCACTAGGAACACATAATGCACAAAGGTATCTATATTTTTAAAGTTAAGGATATATGAACTATATGTCCAGGTGACTAATCCAAGTTATAGTTAATGTATTATTTATATCATTTGATGCATCCCATCTAAATTATTAACTAACAATTTTGATAATCTGAGAAACTCTTGATATTGAGGTTTAATTTAATTCAAATTATATTTAACTATATTCTAAATAATATTAAAATCTGGGTTCTTTTATTTAATGATCAGAAAACTTAAAGAAAATGATGCATTTGAAAGATGCATTTTTCATGACTTTCTGGATCAAGTTTACCTTTGTATAGAACTTCCTACTTCCATCAGGTGAAACTTGCAACAAGCTCAATCTGTTTCTTCACCCTTCGGTCACCAGTCAGAAATTTACCTTCATTCCGAACCCTTCTGAGCTAGGGAACATTTATATTCCAGTCATTTTTAACTTTTCCCTGTACCCTGCTTTCCTACCGCTCACATCTGATCACTGCAAATATATCTGAATGAGCATATAATCAAATAAGCAGTTTTCTTCTTTACTGAAGGAGTTACTGTTTTGTGGGAAGCAAGGTATAATACTCCATCTCTGCTACGTTTTACTTGTTCTACAGTGACTGCATTAGTTTTCCATGAAGGAGGTGATTCACTCTGTCTCACTGGGCTCTGCTTCCCTCCGCTACAGAAATTGTCAGGCTAAATTTGCTTCTGTAATGAGACTCATGATTTTTGCATCTGTTTTTCAAGATTGCACTTTAATTGTGGTTATCAGCTCCTAAAGACAGACATTAGTCACCTAACACCAATACCCAGAGGAAAAATACGAGCCTGATATGAGGATAGATGTTTGTAATTACCCCACTGACAATGACTTTGTAAGCAAATTATATCTTTGAGACTGTATTTCTTCAAATAAAAAATTAAATGATGCAATGAAGACAGCCTTATAAAGTTTATAATATATATGATAATTATATTTAAAACAGTCCAATATAGCTAATATCCAAAGATAATAAACAAATACTTACTTGTCTTATCTATTGTTTTTCTTACCTGCAAAGTTCTCAGTCCTTACACATGAGATGAAATAACACACTATTCTTAATTCCATGACCATGTTATAATAAACAACAATTACACTGGCCAGTCTAGCTACATAACAATCATAGAAAGCTTATTACTCGCCCTCTTTCTGATATTAAGGTCTCAGGATACAATGAAAGTATTTACCCTGACAAACATCTACTCATAAGTGATGGTTAGTGTTAATTGCCAACTTGACAATCTAGAGTCACCTAGGATACTGGCCTAAGGTGTGTTTGTGGGGGATTATCTTGATTAATTAATTGAAGTAGGATGATATACCCATTATGGGTAGGATTATTGCCTAGGCAGAGAATCTTGGATTGTAAGAAACAGAGAGAACTAGCTGAACAGTGACATGTACGCATTCATTACTGTTTCCAATTATGGATGTGCAATCACCAGCTGCATCAAGCCCATGCTGCTGTGACTTTGCCCGCAATGATGGACTGTAACCGGAACTGTGAGCTAAAATGAATCTGCTCTTCTGTGTCAGCCTCCACAGTGCTTATAATGCAGCTGTAAACCACCACACCAGGTTTACACTATTAGTTTAAAACTCAATCATATTTAAAACTACCCAAGATTGTATTTTAGAAAAAAAACAGTAACCACAGGGAGATACACTGCAATTATTATCTAATCTTATTGCTAGCAGAAATTATTTGCAGAGTACCTACAAATGTTTGGCACAATGAAAATTACTTCATATTCATTGTCATTTATCGTTCTAACTTCCTGAAGTAGTAGATATTATAGCCAGCTGAACGGATGTAAGAATTAGGCTAAAAACAAGTCATGGCTACTGATTTGGCAGAATGATCTGAATTCTTAATTATTGTGTTTACTTTGATTATTAGTTACTAACTCGTGTCCAATTAACTTCCCTTTGTATTGTTTTGTCTGCATTAGATGTATGTTAGATAACTCAATTAAAAACTTAGTGAAAACCGGGAGGTGGTGGCACACGCCTTTAATCCCAGCACTCAGGAGGCAACGGTAGGAGGATCTCTGTGAGTTTGAGGCCAGCCTAATCTACAGAACTAGTTCCAGGATAGGTAGGGCTACACAGAGAAACCTTGTCTGGAAACCCACTCTCCACCCCCGAAAAAAAAAAAAGAAATCAACAAATGGCATACATGTAAAGTATATGATTTAATATACCCATAATTTAAATAACTCAGGTTTACTTTCAGATACACAGAAAAGAGGGAAATGCTAATTACTGATATAAACATTTTTAACTTATAACAGTTTAGAGAACGGAGTATTCATTTATTTTACTATTTGGTTTGGATATTAAAATAATTGAGTATAAATCTTGCCAGCATCTATTATTTTGTGATGAAATTTGTATAAAATATACACTGATTCAAATAATTGTGAGAATTCTAAATGGTAAATTTCATTTGGAAATATAAATATAATATAATATAATATTTAATGTCCAAGTGCTTGACATCTTTGTTGAAGGTGAAATTTTTTATTACATTTATTTGTGAGTATATGAGTACATGCACACACACAAACACACACACATTTGTATACCATGGTAAGCATGTGGAATTCAGAGGACAACTTTTGGAAGTTTGTATTTTTTTTCCACCATGGCTCAAGATCAATTTGTCAGGCTTTCTGGAAACCATCTTTACCCACTGAGTAATTTTACTGGGCCCTGAGCTAGAAATTCTATACTTCTACTTATAGTAGTACATCATTAAAATATAAGGTACAATTAACCATGGATAACTCTGAAAGAATAAAGTTTAGGAATAAAATTTAAACTGGGATTTAAAAGTTTTATTTCATATACATGTTCCATAACACTGGAAGAATTTATTTATATGAGTAAAGACAATTGAAAGACAATTTTAACTTAAAAACTAATGTAATAGAATAATAAATTTCAATGCGATGTCAAAATTACATCTATGTCCAGAAAGGACTGTTTCAAATTTCTTCAGAAATGGAAGAATGGATAGAGAAAGTATGGCACATCTACACATTAGAGTACTACTCAGCGGTAAAATCAATGACATCTTGAATTTGGATACTAATGGATGGAAATAGAAAACACTATCCTGAGTGAGGTAACCCAGACCCAAAAAGATGAATATGGTATCTATTCACTCATTAGTGGATTCTAGCCATAAACAAAGGACATTGAGCCTATAGTTTACGATCCTAGAGAAGCTAAGTAATAAGGTGAACCCAAAGAAAAACATATATAGATTGCCGGGCAAAAGTTGGGAGCATGGGGGTGCGGGTGGAGTGAGGGAAGGGGAGAGAGAAGGGAGAATATGAGGGTTGCGGAGAGCTTAGGGGAGTGGGATGGTTGAGATGGAGGAAGGACGAATATGGGGGCAGGGAAGAAGATATCTTAATTAAGGGAGCCATTTTGGGGTTGACAAGAGGCTTGGCTCTAGAAGGGTTCCCAGGTGTCCACGGGGACTCTGGGCAGTGGAGAAGAGGGTGCCTGAACTGGCCTTGTCCCATAGTCAGACTGATGACTTTCTTGAGTATCTCCATAGAACCTTCCTCCAGCAATAGATGGAGACAGAGACCCACATCAGAGCACCGGACTGAGCTCTCAAGGTCCAATTGAAGAGCAAAAGGAGGGAGAATATGAGCAAGGAAGTCAGGACCACTAGGGGTTTGTCCACCCACTGAGACAGTGTGCCTGAGCTAATGGGAGCTCACCAAATCCAGTTGGACTGGGACTGAACGAGCATGGGATCAAACTGGACTCTCTGAATGTAGCTGACAATTGGGGCAGACTGAGAAGCCAATGATAATGGCACTGGGATTTGTCTCTACTGCATGTACTGGCTTTTTGGGATCCTATTCTCTTTGTATGCATACCTTCCTAAGCCTGGATGGAGGGGGGAAGGCCTTGGACTTCCCACAGGGCAGGGTACCCTGCCCTCTCCTAGGACTCGAGAGGGAGGGAGGAAGAGTGAGTGGGGAAGGGAGAGGGAAGTGGGAGGTGGGGAGGAAGTGGAAATTTTGATTGGTATTATTTATAAAGTAATAAAAATTAATCTGCTGGGGAAAAAAAGAAATCAACTACAGATACAAGTAAATAAAAGACTTGTAAACTCATTCCTCTAAAGCCCCCAAACCCTCTTGTAATTTCTTTATGTTTCAAAATATGGTAGTGGAGAGAAAAAGCTCAACAAGATTAAATGAATCTATCCTGACCACAATCATGCTGACATTAAAGCCATTCATATACTCAACAATCACAGAGAATATGCTATGTGAATTAAAGGCCAAAGACAATGCTTATGGATTCCACAGCTTGGAGTAGTGTTTCTGGTAATTGATTTGGGGTTGTAACCTTAGCATCACAAACATTAAGCATGTTACACTGTAGCTCCTGAAAACAGAGAAGTAATAACCCCTAAGACCTTGTGAGTTAAAAATACTAATTCACAACTCACAGCAATCAAATCAACTTTCCTTCTAAATTCTTACACTGAAATGTATAGGTCCTGATAATTATTGATAGCATCTATTCTGTCACTAAGGCTTCTAATTGTTGAAATCCTCATGGTCATAGACTTTCAATAAACATAACTGAAGAGTTTTTGTTCAGTCTTCCTAAATGACAACTTGCGGATCCTAAAAGGTCAAACAACCTGACAAGCTGACAGCGCTAAAGGCATAGTCAAAGCAAACCCCCATAAGTCTTGATGCTTAATAAAGTATTTGTCCTCCCATGACATGCCAGCTCTTCTAAAATAATGTTAGAGGTGGAAATATAGTATTCTACATTTAAATTTAAATGACCAAAAGAAATGTTTTCAAAATTATTCTCTCTTGATTACTAGTCTCTTTTTTGCTTTATTTAAAAATTTTCAAGTTCTTTGATTTGGTCTGGATTTAAATTTAAATTGGTCATGTACTTGGGATTGATACAAATCACCACAAACTCAGAGGCTTAAAATAACACACTTATTATTTCCCAGTTTCTGTGAGCTAGGAATCCAGATACTAGACCCAGTTCTTACTCTGCAGATGATGGCTTTGCAAGCCTGTCAGATGTCAACAGGGCTAAATATCCAAAAGATGCCTTAAGACACAGAATTTGCTTCATGTTCATTTAGGTCATTGGTAGAATTCATTTCCACGTGGCTATATTACTGAGCTTTTCATTTTCTTTCTTCCTGTTATCCAAGTATTATTGTTAGCTCCCAAGAGTTGCCCTCAGGTCCTGATTACATGGAGCACTCCATAGGATACAGTAAGATAAGCTGTCTGGCTTTTGCCCAGTCAACAGATTTCATCTTCTTTGAGACATTTAAAAATGGCTTACGAGGTTAAGTTCACCAGAGATAATTTCTTCTTTTCTATGATTTAAGTCGAATGATAAAGG
The DNA here is from genome assembly GCF_014885135.2 of Alexandromys fortis. NCBI lineage: Eukaryota > Metazoa > Chordata > Mammalia > Rodentia > Cricetidae > Alexandromys > Alexandromys fortis. The sequence goes on along the minus strand of NW_026068029.1, from coordinate 2,828,907 downwards.
GTTTTAGACATATTTGAAAAAAAAATCCCTTCACTTTTGTCACTGAACAAAATTTAGGCATGTTGAAGTAGAATTCATTGTATCTCCTGATCTCAACTACACTCAAGCATTGCTAATTATACGCCAGGAGCATAGATCTTGGTGGCCATCTTAGATTCTTACCCACCATAGATATGAATGGAAAACTATGAGTGGAAAGTCACTGAAATAATCTGCATTCATTGCTGAGCCACAGAATTGGACTTTTGTTCTCATAGAAGGGCAACCATATAAGACTGATGAAAAACTTGGGACTGAACCCCAGTGTACAACCCACTAGCTACATGATATTAGGGAAATTCCTTAATCCTTCCAAGTGTCTATGTTCTGTCACACATAAAGATTTTAATAAAAATCAAAGACAGTACCTACTTCTCTGCATTACCATGCGGACAGAGTCTAAGCTAGAAACCAGAACCAGATCATTTACCTGCGTTTTGTGTTTAGGAAGCAGCGGCAGGCATGTTTGTGGCGGGTCTCCAAGCAGATGACACTCAATAGAGCAGTGGTTCTCAACCTGTGGGTCATGACCCCTTTGGTCGAATGATCCGTTCAAAGGGGTCGCATATCAGACACCTTGAATATCAGATATTTATATCATGGTTCAGAACAGTAGCAAAATTACAGTTATGGAGTAGCAACAAAAATAATTTTATGGTTGGTCACCAAAACATGACGAACTATATTAAAGGGTCGCATCATTAGGAAGGCTGAGAACCACTACAAAAGGGGGTAGGTATACTACTTTCTAGGCTCAAAGATGACAAAAATTTTGATGTATCAGTGAACTGAAAATGAAGTTATTAAGAAGGTGACTTAATTGTGCTTTGGAAATTAGATTCAAATGGAAGAAATAATCTGGATGAGCCCAATACTTTACAGACTATATATATAATACACAATTTTTAGGTAAATAAGGACCAAACAGCTGAGATCTCTGGGCAGTATTTCCACATACACCCAGGAAATCTGAAGGTGGCACGTATGGTTCTGCAGAGGTAAGTGCTATCCTTATTGCGTCAGTTAGGAATTTATTAAATCTCAGCACCAAAGTTACCCTTCAGTGCCTTTTCTATGCTCATGAACTGGATGTTTACGCATTTCTGCCATTACATTGGGCACAATATTTTATTCTTTTGTCAGTAGAGGGCACTGCACGGACATTGCAGGAGGAAATAAGACTTCTTTTTCAGGTTCTCATGGGCTATACATTAAATTTTCTTGTTTCCAATTTAGGGTCTATGAGACATGCTCATTCTTTCGAGGATTCCAGATATTGTTCTGCTCCAACCACATACCTAAACCATTTATGCAAATCTCTCAGCAACTTTACAGCTCCGTCTAGGTTCAGAGTTTGTCAACTTGAGGCTACCTTAATATGTTCTCCAGAACTCTTACTATAGCAGCAGCCATTCTTTTCTTTTTTCTTTTTTTTTTTAATGGGTACTCTTAGGCTTCAGGAATGGTTTTCATGATTCCCTTTATATCGTAACAGAATTCTTAGTATAGGTTAATAATTATTTGAATCAAACATTCCTTGTTTAAGTTAGTGTGAAGTTTCCATTTCTATACTTACTCAATTATCTTGAAAATTAATTTTACAGCAACTTGGCTGAACTTTTAAAAATCCAGTGTCTTGATCACATACAGAAGGGTACCAGATAAAGATTGTCCTCAAACTCATCACTTATGTGGCCAGTTGCTTTCCCATGATTTTGTGAGCTTATCATAAAATAGCTTTGGCATTTAGACCTAAGATATTACAGGTAGTCCAATTCCTCAAGTTAATTAGAAAGGCTAATTTAAGCTTGTTCACAGAGATGAAGTGTCAGGCTGGAGTCAGGACATCATTTTTTTTTTTTAACCACTCATCAGTGCCCTTTCTACTATATTATGATGGTACTCAATATAAACAAATCCTTTATGAGGACAATGATTATACCCTTAGATTCAGCCTAAATATTAAAGTAGTCTGTGATGTTTAATACGTTCAGCAAATATAACATCACCAAGGACACTTATATAAATATTCTACTGTCTATACACATCATAAAAAGAAACAGCAATACCAGGTCATCTTTATGTCCGCTGTAATATTTAAGACTATGTTTCTCCTTTTGTCGTAGGAAAGGCAAATACTTACTACTTCTATCATATTACACTTACATTCCTCCTTTGTCCTTTTGGTATGGGTAACAGTTATAGAAGAGTTAATTTTTAAAAAGATTTATTTTTATTTTATGTTATATGAGTGTTTTGCCTGATTGTATGTCTGTGCAACATGAATGTGCCTGGCACCCAAGAATGCCAGAAGAAGGTATTGAATCCCTTGGAATTAGGGTTACAGATGATTGGGAACTACAGTGTAGGTGCTGGGACCCAAACCTAGATGCTCTGCAGGAGTAGTAAGTACTCTTAACTCTTTAGCCATCTCTTCAGGCCAAGAGATTAAAATAAGATTAAAATAGTTTCTAATGTTAATAATAACCAAAGTGTCAAAATCCAATACAAACTCCAGAAACCAATTTCTGGCTCACTAATAGTGTTACCAGGTATCTTTAGGTTGACTACAAGGCGTGAATTGGGGCCAAGTTAGCAGGATTACTTACATTAACTGTAATATATGTCAAGCAGCCTCCTAGTGTTTTTCATCTAAAAAAACTCAGTATTAGAGATCATATTAATGAGAATAACTAAAACTTACATGCCTGAGTGCAATAGTCACACTGGAATTTCAAGCATACAGAAATTCAATTTACATTTAGAACAAGATAGCAGCTTTAGGAGAGGATTCTGGGTTATAATTGATAAAAGCTGCCTTTTCACACATCAGAGAACTTCTGAAGATCAATATAAAATTATATGAATTTGAAAGTCATTAGCATTCTACTGAATTCAAGAAAGCTCTAGAGATGAAATATCATCACTTTTATTCCATTGTGAGACATGCTGTTATACAACTACTTAAAGAATCTTTAAGGTTTGGGATCATCAGCAGAAGAAGGCTGTTTAATAATATATCATATCAATGTGAGGACAAAGGCTGTAATGAGGTCTTCACATCCTTTATATAGCCCAGGTTCCTTGGAGCTCATAATCCTCCTCCCTCAATTTCTCAGCTGCTGGGAATACAGACATTTACCACAAAAATGAGCTTCTTTTCCTCTAGTCCCTCTGTTGAATGGATGCAAAGTTACTTCTTGCCATTATAATTATGAACTATTACTATGAAAATATATTGAAATAATTATCCTTTCAACACATTTTCTAACTTTAGTGAATATATAAATTTCTAGTCCGAACTTATTCTATTATAGCCTTTATTATTGCTTTCTTCCTTAGAAACAGTGATGAGAACTAAAACCTGTCTTCTAAAAGCTTGCTCTCATATTTCCATTTTCCAAATATGTAAATATCTTAGTACTGTACTATCGAAGTCCACTTTGTGTCTCCCTCTCACATTATCTTTCACATCTGATTTTCATTTTAATGATTTTAGTGTGGTCTTACTTCTATTTCTGTTTGGTTACTTTTACTACAATCTTTTGTCTTAGCTCACTTGGTGGTCTCTGTTTACAGTGGATATGCCTTCTTTAAAATATGGTATCTTTTAAAAAAAATAGGCAGTGTTCTGTTGACTCTTATTGTGGACATTAAACAAGCTTAATAAGTCTACTTCATGAGGTAGGATTATTTTAATATTCTAGTGTATTAGAACATATTTCCTTTTTCTTTTTAAAAGCTAATCCTTACATATTGACCTAATTTAAGAATAGACATCTCATAACTTTGCTTAGCTCTCTAGTTTTCCCAGGTGTGTTAAAGGGCACAACGATACCTATATTTCCTTAGGGAATTCCTAAGGTATTATAGCTTTCCACACTTGATCATTTCCTTCCTCTTTGACAACTGCCATCCCATTCCTACCAGACAAAAGAAGATCTAGTCTATTCCAAGCATCTTCAAGTCATTTTCTTTAGTATAAATATATTCAAATGTTATACTATATGTATCATTTGAACTTTGCTTTTGTTACTTACACTTTTTTTTTTAATGAGAGGGTCTCACTTCTGACATTCTTGGGAACTCACTATACAGTTGAGGTTAGGCATGAATTCACAGACTTCTGCCTACCTCTGCCTTCCAAGTGTTGGGATTAAAGGTGTAAGGCAAAATGTCTATCTCTCCTTATGCAAATCCAGGTTTCAATCATATCAGAATATTTTATGTAATCCAAAATACTATAAAATCTGATTTGCCATTCAGAGACCTATGATTTTTTCTTCTTCAATCATCATAAAAATTTTCACTTACAGGATCAAGAAGTAGGTCTCCTAGAGATAAGTTAGCACAGTACTGGATAGTTTTTTTTTTTTTATTGTTTCTTCCAGAGTCATTTAACCCATTAAAAACAGATTTTGTCTTAGAAGGCTCTTCTTGAGCTTATGAACTACTATGATTTCTTATTCTGTTATAAATGAACATTTCTCTATTCCTCCAAAAAGCCCACTATCTCTTTTTACTGTGTCAACAATAGGCATTTTCTCTGCTGTATTAAAAATGTCATCTTGATTGTAACTATTATCATGATCATCTTGATTCAGAACCATTTTGACTATTCTACTACCAGCCAATGAATGAACAACTAGAGTCCCAATGATGATATAATCTTTTATATCCACTTCAATGAATATTTTCATTTTCCCATAGGCAGAAGCTTTATCACAACCAATCTTGAAAATTTTCATGCTGAGTCATGCTTTAAACTTCTGCACCTAGCTTAGGAAATACAGTTCCTTTTAAGTTTCAGTTCATTGAGGTAGATCAGCCTTTGTTTCATCATGATGAGCACAGTAATTGGAAGGTGCTGATAGCAATGTAGTGGCTCCGCTATTTAAATACATAACTTGAGATTTCCAGTCCTTAATTTATGTGGCATTTTGTTCAGCATTTTAGCACAGTACTTCAACAGTTCATCCTTCTGTTTCTTTATGCCATACATACTGGTCATTGCAATACCACATTCTTCTGGAGAAGTTTCGTATTTTACACTGCTGTCCATTTTTTTCAACAGTTTACATTCTGTATTATAGATAAAGGTATCTTTTTCACCCTGACACAAACAGATCATCTACAGACATTTTGGGGTATTTTTAGCAATATCTTTATATTACAGAAGGAATAAACAAAATTAAAGCAAGAAATGAACAACTGTAAGTAATGTCCACAGGTCACATGTGAAACCTGCGGCTGGCCCGCACATACGCCATTTCATTATTCTTTGTAGGTATTCTTGCATTAGCTACATGAAAAAGATATAGCACAGCTGTTGGTGAGGTCTGAGAGAGTCATCTTTTCCTTGGTTGTGTTGTGAGCCTCAATGTTGAATGGGCCCCATCATATGAGGTCAGATAAGGAATTTTCCACTTACAATGTCAGCAGCTTCAGAAATGTGGTCAAAAAGTTTAGATTTTGGAGTAGGTGAGATGGCTCAGTGGGGAAAGCTTGATGACCTAAATTTGAATTCTGGAACACACACTGTAGGAGAGAAGCCACTCCTACAAGTTTCCTCTGAACTCCGCACGTGTGTGTGTCACATGTATATATGTGCATACACCAGCTTCATATTTTGAATGAAATTCGGGTTTACTACTTAACCTATAATATGCTTAAAAAATTAAACTAATGATTGGAACACACACACACACACACACACACACACACATACTATTATTTCCTTCCTGTTCTCCAGAGCCTATGGATAGCAGCACCTAAAAGGAGGGATAGTTATTTTTTTCTTCCTAGGCAAAACAGAGAAGAGTACATCAGTTGTTCTTTCCTGAGATCACCCTAAAGAAAGGGCAAAAGTCATCAAGGTGTTTACTAACAACAAGAGATACCTTTTCTCTGGGTATAATTTAACAACACCTCACTTCTCATAATAAAATATTAGCAAACTTCCAATCAGATCTCTACATGCATACTGTGGCATGTATTCATATCTCCCGCATCATCAACAAAATGAATGAATGTAAAAAAAGTAACCAAAGAAATGAATGGATTTAACAAATAATGACAAATTTCCAGATAGATTAGTTCTTGAGTATAAGATCAGAGCAAGGAAGTTTGATTTTCTTAGGAAATATCTCATCCAAATGAATATAGCGATGAATTACTCCCACTGTAGAAGAAAATACCTTGTTCTGGTATATTTTTTAAATCATAAATTACTGAGAAAAATTGTACTTTCCAATTCTGTTTGCAAGATTATTTTACTCAAATCTTGCCTCATAATATTCAAATATTAGACCAGAGCATTTTTTCTATTAGCTAAAACAAGTTGACTATAACTAACATGTTTTGATTCTTTTAGAGGTTTCCTAAAATGTATACTTAACTAAAGTAAGTTAGTTGATCTTTTTTTTTTATTATGGATTACTTTTTTCAAGCCATATTCTTTTAATTGCTAAGTAAATATTATCTAATGGAGATAAAAATACATCCAAATCTACTTACCACATGAAGAATTTTATTCTCAGTTTCATATACAGTGCAATCCTGAAAACAAAAACAAATATTATGTTCAAAAAATTAAGATCCATTTTAATGTATGTTTTTGGAAATTGTACTAAGAAAAATTCCTGACATTCCATGCAAAAACTCAAATAAGAATGAGAAAAATCTGGAAATTTTACTTTTTTTTTTTTAACCCAAGTAGAACCAATGGTAAGGTTAGATGGTCAGTTACTTTGCCTTAAGTATATTTTCTAATTTGACTAACTTTAAGCACATACAACAAGGGGCAATAGATGTTAAGATTACTTTTGGAAACATTTAAAAAATTATTAGAGATTTTCTATCTAAAATTTTTACCCATGATAAGTAAATCTGTCAAAATATCTCCAAGATTTTAAACATTGATTTATTATGATTAGACCATTAAGAATACACTAACATTTATTTCAACATTGATATCAAAATCTCATACTTTTCTATTTTTAACTACTCAAACTATCAAATCTACTTTCTATTATATATTTTAAAATATCAGGTTTATAGTTCTTACATAAATTTGAATCTCTGAAATTGTAAAAAAGAAGTTAAAAATCAACTACATTTTTTCTTAACTCTTTGTTCACCAATAAACCACAATATGTAAAAGTGACTTCTGCTTAGAAACATAATGGTGGTCATTTTCTTCAAGAAATCTGTAAACTGGCCATAGACATTATATGTAGTAGTAGTGACCCAATAGGAGTGATCTGAGAATTAAGTGAGAAAATGAGATAAACTGATTGCCTCAGAGATCGACACATAAGGAGTAATAAATATGCTATTGCAAAATATTACTCTTGTTTGGCAATTATTTAATTTTTAAAAATCCATTACTTTTACTTTCAAACTTCAAAGGGAATCTCCTTAAGAAAGTAAATATCATTACTGTTAATATTCTACTAGTGGCCTAATAATGTATATACCCTACTAGCAGTATAATACTCATACAAGATAATAATTTCATGCCATATCTAATGTGGATATAACACAAAGAAATGTTAAAATAATCTTAAACTTATCTTTAGCAACCACTGCTTGTTGTAAATAGCATTAATGTGCTAAACCTGTTTTGTATGACTTCTAAGACAAAACAAAAAAGTCATGTCTTTTTCACCTCCATCATTAATAATTATTAATTTAGCAAGGGAGAAAGCAGATACATACATATTACTAAGGAAGTAAAAACAACCACCCTTATATGATCTTGATGCTGTATGTATGTATGAATGTATGTATGTATGTATATATGCTCACTGAGAAGGCATAGAAACAAAGATTAACTTAATAATAATGAAATTTTCAGTTTTGTTGTCTTGTTGTACCATTTCCCAGAACTTCTTGGAAAATGGCTAATTTCAAATAAGGTTGGAACTATACATAAGAATGGACTATATTTTGATTTAATATAGAATGAAACTATCTAAGATGACTAATATTGACCTAGGAGTTAACATGAAGAGATTCCTACTTCCTAAAAAGAATAATCTGAGGACATAGGAGGATAATAATGCAATGGGTGGAAACATACTAAATAATGTAGAATATTAACTACATTAATATGTCTAATACTTTAATATGAAATTTAAAAATTACTAGAGGTAATAAAATATATTTAGTAAAATAGTTTAGTGATATTATATATATTTATATACTGAACAGATTGGACCATGTAAAATATATGTCTTTTCCTCTTGAATGAGCAACTAATATTCTATTGTGCTAGGCACTCAAAAATGAGTACAATATGCTGTGATGGTTAAATTGTCAACTTGTCACAACCTAGAATTACCTGGGCAGAGAATCTCAAGTACTGACTGTCTACTTGTGGGTTGGCCTGAGGCCAAGTCCAGAAGGTTGACTTAAGGTAATATAGGAAGACCTAGTTTGCTCTGCTTGGTGCCATTTCATAGGCAAGGTTCCTGAATGATGTAAGGATGGAAACATTCATTTCTCTGCTCGCCGCTGTGAATTTAATGTCAGCTGATTCAAGTCCTGCCTTGACTTCCTCACAATGATGGACTGTAGCTGGATTATTAAATGAAATATAGCCCTTTTCTCCCCTAAGTTACTTCATGTTCAAGTATTTTATTACAGCAACAGAAAGAAAAGCAAATCACATAGCATTTGCACAGATGTGCCAAAACTTACACAGGAATCCACCGTTTTCATGACATTTAAAGTTTAATGTCTTGTAAAGCATACATGCCACAAAATTATGCGAAAGAGCAAGTATTTATTTTTAAAAGTTAATACCCTTACTATAAAATTGAATAAAACTGCATTACAGTATTCCTTGTATCAGTCAAATTTCAAACCTGCAAACTTTTCATCAGCTGTGGTATATTGCCTCAACTTATTACACTTATAGTTGTAGATTTAATGGTTTTGGAAAATGAAATGGTGGTACATGCCCAATTATTCTGATGTAATCTTTAAAGAAAAAGTCTAAGGAAATATATATCAGGTGACCAAGGTAGTTAAGATTTTCAACCAGAGTAATAAAGCATATACAAATGTTAGAATTAAACTTACTATTTCACATAAACATAGCTAAATGATTGTAAGTGAACTTTTTTAATAAATGAATTTTCAATTGATATTTTTAAAATTTTTAAGTGTTTGTGTATAAAACCTTAAATATTAAAGAAAAGCATTTGGAATTCCTTTGGTTAGCTTAATTGACAAAATTATAGGGCTCAGAGAGCAGAGGAGCCAAATTCTACCTAAAAACAATTAGTAATGGTTGCTGTTAAGCGGCAGCACAAATAAAGACATTTGTACAAGAGCAAGGCATCTGCAGTCAAACACACTTAATGGAATCGAGTTCAAATTTTCGTTTTCTGTGCAAGAATTACTCAAGAGCCCAAGCTAAAATGCAGCCATGGGTTTCATGTCCAGTAATATAGATTCAGTAGGCTCACAACTGGAGACTGCCAAGAGGATTTTGATGAGATGGCATTTTTAGAAAAAGTTTATTTACCAAGATTAAGATTACTATATAAGAGGAAAAATTAACCAAATTAAATATTAAGTGTACAGAATTCACAAACTAGTAACCTGGTTTAAAAACATTGTTACTGGCTTACTCTAAACAGTCCTGCATTCCTTAGAATCTCATGGTGCATACATTCGCACAATTTATCACTTGATTTTTTTTCATCCACTAAACTTATTTAATAGTTCACGGTTTTGAATAGACACTTATATACTTGTTTGTATCTCTTCTTTGTTTTGCCTATGTTGGCTTGATTCTTATTGAAAGCCATAGGCTTTTATCAAGGACGAGGTCACAGTATATTAAATACTGTATAACATAACCAAGAAATAGAATCAGTGCACAATAACCTGTTATCATGGAAAATAATAAAAGCTAAATGATTATATGATATTTTTAAGCACTAATTTTATGTAATTTGTTTTTATCATGGTTAATATTTAAACAGCCCCAGGTAATTTGGAGGATTAATTTTATTAGTAAGTTATTTTACTTCCTTAAAAATAGGATCTTAAAATACTTGCTTCTAAAAGTGTAGGTTTTATTAACACTTGGGGCTAAATATTGTCCTAAAAATGTATTTCAAGGTTTTAAAAGAAAATAGTGTTGTATATAGAAAAATCTACATTCTTTTGAACATACCCATGGTATGGAAAGATATAACTCTTATGTTCTAGTTTTTCATGTTTAAATTAAATTTAGTTTTTAAAAGTTGGTTTTAGAGCAATATACATTCCCCAAATTCTTTTCAATAGCTAAAGCTGTCTTTTGCTGTATATGCAAAATGAAATTTGCAATTCTTCATCCTTATCCATATACTGCTTCTTTAAATCATGCAATTTGAATTTTATGCACGTAATTCCTAATGAGAATGTATGCATTAAGTGAAGATTGTTCCTCCAATTTTGATCACTTCGTATTTCAAAACATATATACACAGAAATACCATCTTAGAGATGAGCTGTATCATAGATTATAATTAATTATCCTTTCTGTAAAATAATGATATCTTTGCTATACTGAGCACAGAACACACAAGATTTATTCTATTCCAACACACTACTACTGGTATACCATGTACTGGTCGACAAGTTTTAAGCACTATTTAATACCCTGAATAAAGGCAAGTATCAGGGTATAATTCATCTGATAGGGAAATGGGAAAGGGGGGCTCTTTAGGGATGTGGGAGGTAGCTAAATACAGGAGGAAGGTGAAATAACAATAACTTCACTTTTAAAGACCAAAAGCTGACTTGTTAGTGCAAAAAAGTTACCCATGGGTTAATAGACAGGTATTACCAGCATGTTATTGCTTAGCTCTTTGGGATTTCATTCTATGTGCTCTTGAGATATAAGGCAGGTGGGGGAAAGCTCTGCCTCAACAGTGCATCCACCCATTTTAAAATTAATTCATTGAGAAGGTATAATCATCCCCTCAGCTCCTTCCCTTACTACCCTCTCCATCCTTCTATTCCTTCCTTTACAATTTTGAGATTACTTCTTTTGCTTTTTTTCCTGTTTTGCCAGCAAGTGTAATTTGTTGCCCAGCTTGTCTTGGGATTGTGACTGGTTCTGTTGTGTGGGCAGCCTACCAGAAGTCATATTATTACAATGTTCTCGACCCTCCCTCTCCCAACAGCCATCAATGGCTACTAATCCCTCAGCTACCGGTGGGCTTACATATTCACCTTCATGCCCTCTATGTTGGGATTTTGTCTGGCTGGATCTTGCACAGGTTTTCTGCACATTATCCACCATTTTGAACAGCTCAGTTATCACAGTCTTGCTTGTATTCCTGTAATCATTACTTTGAGAAAGAGACAGCTTAGCTATTTTACTTATAAGGGCCAGTTATTCTCAGAATTTCCTAATATTTTCATCTGCTTATATGGGATTGTAAGTGGTAACAGAGAAAAGAATACAAAAAGAATGGAAGTGTGTGCACGGGCATAACCATAGTAGACAGCCCTCACAGCTTCACAGATAAGAAACACAGAAATAAAGTAGGTAAGTAATTCACACAACTAGACAGTTACTTGGCAATAAAACTGTAACTATAAAAATGTCTTTCAGTGTAGTTAATTACTGAATCTTTTTGCTATTATGCTTAATGCCTCAATCTTCTACAATAAGCCACACTCTATAATAAAAGGAAAAAACAATGAATTTCCTTTTGAATAGACAACCATAATTAGTAGATTAAAAAATAATGGGCATGTTTATACTTACCTCACAGAGTTGTCATGGGTATCACAATAATAACAACTCTGTTGTCTATGAACATCAAGTGACATGGAAATATTTTGTAAATTACAGAACATGCAAATGTTAACAGTTATCATTACCCGTAGACTGAAATGGAAGCAAATGAAATTAGATAATCCCTAATGTTCTTTTCTACTTAACAAATTTCCCATTTTTGTGATTTTTTTTATCTTTGTTGAACTCACCTACAGTCATTGTCCCTCTGTTGCACATAGTGATACAATGTATCCATATATTTGAAGATATTTTTGTTTGTTTTTGGTATTTCAACACAGGGTTTTTCTATAGCTTTGGAGCCTATGTTGAACTAGCTCTTATAGACCAGGCTGGCCACAAAGTCACAGAGATTCATCTGCTTCTGCCTCCCGAGTGCTGGGATTAAAGGCATGCACTAACACCGCTCAGCCACATATGAAGACTATAATTCCTTTTCTAACATATTATCTGTTTAGGTGGTTACAATACACTGATCAATAATACTGTGGTACACTAAGGTAGGATATTTAACAAACATATAACTGTCTCTTAGTTAACAAAGCAGTCATGAAATGCTGAACTTTTACCATATTTCCCTATCACTAAATTCTTACAAACATAATGAAGGATTAGATTAAGTCAAGCATTACAACGAATTCTAAAGAAATAAATGCACAGATCATTCAAAAGATAAGAAGCTGAAATAAAATTCACCAAAGAAAATTCCAAATAGGAAAAATACAATGCAATAAAAAACTTACATACATATAATTAAAAAATGGAGGCCACAAAAACAGCAAGTGGAACTGCATCAACCTAAAAAAGTTTCTGCATAACAAAATAAATTATCAACAAAACACTGAAATAGAAGCACATGTAAATCTCTAGGCTCCATCCTCAGAACTCCCAGAAGAAATTAAAAATGGAATAGGAAAAAGAAAAATATTTTAAAAATATATATCCATAATGAATTGTTAACTAAAATATATAAAGAACTTGCATGTCAAATGAATAAAACAGAAAAATCAAATAATCCAATGAAAATTGAGCAAAAGACCTGAGTAGACATTTTTCCAAAATAGAGAGAAATGGTCACTATCACTAATTCTCGGGGAGGCTTAAAGTCAGAATGAGGTATTAGCTTCCTATTGTTATGATGACAATTATCAAAATGTCAAAAATCCTATCAAGAATGTTGAGAAATGGAATCTCTTGATTATTTTTCATGGGAATGTAAGTTAGTACAATAATTTTGAAAAATTAGTTTACTTTTAAAATTAAAATTAGAATTTCCATATTAACCAGCAATCCAATCTCTGTACATATGTCCAAAGGAAATAAAATCACTATCTCAGAGTTATCTGCACTGCTTTGTTCATCGTCATATTAGTCACAGTTACAAGACACAGGGAACTAGCTAAGAATCTAAGCAATAGAGGAGACGCTACTTAATGGCCTTGCCTTGTAATCAGATTGATGACTACCTTAATTGTCATCACAGAACCTTCATCCAGTAACTTATGGAAGCAGAGGCAGAGATTCACAGCTAAGCACTGGGCCAAGCTCTTGGAGTCCAGTCATAAAAGGGGAAGAGCGATATTATGAGCAAAGGGGCTAAGACCATGATGGGGAAACCCACAGGACAGCTGACCTGAGCAAGTGGGGGAACTCACTCACTCCAGACTGACAGCTGGGGAACCTGCATAAGACCCAACTAGGCCTTCTGAATGTGGAGAGCAGTTGTGTGGTTGGGCATTTTGTGAGGTCAGTAGCAATGGAACCAGTATTTCTCCCTAGTGCATGACCTGACTCTTTAGAGCCTATTCCCTATGGAAGGATGCCTTGCTCAGCCTAGATACAGGTGGGAGAGCCTTGGTCCTGCTTCAAGTGATGTGACAGACTTTGTTGACTCCCCATGGGATGCCTTACCCTCTCTGAGGAGTGAATAGGGTTGGGGTGGGTAGAAGGTTTGGGGAACGGATGGATGCACTGGAGGGAGAGGGAACTGTAATTAACATGTGAAATAAGATTTTTTAAAAAATAAAAAATAAGACAAAATTTCAAGATGTCAATATGAAGTGCTGGACTATGTGTATTTGCTAGTTATATTATTCTCTACTTCTAACTGCCATTTAATGTTTTTCAAAGTTATAAAACAAAACAGGAATATAGCATTAACTATACTTTCCAAGATAGTGTACATGGAGACAGTACTGAAAGGGCAAGGACACATAGACTAATATGGACATTTCAAAGAGAGCACTAGAAATGGTAGTTCATATGAACTCTAATACTGGTTGTCTTTTGGAATGGATAGTTACAGGCTACTAATTAATTTAAAATACAAAAATTCATTACACAAATACAGTTCTGAAATCTTTTGAGGCAATGGATCCCACAAAGAAATAATCATGCTGTGATAGGAAGGCTGAAAAAAATCATCTATCAATGAATATGGTTAATTCTTCCATATCTTGTATGATAGTACTTTGTAACAGTCTATCCCATTTCACTCCAATAAGGCCACAGAAAATGAAGTTCAAGTCATCTGTAACCATTTTAGTTATTCAGTTGAAAATAAAAGACTAATGTTTCAATAGTGAGGTGGGTGGATAAGTGAAACCTTTAACATATGAAGATTATGGGCTACAGAGAAAAAGTACGTTGATTATTTAAAAAGTCATTTAGATCCCTAAAAATTCCTAATGATTTCAAATTTCCAAGATTTAATAGAAAGCCACCAATGACTAGAAAGTTAATTATATTGAGACCATAATTTCTGTAACTTTAATATCACTTTAGTCAGTCTGAGGAAGCAGTAAATTAATTTCCATCATGAACTACGCTTTTCATGTTGTATGTGTTGAGTCAATTATTAATCTTCCCAATTAAACTTTCAATACTTTCAAAAAGGAACCTTATAAACAACTGCCTTGTAACTTTAATTTCTTTAGGTGCCCCATAGATTCTATGAGGTTAACTCACCTTATAAATATTTCATCACACTGACTCTCAATGTTCAATTTCTATAATAAATGTTTTACAGATGAGGTATAAAAATGTGACTTTCAAAAAAAATCACTTGAAAATAAAATTTGTAACTGCAAAACTCATAGTATATTTAGTTTCTTCACAATTCTATTTTGTACAAAAAGGATTGAGTTTCACAGCTTTAAAAACATTCTGAATGTGAATTTGAGTTTAACTTTAATGTGCAAGATCTCAGAAGATATTTATAATAAAAATAATTGAGCCTTTCTATCCATGGAAGTTTTCTCTTGCATAAAAGATATCAAGAAGTGTGCATTCATACAATGAAGGTAACATTTCTTTGTAATGCATAGCTTTTTAGCTTCTAGATGTTCAATTTATTTATAAAGACCATCAAACATATCCTAAGGAAAAGAAAATCTGTATGATATCTGTGAGGGAAATTTTCCCTTGTGACAATTTTAATTAAATAGCACAAGAAAAATTAAACACCATACACTATCCTAAATAAAGATATACATTAAATATTACTTCCTCAAGATTTTCCACCTGATTGCAAGAAAACTGTTACCACAATTTATTCAAATAAATTCCTACTATTAGAATTTAAAAACTCATTAACTCATAAATCTTTTATCTTTTTAAATTGTATTTTCCTGGGCAAAGTAAAATCATTTCTTTTTAGTAAATGCAGTATTTTAAAAATTACATTTTCTTAGGTATTCGATTAATGTTTTAGATTGATGACAATAGAGATAATACCTAAATACTAATAAATTTAAACGGTAGTAGAAGCCAAAGTTTTAGGCTTAATTTGATAAGCCTTCTAAGGAAATATTTGACACACCAGATGTCCATTTAAGGTTTCTAAATACTAGCATTGAATGATCATAAGCTAGAATCTGATACTTTGGAAAAATTCAACAAGCCATTTATTCTCTCTCAACAGATGACATTTAAACATTTCTGAACAGGCACTGCCGTCTTAATAGGAGAAGTAAACTTTGTAGACTGACTAAGTTCCTTCATAGACACGAAATATGCTGTGGGCAATAAATTGTGAGTTGATGAACTATGTCTTATTTCCATATGAAAAAACCCACAGTTTACTATGTTCTATTGTACCTGTCATGATGACCAGGAGTATTCTAGAGAATACTACCCTTTCACAGCTGGCTCTGAAGTGAAGAAATGATCCAGGAGATCTAGCAACCAGGGTGGATGTAGATTGTGAGCACCAGTGTTGAAACCACTAACATTTTCAGGCTGCTACCGCAGCATAATATCTCTGATCTTGAGTAATATAGTCCCCAGATACAAGATAGATATACATCTGAGTATACGACAAATGTAGCTTAATATAAAAACTATGCCATTCATTTTCTAGGGCATCTTTTCAAGAAATATGGGTGCAATTTTTCTCAGAGGTCCTATGTTGAACTTCACACTGTAACACATAATCAGTCTCAGGTTACTACCACCTTCATCTAGGTCTACTCCTTTGTCATTTTGTGTTCATTAACACTTTAATCTCATTTTGATAAATTTGATTCAAGCTCTCTTTTTCTAATTACTTCATTCTGATCAGTTATTCAGGCTGATACCATTAAGTATAATTTCAGTCAATTATTTTACTTCTTATGGCCTAAATACACCTGAATTCGCTATTTGATGTTGGCTGTCATTAAACCCCACCTAAAGTACTGTTATTAAAAATCACATCTTCATTTCTTATATCAGTATGAAAAATATGTTATGCAAACCATGTAAAGACTAATATGAAATTGATCCAGAACAGTCTTATTTATAACAAATGATCAAAATATTAGTAGTGCTCCTTGGCTATCTAGCTAGTTCCTACCCCTGTCTGTTGATAACACATCAGAGTAGCACTGGTCCTCCTTTAATTACAAGAGCATAATAATATATCTGATGCTACTCTTGGCCTTAATATGTGCAACTCTTTGTAGTGAACAGCAGTGAATGCAGAGACTAATGGATGCTCTAGGTTCTGAGATAAGGGTTGTTTGAATGTTTATCCCTAAACAGTACAACTATACCATCCCACCTACTGATCAGGAAGCATTCCGGAAGGAAGGACTGAAAGAATGTAATAGATGGAAGATGGGGAAAAGGCCTGTGAAATACTATCATCCAGTCATGACACAGCCCATGCAATCATGATTTTATATCAGCAGCACTTGCCTGCATTGGACCTACAAAAAACTGGGTCTATCAACAGTCAATCATGGATTGGAGTGTGTCTCACTGGGCCCTAATCCTATCTTGTAAATGACTGGCTAAGGATGGGTTCGGGGGAAGGGAACGGACTGTCTACAGTTACGTACCCACTGATGAGCCTAGATGTTCTTCTTATAGGTAGTTCCAGATTCATGATAACATAGGTGATGCTAATTATACGCAACAAGTTACAAAATAAAAAAAGACATGAATAGCAAAAAGAGACTTCGAAGGAGGAAAGAGAGGTAAAATGGGGATTGTGGGAAAGGCTCTCAGAGAGGGTGAAAGTAATCAATGCATTATATGTATTTATGAAGCTGTCACACAATGAATTTAATACAAGTTATAGTAAAATAACACACTCAATGTTCAAAAGACCATGTCTAATCCTTTTAACATATTATTGACTGCTGAGAGAAATTGTGAGGGGCGCGTGCATGTGTGCGTGTGTGCGTGTGCGCGCGCGCACGCGTGTGTGTATTTGAAACAGGGTCTCATAATGTAGCTTTGGCTAGTATTGTACTTCATTGGGTAGACAATAGCCTTGAGCTTGCAGTGATTCTCTTGCCTTTACTTTCCAGGTGCTGAGATTACAGATGTGTGCCATAATACCTGGCAAATGAGTCACTTTTAGTTATGAATTCTAAACTCTTTTGGGCTTTCAGCTGATCAGGCTCTGAGCTGATATTCCTTATGGATAACTGAGTCTTAGGATCCACACTTCTCAATATTTCAGCCTTCAATAAAGCCTGCATAATATGCATGTTTAAAATGCTTCATCCACAGTAATAATGGACCAACATTTGGTAAATACTGTTCTTGGCATATATATCTTCTTCCCACCTCACATTCGTTCACTGCCAAGGTGTAAATAGAGCACAGTGATCATCTCAATTTGTTCTATATTAGAATTATTTGTGACATCATTAATAAATATTAATGTCAAGTCCCATTATACAGTGGGACTTGATTTAATAGGTCTTGGGTGGTGGCCAACCACTAATACTTACAAAAGCTATTTGATTCTAGAATGAAGCTTAACTTGAGGAGTAATGAACACCTTTATTAAAGCCCTGAATAATGTTACTTATGTCACATCCCTAACTTTGAATTTAGTCACCTATAAAATAGACAGTACCCACATGTAAAAGTATTATGTGTGTAATCCTAGCATCTGCAAGTTTCGGGAAGGAAAATTATGAATTTTAGAGCAACATGGGCTAGCTACTGAGACCCTGTTTCAAAAAATAAGATAATGATATTCGATCTATCTTCTTAACTTGGCTTCTGGGAAAAACGTGATAATGTTGTAAAAACACCATGCTAAACTCAAGAAAGAAATGTCATAGCCTACAAATCCTTTTCTTCCTAGTGACTAAGAAGATATGTAGAATAAGACTTTCTCATGAGATAGGATGTGAGTGAGGGGTTAAAAAGAGTAGGGAAAGTACCTGAGTGAGGATTTCATTCCCTGTACAAAGTACAGAAATTGAACATTTATGTTTGAAATTTACATGAAAAGAAAAGGAGTATGCACTGAGATAGTGAGCTGAGGAGAGAAATAGAAAACAGTAAGGCATGACAAAGGAAATTAATAGTTGTGGTGTTGAGAAGTCCCGAGAAGCATCCCAAAAGACATTTTAAAAGCATTTGGGAAAAATCTGCACAGCACTCAATAGTAGTTAGATACATATGTAAACCAGAACCAATAAAGAGTTAGCTATAGAAGAATCAAAACCTATAAAGATATCTTTTTGATACTTTGCTCTTCCATCTAGTTTTTTTAAATACATACTATTATTCAGGGACATTATATTTCATATTTAAAGCTCACATTTCCAAGTTTAATACGATATCAAGACTGTTGTTTTTAAGCTACAAATGATTCTAAGTGATACTAGAAAATTTGGAGAGGGAAGAAGTAGATTGGATTATAATGGGACAAAAAATTCCTTATCTTCAAATCAAGTCTTTTCCTTGAACTTCTAGTCTTCTTCACAATAATTCCTGTCTTGTTCATTTCCTCAAATCACTATGATGCCGGTATTGTAAGCATTGTGTTAACCCTTGTCCCTAAAGGTACAAAGACTAAGGGGAAAAGGAATAGGAATAAGTCATGTTAGAATATGTGCAGCTAGTTTATATGTGCCGTAATCACAATATAAATGGATTGTAAAAATAGGATTTTCTGGTTAGTTTTAGGTCATTGTTAGTATCAGAGTAGTTAATAAATCTAACTTAGAATTTCTTTAACCTTCTTTTGGTGAATTTCTAGGGGGAAACATAAGCATTTTTTCAGCAAATATTGATATGCTGAGGTCGTCTATTTCACCAAATCTGTCATCAAAAAAAAACTTTTAGAAATGTATTGCTATTACTTTTAGCATGAAATTTCACAGAGTAGTTACCATATGTTGCAAATGGTAGCACACCAGGGAATATCGTCTAAGGCTTATTTTATTCCCTATGAGGGTCAAGATCTATTAACATACTTTTCTACATCTGTTTCCTTACACCTAACATTTTGCACTGTTTCTTTCACATAACATAGGCATAATGGTAAAATCTAATTCTTAGGATTTTTTGTAGAAAATTATAAAAGCTTTTGAAAGTTGATTATATAATAAAATATGTGACAAAAAAGTTCATGGGTTGAATGAAAATGTAAAAATGTAATAAACAAAAATATTTGGAGAAAATGATATAGTGTGTCATAAACTATATAACTTAGTAGATATGTTTTGGTATATACTTAAATATGTGTATATACTCAAATGTCCATGATCAGGAAAATAAACTTATTAGTGAATATGAGTAGGATACAATATTATATTCAGTAAAATTAACTACAGCTATAAATCAAACAAAATTTAGAACATACCAAATGAAAAAAGCGAGATGCTTGGTAATAATACTTTTCTACAGCTCAAAGACATGCATCATTAAATGTGGTTAATAAAGTATGATATATGACACTTTAAAGACAAAAAATGACAAAACAAGAGATGGCAGGCAGATAAGATGCAGGAGAAACTCAATAATTAAAACATTATGTAGCACTCCAACTATTAGATTTATAAGACAGATTTATGTACTATTTATTATTATGTTCTATAGAAAACATGCTGCATATATTCTTTTGCACATATGGAATATTATACAACATTACTATAATATAGTAAATAAAGCAGATGTTTGAGAAACAGTCCATTGTCAATTCCCATCTAGTGCAGTATAAACAATCAATTGTTTTTGGTAGTCTACATATTTAAAAGTGTTTTGGCAGGATGACTTTGAGAAACTTCTAGCAAGCAATAATTTATTCACTCGTTCTTTCATCCTGAGCCTTAGGAAAATAAACAGCTCTTAATGATTATTTAAGATCATGAAACTTTCTTATGCATGTGTACTTTTATCTGATTATAACATTCTAATTACACACAAGCCTTTGGAAAGCGTACAGTTGTACATATATTTAACATAATATCAACCTTGCAAATTCCACTTTTATATGTGTATCCAGATAAAATCTTCAAGTTATTTGACTACTGTCTCTAATACTTCTATTATCTGATTTTTGATCTATTATATTAGGATAAGCTAGGAAATCTGAAAATATTTCCTGCTTCTGAATTATTAAAGTAGTTGAAGAACACTTAAAGGATAAGCTATAGGTGAAATGAATTAAAGATATTAGTTTAAATATGAGAGAAAAATAGAATCAACTGTTATACCGTCTTCACTGGGTATGCTGAATTAATATAATTCATACTGGTTAAAAAATTATATATAAGCCTTGCCCTGGTTTTTGGTCTGAAATGCTCTAGTTTCAATCCCAAAAGCCCCGATTCAATTTTCGGGTCACCTAGAATGTCTGATTCAAGAAGGTTTAAGCACTAACCCTGAGCATGCAGTAAAAGTATTTAAAGCTGTGTTTGAAATGACTACAAGACTACTCTGGCTCAACTTTTCATGCCTTAACCCTGCATGATCTAAAGAGTAAGTATTCTGCTCATTCACACACAATTGAGGCCACCATTCTGCATCTCTACATAAATATAACTCAAGTTTGCTTTTACTATCAACTTTAAAAGACATATTTTGTATGATTATTATACACTGACCACTAAAATGGACATGTTTTGAGTTGTACATGTTCACATGTAGGTGATTTATAAATGTAAGTGTGAGTGGCAAGTTCATATATGACCAACATTAATTTCTGAATTATATTTAAATATGAATGGTAAGATATGTTCCAGAATACAAATTATATAAATGTATATTAAAATATAAAATGTCCTGAATAAAACCAAAATATATTTTATTTAATGTTTTTGAGATATGGTCTCACTCTGTAGCTCTGATTGTCTTGGAACCTACTATGTAGACCAGGCTGGCCCGAAATCAGAGATTCACCTGCCTCTGATGGCATTAAAGGCATGTGATATTATACTCAGCTTCCAAATTATTTTTTAAATCACATATTTCAGAAAAGGTTTTTATTCCATGACCATTCAACAGCAAAATGAAACAGAGTATCAGTCTTCAGAGCTTGTTCTGAACAAGAAGCTAGCTTAGTTTTGTTTCCAAAGTCTCTTGCTAATAATTCTAACAGCCATTTATTAAGATATTATGAAATGTTCAAATGTTCACCTAAAACCCTGCAATAATCTAACAAGATAGTTAAAGGTAAACATTTACAGGTAAATAATAACAGCAATAATCTAACAAGATAGTTAAAGGTAAACATTTACAGGTAAATAATAACAGACCTCTGAAGCAATTTATCTAAGTGTATACCATTTTTTGAAAAGCATATTCAGTACAAATAAACTCAGATCTTATTTCATGTCAAATTCTACCACAGTATTTTAGGATAAAATATGGGAGTAAGTTAGAGAGAGTGTTCCTGAAGAAAGTAAAGGAATTGACATTCATATACATAAAATATGATAAAGTAGACTGACAGCCATTATTAATAAAAGTTTCCTTGAATAATGATTAAAAATTTAAAATCAATTCTAGGTTACATTTTTAAATAAATTCTACAATATTTTCCAACTGTTTATAAATTGTATGCTCTACAAATATAAATCACAAATTCTATTTTACTGCCATATAATGTTATAATTTTCTTAAAAGTGTTTAGCTTGAGTAACTAAAATCTCAAAACTAAATAGATAAAAGTAATTAAATTTTAGTGGGAATATTTAAGAGATGTATACTCAACCTGGTCATTTAAATTTTTACTTTCAAAATCATAATTGTAGAATAGTTAATATTTAATTTAATTTTATATAAAAGGTATTATAAAGTAAAAATGTCTAAAAGCACAAATACATAATTTAAGAGAGATTGCTCAGCAAAATAAACCATTCTTCAGTATGGCTATTTAAAGTATATCAACAAAATAATACCTTTTTCTTTCCTTAAATACGTATTTATAATGAAGCAACATAACTATTCCATGTAAAAAAATGGAACAAAGAAAAAAAAGCTCAGAAAAAAACAATTTCAAGTAAAAGTATTTTTCCAAAAAAATAAAATTTAAAAGTAAGTTTTCACTCTGAACTCTGAAATATGGGAACAGGGAAGAAGTTATCCTAACCAAGGGAGCCATTTTAGGGTTGGCTAGAGTCTTGGCTCTAGAGGGTTTCCCAGGTGTCCAAGGGGATTTCCCCAACTAGTTCCTTGGGCAGCAGAGGAGAGGGAACCTGAAATGACCCTATCCTATAGCCATACTAATGAATATCTTGCATATCACCATAGATCCTTCATCTGGCGAGGGATGGAGATGAAGACAGAGACCCACATTGGAGCACTGGACTGAGCTCCCAATGTCCAGATGAAGAGCAGAAGGAAGGAGAACATGAGCAAGGAAGTCAGGACCACGAGGGATGCGCCCACCCACTGAGACGGTGGGAATGATTTAATGGGAGCTCACCAAGGCCAGCTGGACTGGGACTGAAAATGCATGGGATCAAACATGGCGGATAATGAGGGCTGCTGAGAAGCCAAGGACAATGGCACTGGGTTTTGATCCTACTTCATGTTCTGGCTTTGTGGGAGCCTAGTCTGATTGGATGCTCACCTTCCTAGACCTGGATGGAGTGGGGAGGACCTTGGGACTTCCCTCAGGGCAGGAAACCCTGACTGCTCTTAGGGGAGTGGGAGGGAAATGGGAGGAGGTGGAAATTTTTAATAAATAAAATTAATTAATTAATTGAAAAATGAATTTAACAATTGAAAATCTGATTTAAAAATGTTTTACAACACTCCAAACTATTCTCTCAGCATATAATTCTAACATAAGTGTAAATTTTGGACAACTAAACTAACTAATGTTTTTGTATATTTGGTTTTAAAATAAAAATGTTTTACTGCCTCTTAGCAGTCTCTGGTTACATTCTTCTTGGTTTTCACTTGACGTCTCTTGGCCATTTTAACTCCTATTTATTTTGATCCTTCTAATAACTTTGAGATAGATGTGATAACTTCTGTTTACAAGTTGTAAAAACCATGAAATGAATTTTTCAGTGTGAACTGATCTTCAGCAGAGCTGGGTTACATCTCTCCCAACTCCCTTCATCCTTGTCCCTTATCCCAAGGAGTCTCAACCTCATCAAAGCTTTACCTTTCAAAGTGACACTTTACTGCTCAATTCTTAATTAGTGACAGTCTCAGTTTTTGTCTGAAGTAGAGAATATTAAAATGGTACAGTAGAATTATCTTAGGTTATGCTAATATTCACAAAGACAAGCATCATGGCAATTATTTCAATGCTGACAAGAAATGCGTGGGTACCTGTCTCATTTTTTTTTTTTGATTCAATTGCTGACAGTGCTCTAAAAGAATTTTCAGTTCTTTGTGAGAATTCTTTCCAGTTAAGATTTTAAAACAAGTTTCCCCATTTTTTCTTGTGTTGTTATAATGAATTTTATGTAGGGAACAAAAGTGTTAGGGGAAAATTCCCTTATAACTTCAAAAAAAATCTCAACCTATCAAAACACAGAATAAGTAAAGATGATATAGATTAAATTAGACCAAGTAAATTCTTCAAAATGGAGATTTTCAAAAGAGATTTAAAGGGCTTTTCCTCTCTAATTTTAACATTATTCAAAATAGAAGTGTCCGACGTCAATAAGAACTTTGCACTTACTTCATTGGACCACCCCTTTGTGTTATGAGAGGGAGAAAAACAATTTATGACAGTTTATTTTTAGATATGATCATCTCATCTTGCTGCAAAGGGAATAAAAATAATTAAAGTGGAGTAAAATAATCATTTTAAGCACAGCACATTTCAAAGCATAAAACTGTTCACGTGAGATTTCCCAAAATCCTGGTAATAAATGCATGCCCTAGATATATTTTAAAGTCTATACCTTACTTATTCAACTTGTCCTTTTAAGTGGTAGCTGAATTTTAATTTCTATATTTAGTTATTTCATATAAGCCAAATAAATCTTTGGTTACTACACACACACACACACACACACACACACAATTTGTTGGAGGGTAACTATATGTAATTTATTTTAAAATATAACTTTAGTATTTGGTTATGATAGGTTCCATTGTCAAACCTAAACTAACATTCCTTCAGTGTGGAAAAAAGTCCTTCTTTTCTGGATAATTTAAAATCACTTTATGGAAATTTGGAAAAAATAGAAAAGTAAAGTCTGCCTATAGATTCACTATCCAGAACCAAACAGTTAACTATTTTATTTCACAATTTTATCTATCAGTCCTCATTCCTTTTGGTACTTATGAGCAGAAACATAACACAGAGCTCAGAAATTAGATTGTATCATATACAGCCAAAAAAAAAGTGCAGTAATTCAGAGATAATTTCTGACTACAAATACACAAAATTCCTAAAAGATACATTTTGTTAGCATTAGGTATCAGTATAATGTTTCAGAACAGATTTTTATGCTAGCCTGTAATATAATTATGAGAATCATCACTTCTTATTTATTTTTACTTTTATAGCACTGAGGTAGTAGGTAGTGCCATATGCAGAAAACAAGTGCTCGGTCACTAAGCTGTGTCAGCAGTTCAAATAATCATATTTTAACTATTTAAGAGAGATTTAAAGTGGTGGATATCATTGAGGTTTTTAAAATATGAATAACAAGGCCAGGCGATGGTGGCGCACGCCTTTAATCCCAGCACTCGGGAGGCAGAGGCAGGCGGATCTCTGTGAGTTCGAGACCAGCCTGGTCTACAGAGCTAGTTCCAGGACAGGCTCCAAAGCCACAGAGAAACCCTGTCTCAAAAAACCAAAATAAAATAAAATAAAATATGAATAACAGAAACAGAATGGAAGCTTTCTCATATGAGAGTTAATAAAAGAGTAACACAATTCTTCCTTTTTTTCCCTTCCTTCATTTTTCTTTCTTTGCAAAAGACAAATGAACACATGGCAAGGACAGAGGATAATTCTGCTCATTCAATTAGTTTTAACCAGCAGTATATACGAACTAAGACAGACACTGTTTTTGTCTTCAAGGAGTTTATCATCTAATGACAGTAAGATGGTTGCTCTTCAAGGCTATAACTGCCCCAGAAGGTATGTGATGCTCTGCACAGAATGATGAGGAACTCTACCTCTGCTCATACAACAGTGCATCAAAAAACATGCATCAAAAAGGGGATAAAAGAGAATACGACAAATAACTAGTCTAATCTTTTACAGAAAAAGGTAAACAATTGGATGTGTGAGAAAGTAAAAGACCAATAGCAAGGTGTTACACTTAATTTCAACAATAGCAGGAAACACATTACAATAAATATTCAGTACTAAGAGAAGACAGAGACACTTGTGGGAAATCAGAAAAGCTTCATGAACGAATTATCATTTCTCAAAGTCCTTAATGTATAGGACATAATTTTAATCAGGCAGAGATGAAAGATATAGGGTATATTGTACAGAGGTATCATAAGATGAACAGCCAAACTAAGATCTGTTTTACTAAAGATAATTTATCTGTATGAGTTAGAGTTAATATACCTGGGAGTTCTTGAAGATAAAACCAGAGTTATGCTGAAATAGAATGTTAGCTCCTTTGAATCCCAAAGGAACAAGTTAGCAATGTATTTGTAAACAGAAAAATGGGCTTTGATTTGTAATGACTAATTCAAAAGTGATAAGGTCTATATTTATAGACAGATTTAAAAAAGGTTGTCACGACATTATTTACTAAGATGAATTCACATTTAATGTTTTTTAAGGAACAACAGAACTAGGTATAAAGTAGAAATATGGAAAAGCAAGGAATAAACCAACAATGTAAGATTTTGTTCTAAAGATGACACATCAAACATGGTATGTGATGGGAAAATGAAAATGAGGTAGAAGTAGTTATGACAAATGACAGGAGCTACTGAATTGTAAAATATAGAAGCTGGTGATATATGAGCAAAATGTCCTAAGAGGGCACACCATTATCTTTCAAAAAGAGTATCCAGTGGCTGGAGGGTACAAAAAGTCCTTCTGTGTTCCAAGTACATTTGAAGTAGTTTAGCAATTTTATGTTTGGTCAAGACAATGTGTACTTAAAGTTCAGCCTGTAAAAGAATCTCTAGTCTACTTAACGTTTTCTGACCTCTAAGTAGCAAAACTGAAACCCATTACTACCTTATAATAAGATGCTCAAGGATAATCTGGAGCTAAAGAGCAAAGCTACTGAAAAGACCTATTGCGAATACTAACAAGTCTTTGAGGGCAATGTAAGAATGGGGGATGTTTTATGTAAAGTAACTGTCAATAGCAGACATTCATGCAATCTGGAGAAAAGCAAGAAATCAATGAATCACAGAATGTGTGAGCTAGCCATATCTGATATGCACTGCATTTCCATCACTGCATATCTCTGCAGAAAAATGTTTATTCACTAAAAATTATTTCCATATTCTTCTCAAAGTAATAGGTGAAGGTTAAGAACAAAGGTGTGCATAATCTGTGAATTCTAAACAGAGAAAACTATTTTTACCTTACTTTATATATAACTTTTGTTTAAAATCCCTTCATGTACTGCCTTCTCATTAAAAAACAATATTGATATATGAGTTAAACAATGATTACTTGATGATCTCCAAGGTCATCAAGCACTGCAGTCTTGGTTTACAAAAACAACGAAGTGTTAGCCCACTACTAAATAAATACCAACCTGCATTTCACAAATATACTTGAAAGTATTTTCAACGTTGAAATAATAAAAATAGCAATAAGTATTAACTCCTTTAGTATAAAAATTAAAAATAAAAACAAACAATAAATTTAATTTTAATTTCACAGTATTACAATTGTCATGTAAAAGCAAAAAAGATTGATTAAATAACAGATAATTTAAATACCACAAATTTTTACCAAGTAACAGTAAAGTGTTAAGAATGTATTGTATTATTATGTGCACATACACTGTGCCAAAAAAAAAAAAAAAAACAAAGGCACAGAGATAAAGTCACACTCTAGAAAGAACATTTTTAAGAAATGTTTCTGATTTTTTTTTTGTTCTTGTAAATCATCATTTGTTTTTATTGGTTGCCCGCTTGCATTCTAAAGAGAAAGAAAGGGCCTAGAGTTTGGTGTGTTGAGAGATGAGAGGATCGGGAAGGAGTTAGGGAAGGGAAGCCATGATCAGAGTATATTGTATGAAAAAAATTCCAATAAAAAATAAAAATAAATGTTCCTGATAAGCCATAACCACAGGAGACACTAGCTATAAGTTATGTTATTGCTATTAGCTCTGTTCCCAAGAGCAATGCATGGCAATCAAAACCACCTAGAAAACCTTGCAGAAATGCAAGATCTTGGGCCTTACCTATAATAATACATTTGAAGTGAGGCCCAAGCATTTCAGTATTTAATATTTTTTTGTGCTATCAAAACAGCAGTTGGTCACACTGGACTCCACCACTCTGGAACACAGGTCAATAGATATGGCTGAAATCTGGCTAATTTTTATGGATTCTAAACACATTGATGTATTTATACCTTCTACTTTTTTGCCTTAAGAGAGATTATTATGACAAATACAATCTAGCCTATAAAGTCTTAAATATCTACTACTTTGATATGGCCCTTCAGAAAAATATTTACTAATGTGTACTTTCAATATACTATGCTTTTCCATTTTCTAGTTGAAATTTTTAAAAAAGTTATTTATCATTATCAAATATGAAGGGACACAGATTATTGGAGTACTTCTAAGCTAATAAAGTATTTCCCATCACCCTTTTCCTCCTACTGGGTTGCCTCATTCAGCCTTGATGAGACTTTGTTCCTAGAGCATCCTGTTATATCATGTTCAGTTGATATCCCTGGGAGGCCTGCTCTTTTCTGAAGGGAAATGGAGGAGCAGTGGATCTGGAGAAGAGGGCAGGTGGAAGGGAAATGGGAGGAGTGATGGAGGGGAGCTGAATTCAGAATATATTGTATGAGAAAAGAATAAAGAAAAAAGAAAATTAATAAAATGCCAAAAAATGTTTCCCATCATCATTTGACTAATGAAAGCTTTTCATTTCCATCATATCAATCTGATAAGTGTCTGATGTATGCCATGATGAGGCATCACAATGCTACTAACTAGACCCTAAATGAAAATAATGAGAACATAAAATATGAGAGAAATGATGCAAAAATAACTACATGATAGAAAAGTATATTGAAGCTAGTAAGTCTATATTAATAAAATTCCCTATTTTGAGGAATTATAAACAATATAGCAATCTGAGAACTATGGCTGACAATCAAGGACAGGTGGCTCAAGGATAAAGTAAATCACAATTTCACTAGCTTATCCAATAATTTTTTGCATCATTATACATTATTCCCATTCTCCCAGTCCCTGCATTACTGCATAATGGTATGCTGAGAAAGAAGCAGTGGCGATAGGATGCCACAAGAGTTATGGAGAGTTGTAGCTCTAAACAGCAATCCTCCTGGATGGATTTTACTTAAAAAAATTATCGTAGCTCTACTAGTAAATTTACTTCAGTCTCTGACATTTCTCATTGTTTTATAAAAGAATGGACTCCAACATTTATACTAGTTGTCGGACTCTTGAAGGCATTTGATCTTGGAATCTCCCACTTCATGTTTACTGAAAAATTTGCTCAGGTAATTAGATCACTACTAAAAGGCTCTTAGGTGTATTTATTTATGTCTACACACATAGTGAAATTGTATCTTAGAGCAAAAATCGGACTCTGTTGAATAGAGTGATTTCATTCTGTGAAAGTGACACAGTTTAGACAGTCCATTGACGATGAAACTGACAGGATCTTATAATAATGAAGTTAGAACTTCCAATTCATTTTTATATCTTCTGAGAAACAAAACTTATGATACATGCATACTTTTTGAATAAATAATTTGCTTTTTAAGAATTATTTGCTCACTAGGCAGTGGTGGCACATGCCTTTAATCCAAGGATTTGTGAGTTCAAGATTTGTGGTCTAGAGAGTGAGTTTTAGGACAGGTTCCAAAGCTACACAGAAAAACTCTATCTGGAAAAGCTAAAAACAAAATTATTTACTCATTTATGAAATATATAATAGCTAGTAATTTAACCAAAGGAAACTGTCAGTCAATACCTGTTGCACGATTGTTGTTAGTTCCAAGCAGAGCTGTATGACGTTGTTTCTTGTAACTGAATAGTCTGTCACAGCAGCAAATGGTGACCTACAAAGGTAAAACAAAGACTATGATTATTCAGAGCAGCTTTTGAAGACCACCAAAATGAAATGGTATAAAATATGATTTTGAATAATAATGAAATAAATTGTTCTAAAGCTTACATAGTGAGAAAACACAATATCTGGGACTCGTTTAGAATAACATGAGTAAAATTAAGAAGAATTAAAATTTAGAAATATATAGTTTTCTTTCTATCAAAATTTTCTTTATAAATTTCTTAATATCTAGTTCTCTAATGATTTTTAAATACTCCTTTACTAAATCTAATACAAAGCATTAAGCATCTAAGTATTTATTTCCAAAGAAACCTAACATTTTAAATATGACATTTACTTGAAATACTCATAATTAAAGGTTAGCAATATTACTAAAATAATGGTTACTGATGGCTTACTACATGTGAATCACTATTCTCATTGTGACATACATACTTAATTGATATTCACAGTAATTCTTATGAAATAGGCATTCTTTTGTTATTTCCGTATTACAAAAGAAAACAATGAAGGTAGATAATTATCTAGTGATTTGTCTAAGAAACAGAACGAGTGAGTGTGGGAGTTAGTGTTCAGACTCCTAAGTCTGAATCCAGAACCCAGAGTCACATGCAGTTAGACACTAACATAAATTTACCTAGGGTTTATCATTGCTTCAATCTCTCTCTAGAGATAAATCTCTTCTATTTAGGGAATTGTTCCATTTCATCTATCATGACAATTTTATATATAAAGAACTTTAAAATAAGATAAAATACTTAGCAATATTTAATTGTAGTGGATAAACCTTACAAATCAAATATAGACTGAAAAGCAAATCTTAACATTTGCTCAGCATCATTTATATGGAAATTTTATATTTAAGTAATTAAATTTTAGTTAATGAAAAGAAAAACATATTTATTACAGATAAATATGAGATCCACAATGATGCTCATGGATAGTATTCCTTCTACTTTTTAGCATCTAATTCTTGTGTTTTGTTTTCTGTGTATACTTTTTAGGACATGGAGTGTAGAAATATGGTTCAGCAGTTAAGAGTGCTTGCTTACAGAGGACCTGGCTCCATTCCCAGCACCCACATGATGGCTCACAACTCCAGTTCCAGGAGAACCAATACTTTCTTCTGACCTTTGTGGGTACTATATATGCAGGATGTGCAGACATGCACATAAGCTTAACACTCACAAACATAAAATAACAGTAAAGGTTAAACATATTTTTCAAAAGACTTCAGGATACACCAAAAAGGGGGTATGTAGAATGTTTGGATGAACTGCTATGTAGAAAACATTTTTTGTTTGAAAACTAAACATATAATAAGCATATACCTACTAGCAATATTTAACAGAAGTTTATACTGCTTATCAGGAAAACAAATTTCTCAATGTAATTGTAAATAAGATTCTATTACGTTTAAATTGGTATCAATACTTTCTAAAATTTCTATCAGTCAAGGAGAAATACAGATTGATACTCCTACAACCCAAGACAGAGGTGGAACAGTCACGTTCCCTAATGTATTATTAGGACTTAGAATTTGTGCTAATATTTTTTTTATATAATCACTAAAGATTAAAAATTGATTCACAGGTAAAGTTAAAATAGAAAACTATCCTGCAGCTTTTCTCACATTATGTTTAACCAAATAATTCACAAATATCCTGATGTCTTAATGTATCATATACTATACCCTATCTATTCTTTTAGCAACATCTCACCCTACTGATAACTTTTTTCCTTCAAATTCTTATTTTCTTTTGCTTCCATGACACTACTTTCATATAAGTTTATCTTTTATTCTAGTTACACTTCTAAATTTGTTTTCATGAGCTAAACTTCTTCCCTCCTCCTCCTCCTCCTCCTCCTCCTCCTCCTCCTCCTCCTCCTCCTCCTCCTCCTCCTTCTTCTTCTTCTTCTCCTGGGACTCACTCTGTAGACCAGGCTGGCCTTGTAGTCAGTTCCTGCCTCTGCCTCTTAAGTGCTAGGATTAAAGGCAACCATGCCAAACATGAACTAAACTTCTAATTGTTTTTCAATTGTTGGTGGTCCACAAGGTTCATTTCTTATTCCATAGCCCTCTATTCTTTCAAAAAAAATTATAAAGTGTACTGTACAGGCTTGGACATTTTCTGGATAACTATGATATCAGTGAGCAAAGAACAAGAAAAATCTTCGCTGTTGTGAACGACATATTATAGAAAGAACAGTTAATAAGAACAATTGGCCTAGTTTATAAGTAGAATCATACAACATGTTAGGAAGGTCTGTCTATGGGTTTTGAAAAATCAAGTAGGACAATCAAAATACATTCTAGCATTTTCCTTATATTTCCTTTGATTATTCACTGGGTTGACCAAGTCCGGCATGACTTATTCCTTCCAAATATCCCCATTCTCTGACTCTCCAGCTCTTATCTGACCCGAGGCCTTATTTGTCTATCCAGACATCTTGATATATTCTTATTATTGCTTCACTAATTAGAATCTCATAGCAGTGGAGAAAATAAAATATATCGTCGGATTGTTAGGCTCTATAAAGTACTAGGGCCATTTACTCATTTGGTTTTGAATTTAACCATCCTAGGTTGCCTAACTGTAAAATAAGGACAACCATTTTGGATTGTTTTGAGTAAATAATTACGTGCCTGAAGTTATTCATGTCAAAGAGTGTCATCATCATGGTAGCAGTGGTAGCAGTGATTAAATCCTGAAAAAGTCTCCAAAGTAGTACTCCTTTTTTCTAGCATTGGTCTTCTCCAATCTTCTGCAAGGAGGAATCTTTGAAATTTACAGATCTGAACAAAACAATGACTCTGGGCTGCACCCCACTGTCTTTCCTCTGTAGTGCAAATGTATTAGTAAGACCAAGACTTTCTTTTGTTCTTTTTATTTTATTTTATTATTATTTTTTTGAGACAGGGGCAAAGGAGGTAAACTTAGACGGACTGTCCTGAAGTGCAATGTGTAGACCAGGCTGGCAGGCTGATCTAGAACTCAAAGAGATCCACCTGCCTCCTCAGAGCTGGGATTAAAGGCATGTGCCACCAAGTTCAGTTTTTTTTCTTTTAACTCAAGTTGTTAAAGCAATGTTAATGATCAAGCCAGTCTACAGTTGAAGTTTTCTGTGATGAAAAATAATAAACATTCATTTCTTTTTTCAACTTTCAAAAATCTATATAGAACTTAAAATTATCCCAATTTATCTTTTTGTGTTGCTTTTAAGTACTTATTTAATTTTTAGGGTCAAAATATCAAATAGCCTCTAATTTAACTGAATACTGTTGACAAAGTACAAAATTCACACCAACTATTTTCTTTAGGACTTTGTCAAACTGTCACTTCCTATAAAATAAGCATAAAACAACTATGACTTGCATGGCTTCAGGGATTTCTGTGGGTGTTTGTACATGGAGGTGAATTGATGCTTATCAAGAGTTGTATTGATGATATAATGTAATGATACATAATACAACAGAATCTCCAAACTATTATATTATAAAAATTAATTTAGAGTATGTATACTTGGGCCTACCATTTGGAAACAAAAGCATTCTGTAATCATTCTATGCAAGGAAAAGAAAATATAATGAAATTTACTTAAATCACTTTAGTTTGGGATAAACAAATGTATAGTTACAGATTAAATAATAGTGACAGAAAATAAAACTAAAACTGATGTGTTATTTAAGCATTAACAATTAGCCTATCTTACTGACCAGAGGTAATATTTACTATGTATGTAAATATGGAGGTTATTTCAGCTTAGAGGAACATTCTTTTTTAAATTATTATTATTATTTTATTTTATTACTTAAAAAAATACCAATCCAAATTCCCACTTCTTCCCCACCTCCCACTTCCCTCCCACTCCCTTCACACACTCTCCCCCCCAACCCCCCTCCAGTGACGGCAAGGCACCCTGTCCTGTGGGAAGTCCAAGGCACTTCCCACTACATCCAGGTTGAGCAAGGTATATATCCAAAGAGAATAGGATTCCAATGCCATTTAACATTTTATCATGAAGGGAAATAAGGGCAGGAACTCAAGATGAGAACCTGGAGGCAGGAACTGAAGCAAAGTCTATGGAGGAATGCTGCATATACTGGCTTAAACCTCATGGCTTTCTCACCCTACTTTTTTTTATGGTGTAATTTTAAATAGGTTTTTAACTGAAAGCTATATGATTACCCCACAGCCAACATTATCCCAAATGGAGAAAAATTACAATGCTATTAAAATCAGGAATGAGATAGGGCTGTCCTCCTTTTATATAAATTATATGACTAGGCCTGTCTTAGATGGCATTGAATGTCAGGCAATACCCCTTACCCATCATGGGAAAGCATCCAGGTCAAAACACATTTCCTATCTTAGGTTGAGGCAGCCCCCGAAAAACCTCTCCTGTCATTGGCTCACTGGTCACCCATCACCTAGTTCAGCCAGATTCATGCTGAAAGATCCTCTGGGGCAATAGCTAAGAGGACCTGCCATGTGGCAACATTGACCTGAGCTTGCCTTTGGTTCTGACACCATGAAACCATGAAGATGATGCTCCAGCACATGTAAACACTCCTTAAGGAGGTTGTGCCTGCTCAATCCTAAACAAGTCTGCCCAAATTGGAGCCCTTTAAGTAAAGTCTCAGTGCTGGTGTGAGGAACCCTGGTATAGTTAACTAGAATAATTTCAAGAACCAATTTGTAAATTGTGCACTCCAGGGTTCATGAATAACAACAATAAGCCTTTTACTGTATAACCTAAAAGTGGTCTTTAACCAAAACCAATAGCAAAACTAACTGCAATATTAATTTGTAAATTTAGCTCAATTTGAATGGCCAAGGCATTTGCAACCTGCCCTAAGAAGGTATCCATTGTGCTAGCAGAAGCAACTGACTGACTAATGGAAAGTCCAGCAGCCTTAGCTGCTCTGGCAGCCACAGCAATGGCTGCCAATATCATGGCATGGCCATAGGCAGAGGAACAATCCTTGGCACTCGGACCACCACAGCCAGCTCCTCAGGATCCCAGCCACTCTTCAGTTGACAGGCCAGTGTCTATTTGATCTCTTGGCTCTGTCCAGTCTTCAGACTTCTGGACAGGAAAATCCACAGCATGCCCATAACCAGATATTTATTATTTTTACTTTTCTATCTGACTAATATTTTCATAAGGAAATGTGAAGTAATGTGATGATATAAACTGGCATATGAGGAGGAGTTACTTATAGAACATGGGGAAGAGTGTACCTGTCCAACCAGGCGAGGAGACTCTTGGCTGCTCCAATCAGATCCACAACTGAGGTCAGAAAGTCATTGGGCAATTTTCTGCTGGTCCTCCCATCATAATGGCCACTCCTTCTCCTTCCTGTTATGAAGTTCTGTAGATTTTTGGCAGATGCATTCAACTTGTGAGAAAGGGTTTTTAGATTTTCTGTTTCTAAGCCATAATTCTGAATAATAAAACAGAGAAAAGTATATTTAATGTCAATATGTTCTTTATTTATTAAAAATTTATTGATATAAAAAGAACGAAATGAGTACTTTATTATGCAATGGCAGTGGGACAATGTTAGAATTACAAATGAGTAAGATAGATTCCTGGCTTAGTGGAATCCAGTCAAATGCGTGTTTGGGGAAACCAAGGAAGACAATTATAATAAAGATAGATGTACTAGCTAGTTTTTATGTCAACTCGAAACAACCTAGTCATCTGAGAGCTGAGAACGTCAATTGAGAAAATGTCTCTATAAGATCTGGCTGTCCACGGGAAAGTCTGTAGGGCATTTTATTGATTAATATTTGATGTGGGAAGGCCCAGACCACTGTGGGCAAATTCCAGGTCAGGGCTGTTACACTGAGAAACCCTGTCTCAAGAAACAAAAACAAACAAAACAAAAAAAAAAGGAAAAGAAAGTAGGCTGAGCAGGCCATGAACATGAAGAGGAAGCCTGTAAACATGACTCTTTAATGGCCTCTGTATTTCTTCCCCTTCCCGGGTTTCTGTCCTGATTACTGCAATGATGCACTGTGATATGGAAGCACAGCAAAAACAAATAAAAGAGAAAGAAACAAAACAGCAGACAGTGGAAGACAGGAGACAAGAAAGGTTTTCTTTCCAACCTGTTTAAATCCTTACCAGTGCACACAGAAGGTCAACTGCCTCCAAGATTAGCTCCTGATGGCCAATACGGCTGACTCCCAGATCTTCCAGTTCCTGGTGTGTGATGCGTAGCAGCTGATCTCCGCTGATCTTCTCTCTCTCAAAGTTCTTAATATACTGCTGCAAACAGTCATCAAGACCTACAAAATAAAATTAAAAAAAGAACAAAATACAAAAGAATAATTGTTGAAAGAAATCAATGGATGGACAGGTGGAAAGCAAGCAATAACTCCTACCATGCCACAACTTAAATCCATTTTGCCATTGGTCTAGTCAAATCCCTCATTTTTTTTCTCATTCTATATGTAAGCTGTAGCAAAAAAAATAATTATATTCTTCGTTGTTTGATGTGGGATTCTCCTCTGTATGCTGTGAATACCATCTGTTAACAAAGAAGCTGCTTTGTGCCTATTGCAGGGCAGATTAGGGCAAGGCGGGAGTTCCAAGCAGACAGAGGAGGAGAGAAAAGGCAGAGTCAAGGAGAAGTCATGTAGCCACTGCAGGAGACAGATGCCGGACAGAACCTTACTGGTATGCCGCAACCATGTGGCCATACACAGATTAGTAGAAATGGGTTAATTTAAGGTAGAAGAGCTAGTCAGTAAGAAGCATAAGCTAACAGGTCAAGCAGTGTGGTAATTAATATAGTTTCTGAGTGATTATTTTGGGTTTGGGCAGTTGGGAAACAAACAAGCAGACGTCAATAACAGTTGTTAGATCACTATTCCTATTCAAGCTTTTCCAGGTAATCACTGAAAACCTCGCCTGTCTTCTAACTTCTAATTTGAGACAAATATTCAGAATGAATAACTACTTTTAGAGTTAGAGTATCATAGCATTTCATTTTCTTTAACGCTATTTCAGAGCGAGGGTCCTCATTCTTCTTACCTAAGCCTAATGAATCTATCTTCCTGTACTTTGAACTCCTGTCTTCTATCATGGTACCACTACTTCAATAATTTTAAAACTAAATACTTTGTTTCAATAAATTTCTATTCTTTGATGTCTTTTATACTTAAAACTCTGCTATCCTAAAGATAAACTTTAAAAAACACTGATTTTTCTTCTGGAAATTTTATAGTATTGGTGAGGATGAAGAGGAAATTGGGAGGTGTCAAATAAGGGGACTATTGTTATCAGTTTTAAATCTTGGCCATGCTCCAACAAGTATATGAGCAATACAAACTGGACTTAATGTTTTTAATTTGGAGTCCGAGGGGGTGCTAGATGGGAGGGTAGACCTGGGAGGAATAGAAAGCTAGTGTGATTGGGGTGCACTGAATAAAATTAAGGAATAATTAATAAAAATATCATGTTGGGGGAAAAGAAATTAAAACAGCAAGATTAAGTAACTCCGTAAGTATACATAGTAAGTAACTGATCAGAAAATCAGAACTAGAAGATTTGAAGTTGGATCTTTTCTGACTACATCAGACCACCTAAAGACTAAAAAACATTTCCAAAAATAAAGTGTATTATATTCTTGTAAAAAAAAAACAAGGCAGTATAATGGGAGAACACTCTAGCTATTTATGAGACAAAATAACATGAGGTAACAGCGTCCCACTCTTTTTCACACAGGTGAAAACAATGCTAGCAAAAACTAGCAAGGACTGAATTCCATGCTGGCATACTTCCAGGAAGTGAGGAAAATGTAAAGTACCTGACAGACACACAGTCTAAAGCTCCATTCAAGTAAAGGAAAGGGAAAACCACCGCCACTAGTCTTTCCACAGCACTGAAACCAATACAATACATGCTGACTTGGAAACGCTTCCTTAGTTTAGTCAATGCCATCATTCAGTTACCCTCTGCATAAACACGGCTGCAATCTAACAAGTAGCATACAATTCATTTTCACATGCATTCTCAAGAAAACCGAATGAAATAGAAAAAGAAGGCAACTTTCTTCTAGGCCTGTACTCAATTACTCTGTCCTAATTTCTTTTAGAAAAAGACCACGACTTCAACAGCTTTCTGTTAGTTATTTCCAAAAAAGTCGTCATGCTGAAGAACAATACTACTTTCTATATATTTGTGTGTGTGTTCACTGTGTACCAAGCACTAATCTAAGTGCTTTACAAATATTTCCTTATTTAATTTTTTATAGCAAACTTATTAGCTGCATATCATTGTCTTGATTTTGTTGGATGAAACCTGAAAATTTGGAGCCAGGTCTAGGATTCTACACCTTATAAATGGTAAGGTGGGACTCTAAGGCAAGTTCCCTTTCTCTGCTTTTAAATACTACACTGAATTGAGAATGGAGGGAAAATGGAAAGGATTGCTTACAATTCTCCAGATCATACCGGTAATTAATGTCTAAACCTTTTTCCATTTACAAAGCTAAAGACGTTGTTAAAAAGTTTAAATTACGATTTCTATCAAAATAAACTTAACTGTTCCATTTACAGATGCAAAATTCAGTAGGACCATGAAAATTGAAAGTAACAAAAATATGGTTACCCATATAATATGGAGCTAAAATAGTGATACAAACAAGCGCACACCAATGAAGCGCAGATTTATTAGAATGTACAAAGCACTATCACATAGACTCTAAATTGTCTAGGGGTTAATGTGAAGGAGGAAATATGATTAGATAGAATTTAAAACATTCAGTAGGTAAAAGCAAGCCAATCACTCATTTAAGACTATCTGTTCATGATCTTTAAGTCAGCAAAAAGATTTCTTAAGGAAATATATACCCCCTGCACCTAGCCTGAGCAACATCATAGACCCAACCCGGTTGTTGGTGGAGCTGTGGGTGAGCCAGAGCCAAAGTAGTGATTGCCAGAAAACAGCCCCACCCTCATCTGCCATAGGGTGGCATGGACTGGAGGGAGATGCTCCCCCCTCACCAATGCACAATAGAGCCAACACTGTTAGCACAGGTGTGAATGGGCCAGCTCGAAGTTGTGAGCGTGGGTGGGGAAGAGCTGCCCCTGGCCATCAACACCTGGACACATGGAAGAGCTGGCCCTGTGGTCATAAGAGCAGAAGAACTGTCCCTGACCCTCACTAGTTGTACCACCTGGGAGAGCAGGCCCTGCACCTCACCTGGGTAACACAATTGAGCCAACCCTGTTGGTGGAGGTGTGGGTGAGCCAGCCTCAAAGCTGTAATTTTGGGAGAGCTGGCCCCACTGCTCATCTAACAGGTGGCAGTGTGGGAAGGTGAGAGATGCCCCCCCCCCATACTCCTTGCTCCTTACTGCCTGCAACAGATGACAGAGCAGACCCTTCCCAATACCAGCTTTAGCACTCAGGAAACGGGTCCTGCCCCTCACCTAGGCAGCACAGCAGAACTGCCCAGTGGTTGGAAGTGTCCATGTTATAGACAAAGGAGAGCTCTCTCTATTACTCATCAGGTATGTGCTAGCATGGGCAGAGGAGAGATGTTCCCCCACCTCCTGCCGATAAACACCTGAGAGAGGTGGAAGAGCTGGTTGGGGTCGGTAGAGCACAGGGCTGCCCCTACCCTTCACCAGCGGTAGTACTTGGAAGAGTGGCCTCTGTGCCTAGCCTGGGCAACACAATAGAGCTGGCCCTAGTGGTACAGGTGTGGGAGAGCCCACCCTGAGGGAGTGAAAGGAGAACTGGCCCAACCCTCACTCATCCCTGCAAGAGGTGAATTAGTAGGGGCAATGCTGGAGATGAGGACAGGGGAGGATTGGCTGGTATGTGACTTGGCCTGCCCCAACATCCACCCCATCGATGACCTGCTGGAGCATGTGAAGGAAGCTGACTTACAGACCCAAAGCTATAAGCTCTCCACAACAAAGGGCAACAATTGGATGTCCAAGAAGAGTCCTAGTAAGGACCCAGCATCAATAGTAGTAGAAACTAGAGGCCTTGAACCAGACCAATAACTCTTTGCAATGACCACTTGCAAGTAAAGATATATGGACAAAGAAAGGGGTTTACTGCGCGACTCACTGTGTAACACTGCAGATTCCATGGCCAGATTCTTAACTTTTTTCCATTTTCTTTTTTTCTCTTAAACTTTGGCGGGGGTGGGGGGGTGCAGGGGTGGAGGACAGATGCAAAGGGATGGGAAAATGAATGGGATCAAGATACATGGTACAAAAGACAGAATAAATATAGAGAAATGCATACTGTGCCCTACATCTAGTCATAGTGGGTTGTCATGTAGAAAAATGTATGTGTAAAATTATTTCCTTTAATGATGCTACAATGTATAAGAACATATGATTCCATATAACAACATATTAATAGAACCTATAATTCTATAGATTAGATTCATAAAGCATATAAAATGCTATTCAGATGAATTGCAAATAAATAGTATTACAATATATTAATCAGGAATCTCAGGTTGCTAGGAGAGTATGTTCTCCAGGGAAGACAGGTTCTGGGGAAACCAGAAACCTTATTTCCATACTACATT
Source organism: Alexandromys fortis (assembly GCF_014885135.2). Classification (NCBI taxonomy): domain Eukaryota; kingdom Metazoa; phylum Chordata; class Mammalia; order Rodentia; family Cricetidae; genus Alexandromys; species Alexandromys fortis. Next base: position 2,788,571 of record NW_026068029.1, on the reverse strand, counting down.
TCCCTAATGCTCTCATTTTTTTTTCAGATTTAAACCAGTTTTCTAAAGTACTGCCTGCATCTTACATTTTTACCTCATTATGCACCTCTATATGATTCCCCTTTGGAACCTCTCCTGGCTTTTTCCTATAGCATATTAATATTTTCCCAAGTCCTGATACCGACTTTTAATTATTCATTCAACAAGCAATTAGTAAATGCCTGTTTGAGAGTCAGGTATTGTTCTAGGGAGCACGGAGAAGAAGGTAACAGAATCTGACATGGTCCCTTCCTTCCTGGAACTAATATTTTATTAACAGAGAAGCACAGGAATTATGGAATCATACAAATGAATCTAACAATTCACTGAGGGAAAGGTAGGGGAGGATAGAAGAAAGGAGGGCAGGGGAGGGGAGGGGAGAGGAGGGGAGGAGAAGGAAAGGACCTTGCTCCAAATCAGGAGACCAAGGACAGGCTTTTTGTGGAGAAGGGAAGAACTTCTATCTGGAGAAAAGTAGGGGTGAAGGAGGCAATGAAGGAGGAAAGACCACTAGACGCTGGAAACAGCAAAGTCCTAGGGAGACAAAATGCATGGGAAGTGTGAGAAAATGAAAGGAAGACTAAAGGTTTTGTTCATACCTATGCTGTGAAAAACTCTTTGGCTTCAATATATAGAACAGAACTGGTAACTACATTTTCTTTTGTTAAAGAAAGAATAATCTGTTAGTAACTAATCTTCCAGCTTGGTCCTATCACTCGGTCAGCTATTTCAGCCATATTTATTGAGTATCCATCTTTCCCAAACATGTCTTTCTTTAAGACATTTGACTTATCAGTCCTAATAATCCTTTTTACTATCTACTGAGTAAGCTACACAAATGAAAAGACCTACAAGAAAAAGATACTATTTAGAATTATACTCATGTTCTCCTCAATAAGAAATCGTAATTAAAAGACAATGTGGCAAGTGGTACAAATTTCATTTAAAATCCTGCATCTAGAAGTATGTTCAGATAGATGTCAATTTTACCTTTAGGTTACAGACTATCATTTTAACTCAGGCTTATTACTTCTGACTGAAATAGCCTCAACAAAAGAAAATCTTGGTGTAAAGTAACTGCAGAAAAAAAATGGCCTCATCCACTATTAAACTTTATCTCAATACATCTCCCATGATCCTTTCTTAACATGAAACAAATCTTATTCATAATTTAAAATTCAGAGTTTAAAGCCACATTCACTGTTATACAAGCATTTTCCTATGACAAATGAATGTCAACATTATTACTATTCAATAATCTCTTGAGGGCAAATAACAAAAAAACAACCCTGTGGTGTCTTATAATTTTTATGACTAGGACAAGTTCTAAAATATATGGCCCAATTTAATTTTTAGTCAATATATTTTGTTACTAATCACTAAACAATCATTTGCTATGCTGAACATTAAAACTGAAATGAAACTACAAATATTTCTTTTACCACATGTGAGGGTTTATAATTAGAAAAAACAGGCCTACATTAATCCTATAACTATTTCTGATAGGGTATCAAAAATATAAGCAGTGTTTTACTTTGTGTATCAGAATCAATATGAAATATGTAATTTAATTGTCAGATATTTTACTCTGTTACACAAATAAGATATTTCAGACTATTTTCCCCCTAAAGTTTGTGAAATATCTTTAAAATAATTCTGATTACTCAAAAATAATAAGTTTTCATTGTTTTCAAATTATATATACATATAAAGTATTTGCAGATATGATTGAATCAGATTATTATTTATTTTGTCTGGGGTGTGATCTGGGATTTTGTATTCCTATCATTCAGAAATAACAATAAATAGACCAGTTCACTCGCCCAAGGCAAAAAGAGAATTGTTCTTTTTCTTTTTTAAAGTTGTATCATTATCAAATAGGATACATAATAATACAATTCTTGGAAATAATAGGTTTCTGTTTCCAAGTATCTAGAAATTATCAATTGGGGATGAAAGCACATATAATGACAGAAAAGAATCAACAAATATTTACTATAAATGTATAGACTACAAAGAAACACATTTTTCATGCTTTAAGTTAGACAAAATAAAAGGGAGGAAAAAGCTACTCCAAACTAATTTTAATTATGTTTATTTAAATAAATCCCTAATTGGATATTTAAGGGCTTATAAAAAGCAAAACATTAAAAGCATTAGAGAAATTCACCAGCCTAAATGAGCAATAGTCTCATGATTCCCAATATTGTTACTATCAGTTATAAATGGTATACTAGGAGATTTTCAAAAATAGGAAAGAAAGCACAAATGATAAGCTCCAAAACTATGGGTCTTTCAATATTTCCTATAATTACTTTTCTCAGTAAAATAGTTTCATTACACAAGCATTCTATTACAATCAATTTCTACTCGAGAATCAAATGTGAAAGATGTCATTAGAAATTACTGCTCTCCTCAGCGCTCAGGGACTATTAAAGAGAGGGAGGAGAGACTTAGGAGTCAGAGGATGGAGAACACAGAGAACAGGGCCCACTAAATCAACTAAGCAAAGCTCACAGGGGCTCACAGAGATTGAAGTGACCAAGTATGCGTCCTGCCTAAGTCTGCACTGGGTTCTCTGCAATTAGTTCTCTGTGGTTGTTTAGCTTGGTGTTCTTGTTGGACTTAACAGTGGGAGTGGGGGTGTCTGACTCTGACCTGCTCTTGGGACCGTTTTCCTCCTACTGGGTTGCCTCGTCCAGCCTTGATATGCGGATTTGTGCCCAGTCTTATTGTATCTTGTTTCATCAGTTGTTTCATAGAGGCCTGCTCCATTCTGAAGGGAAACGGAAGAGGAGTGGATCTAGGGGAGAGGAAAGCTGAAGGACTGGGAGGAGTAGAGGGTGGGGTCTGGATGAATTTTAGAGAAGAATCTATTTTCAGTTTTGAAAAAGAAAAAAAATTACTGATTTCCCTCCATTCCCTCTGGACTCCCAATTCTTTCCAGTGGGTCAGAATACTAATTGCCTGATAATAAGGAAGGAGGGCAGTTGTAAGAAGATGTGTGAGAACAAGTACAGGTGGGATGCCAGTACCTTAGCTAACACTGTGCTGTGATCGCTCCTTCCTACAGGGGCACCGCTGCCTCTCCAGCCATAAAGTAATCTCTCTAACAAACTGCAATTGCTCGCTAAGAATTTAAGAATTAACTTTTATATGCCATTTCCAAACTCTAAGTCATATTTTAATATGATACTCCTTTTGCTGGCAAGTGAAGCTAATGAGTTTTAGCACTATGAGTCTTCTTATTAAATTCCCACTAAAAAGAGTACTTTCATAAACGGTACTTTCTAAAGGAAAGAGGTATGAACATTGTGCTTTCTCAGGTTTCAGAATCTAAAAATGATGGTTTAAAGTATCACTCTAAGGTTACCAATGCTTAAGTTTTACAAGAAAACAAAGTATTTTTCAATTGTCTCTATAAAAAAATAAAAAAGCAATCAGCCCTTCTAGAAAAAGGAGACCATGAAAGAAGAGAAAGAGAAAGGAATGTGGGGAGGTGAGGGCAAGGGCAAAGATCCAACACATGTAATGATTTTATATTTTGTAAAACACTACTCAAGAAACTTCTTAGCTTGGCTCAACAACAATGTATTCATTCACCCTCCTATGAGACTTTGGCCCCTGCTTAAAAGCAGCTGTACAAACAATCTTTTCATGAGTTTTTATTTCAATCAAATCCTAAATTCTTCCAATGGTGAATTTTAATGAAAAGACCCTAAGGGATATAAGATTTACATGCATATAAACATAATACCACTGCCTTCTACAGAGGCCTTCATTCAAAATAGCTATAAATGAACCTGTGAAAGCAACAAAGAACTTACCAAAATATATCTTGATGAGCTACAAGCAGGGGTTTTTAACTGTCCTGCAGATGTTATAAGCATAACAAGAGCAAAACTTGATATGCACAAAAAGAAATTTTGATGAAAGCTCTAGAAAATACTGGTTAAAATTCCTAAGTTAATATAGATGATATTAATATTAGCTTTTGAATTTTTATACTTGAATGCTCCTTTGCCAAAGGTGTTCAATATTCATAATAATTTTAATTTTTTGTAGTGCTGAGAATTGAAGCCAGGGCTTTATTCATGCTAAATTATGAACTTTATTTCTGAACTACTTCTTCCAATCACTTATGACAACTTTAAAACGTAGGCTAATGAACTCAGTGTACTTTTACAGAACTAGAAAACATTTCTAAGGAACTTAAAATGAATCCTTTTCATTTCACAAAGAAAATAAAAATATACTAAAATATGTAACAATGCAAGAAAACATATAATTACTTTTTATTGTCATCAGTCACCCTGGAAACATGTTCCCAATGGTTATAGCATCACAGATTAAAAGTAATTTAAGAGGAATATGATTCATTCAGCAATGATGAAGGCAATTTTAAGTTCCTGTTAACATTTTATATATGTTCAAGTTGTGAATAATGAACTCTAATCCTGACCTCCTACTAAAAACAGTAAATTGTTTAAGGTGCAACCTTGTTTCTTAATTCAAAATTGAGTCATGTCCTCCTAGGAAATGATGCATGTGTGTGCATGTGGTGTGTGCAGATTTCACTTCGCATGACAACTCCAAATCTCAAAAGGAGAGTAAAACAAAATAATTTCTGCTTCAATTAAAGATGGTTCATTAAGGATTGTGTATTATTGGTAACCTTGTGAGAATCATATAAGAAAAGGAAGGAAGGGAAGAATGAAGGAAGAGAGGAAGGAAAAAGGAGGGATGAAAGGAAGAAAAGTGAGTGTAAGGAAAATTTAGTATAGGAAAGAGAATTATTGATTTTGAGAAACTGGTCCTATCTCAAAATAAATATGGTCAGTGTCTCTAGATTCTTTTTTAAAATTAAAAGCCTTTTAAATTTTTCCTTTAAATAAATAAATATATGAATATGATATATTATTAACATTCTTTGTATAGTTAGAAAACCTCAGGAAGATTAGAAACCCATATTTTGGATAATGATTTCTTAAAATGTAAATGAATATGAAACTGGTTCAACTACTTCCATTCCTTCTTTTCGTGACATGAAATAACACAGAGAGATAATGGAACTTTAATAGAACAACCTTTTGTGAGTCATGATGATGCACGATTTAATCCTAACACTGTGGAGGTAGAGGCGGGCAGATCACTATGAGCTAGCTCAAAGCCAGCCTGGTCTATTACATAGGGAGTTCCAGGCCAGACAAAGCTACAAAGTAAAACCTTGTCTCAATAAAACAAACAAAATAAATAAACAAGCTCAATGATATTTTTGTATACTTTTTGGTCTCATATAGCTTTGTTTGGACATTTTTTATTGTTTGTTTTTAATTTTTGAAATTATAATTACAACATTTCTTCCTTCAGTTTCCTCCTTCCAAACCCTCCCATATATCCATCCAGCTCTCTTTAATACTCATGGCCTTTTTTTCACTAATTCCTATTTCATGAATTTATACATATATATTATATATTTATATTATATATAAATATAATCTGCTCAGTCCATATAATGTTCTTTGAAAAGGAGGGAAAAAACCAACAGTCCTACCCAGTTAGGATGCCTATGAACTCTAACAATGAGCAGGATGGCACAGTAACCCTAAGGGTGCAGTAGTGGCACACAAACATTGATAGCAACCAACTGTTCTCTAATTGGATTTAAGACCTGCTCACCAAGAGGAAAACCATGTCTAGCACTGGAAACCTAGCTAACTACTCATTGCTAGTGAAGTCATGATTACTGGAAGAAAAATTATAACCACTAATTCACTGAACCAGCATAATGCCTAACAGCAATCTATAAACATTTGTCCTTACACCACAGATAAGTATAGTCTTAATCCCTTATCAAAGAAAACTCTCTTTGCAACCGATGGGGACCACTACAGAAAACTACGACCAATCAAAATGAAGAGTAAACATTGGGAAAGAGGGGACAGAAAGGTTGCAAGAGCCAGAGGATCAGGGAATTTGTTGTGAGGCTGTGTCTCCTAGTCATAGAAGCTGCACCTGTAAAGTCTCACCAACATGACTGTGCAAGCATGACCTGAACAATGATATCAAAGGACATGCCATACTGAATGAAGAAAAGTCCACAAGACTGCAACCCTACATAAGAACTATAGGCAACCAAGGAAAGTTGAAAGCAAGAAAAGGATTCTAATTTGTTGTCCAGTGCTAAATGGTCAGCCCAAAAGACATACAATTTTTTGTTTTGTTTTATTGGTATTTTGCCTGTATGTGTTGGAGTTTTGTGGGGTTTTGTGTGTGTGTGTGTGTGTGTGTGTAGCCTTAGATTTTTATGGGTTTTTGTTTTTCCAAATGTGACAGAAAGAAAGGGCATGGAGTTGCAGGAACTGGTAGGTGAAAAGAAGCTGGGAGGAGCTGCTAGAGGAGACAGAATATATTGAATGTAAATATGCTTTCAATGAAAAAAGAATACCCTTTGGCCCGACTACTAGTTGTCTAGTGGTCCTGTTCCCTCATGTATGCTTTCTGAATTTCAGGAAGAATGCCTATAGTTATGTTCAGGAAATTTATAAACAATGACAGACTAGATTTAGATATTCTAAAGGTTCAGTAATAAAAATATTAATCATTGATAGGATTTCAAAATAAAAGTTCTTAAAGCTGAAACTACATTTAATAGAAAATCTAATAGCAAGTTACTTCAGAAAATAAAATAACAACATTTTCATAAATATAAAAAAATCATCCTATGCACAAACTTCCTTCCTAAAACTTATAAAGAAAATATTTAAGGCTCAGATATTACCAATGATAAACTAAGTTTTCTAAACCAGTTATTCGGTTATGGGGAGATGGGCGACTCATCTTTTACTTACAAAAGAACTAAAAATGTAAGCTTTGGCATATTAATTAAGCCTTCACAAAGGAAGAAGCATATTTAGAACAATTCAGAATCACTATGATCAACAATGAAACTCAAGAAGTGGTCTCATTAAAGGTCAAGAATATTTAGCATTAAACCAGTCTTCATTTTCGTCTTAACAGATATAAAGAGAAAATAAAATTAGTAAGAGTTATGGATATTATAAGAAGAAATCTAGGGACAATGCATATTATTAGTAGAAAAATAACTTAAAAACAGAATAAACATCACATTCCTTAAATGTAGTTCATAGTAACCTTATAGACAGCAAAGTCAGTCAGAAAATGGAATAAAAATTCCACTCATAATATGAATAAAAACATTAAACTAAAAAAACAGCGATGTATATTAGTTTTAATTTAAAGGCCTCAAATTTCCTGACTGTAGAAAGAAACTCCAAATAAATAAGAAAGGCTATATCACATTTTGGATGAGAAAATTCAATAGTTTTAGCACTATTTTTCCCAAAATTAACATACTAATCCAGTTCAATCTCATTTAAAACCATTGTGGGTTCTTAAAACTGATATTTGACAAACTAAAGCTAAATTTCACACAAAAGGAAAAATGATTAATAATTAAGAATCATTTGATAAACCAAACCTAAAGGTAAAGGAAACTGCTTGTTCAGTTTGCAAATGTTCTATTAAACATCATGATGCTTTGAAGTTGTACTAAAAGAGAATATTGGTAAATTCTGCTAGAACAACTAGCTGGTTATACATTTGGAGAAAGTAGAACTCTTTAAATTTTTTTAAATAAAATTATAAAATAAGATTTAAATACATGAGAATACTGTATCAATATGAAGGAAAAGATCTGTCCTAACCAAGATACATTACTGAGCTGGCATAAAACAAGAACTACATCAAAATTAAAACATTTTTACTGATAAAAGACACTTAAGGGATTTTTTTCAGCATAATACATATGATCTCCAACCTGTAATAAAAATCCATTTTCCCCTTTCTACTCAAGTTATGCTTTAGTGAACCATTGTGGACTTTTTTTTTGTTGTTTTACTTCTTGCATATCCACCCTCATATAGGCTTTTATAGTTCACAGCCAATTCTATGAAAGATTAGCCATTTAGTATGCAGGTTCTCTCCATTAAGTTATCCTTGCAATCTGGTATACTTTATGCAATGCTTTTGTATATTTGTATTTATGAAACAAGAAGGAACAGCAAAAGAATGTGCCCATGTGGAAAAGATTGTTACAGAATGCTATGTTCAGGAAATGTTTTCAAAGTTACTATTTAATCAACAGCATCACCGGAGAGCTAGCTCAGCAGTTAAGATCATTGACTACTCTTTCAGAGAGGACCCAAGTTCAATTCCCAGCACCACACGGTAGCTCACAACCATCTGTAACTGCAGTTACAGGATACCTGGTGCAGAGTGTTGGCCTAGCATATCCAAGGCCCTGGATTTGAATGAACTTCACCAACCCTTCCCCCTCCAAACAGAAACAAGTTTCAATTGCTAAATTTCTATTGTCTAAGTTTCTTAGTTTTAATATATGATTATCATTTAAATTCGAACCAAATAATCACAAATCTGTGAAAGCAGAAAATTAAGAATTTAAAGCTACTAATTCAAAATAAGTGATAGATTTCAGTCATTATACTCATTAAAATTAATTTTTTTCCTAAAACATAAGACAGCCAAGAAGCATTTCAGTTCACCATTTGTCGTGAAACAGGAACAACTAGGTGGATTGCCAATGATATGAAATTTTTCTGCTGACCCTCACAGTATGACTCAGTGCTGTCCTGGAGTGGCCACACTACTTATGGTGGCAGGAAAGGTGTTACTGATCCTCTTTGACACCTGCAATCAGAAACTGGATATTGTGATGCAGTTCATTCTCTAGTGATTATTAAAAAGTTTACCTTTATTACAGGATGGAAAATTTTCAAAACATCTGAAAATTAACATGGAAAAGAAAATAGCTCTAAAATGACAGCAAATGCTGCTAGAAAAGATGCTTGGAATAGAAGTATGATGTGTTTGAGTAGAGAAAGAAAACGTTTCCATATCAAAGCAAAAAAGAAAAGAAAAAGTACTACTCACTTTCACCTACTGATTGAATACTTGATAGAACACAATAAGAGGCCTACAAACAGAAAACTTGAAATATCTTAATATATTTTTAAGTTTTTATTAGTAATAGTTACTTATTTAGCATCATTGTATTTATTTTTTTAAATTACCAGAAGTCTCACTATGGTCATGTAATTTACATGTCTTATTAAATGCAGATGTCACACTATAATAGTAACTCTCAATTTTAAATAAGTATTCTTTGAAATCTGTTACTTTAATTGGTGAGGTTTTAACTAACTCTAGGATATTGAGATGCTGAATAAAACCAGAACGAGAATAGTATAAAGTATGCAAAAGCCTCAAATACAAGAAAGTACTATCAAAATTTAGTTTTATAAGATACTATGATAATCAGTTCTCTAAAAAATTGAAAAGAACTTTTAGTCTTGATTTTTCAAATAAATTTTTGACATAATCCAGTTAATATTCCTTGTAGTATGACTAGGTGATTTATGTAATATAAACCAAAATTGTATTATAAAAGAAACATACACATTAATTTTAGGTGCAGTATATTACTTATAATTGAAGTGAAAAATTTAGTAAAGTAAATTAGTTATAATAGATTACACAGTATAGCAAACAACTGATTCTGCTCTAATCAAACACAAGAAAGTACTGTGTGTTTAGAAATATGTTTAATTCTGAAACACTGAACTATGTAACACCCCGCTGTAAAGCTTTAGAAAATGATATTTAAAACCATTGGGCCATAAAACACAGATTTCAGAAGACCACTTGGAAAAGTTTGCATCAGCAGTTACTAGCATCTTCACTATCTATAAATGGGGTTTGGAATTAGAACTTTACATTTGATAATGTTAAAATCTAAAACAATTCTTTATGAGGGTAGTATTCTATGAGTAGGATCATTGCCTGTGTTTTAAAATCATGCTGGAGCTGAACTGGAAGCTTCTTCCCTGCTGGCTGGCTTTCATAGTGCCAGAAAGTAGGTTACTGGGAAAGAAAAGTCATCAACAATCTTACCCAACAGTGAATCCTGTGAGTTATAATAATGACTTACCAAGTAAGATATGTCATGAAATGCAGCAATGGCATAGTTGGTAGTAACATACTATGGATTGTATCTGGGGGCAGGTCCAAAGTAAGGAACTCATAACTAGTTCTGTAACTCTCATTATGAGCCCATGACTGAGGAAGTAATAGACCATTAAGTTGAGCCTACTACTGATAGATTCCCCTCTGTACACTGTGAATATGTTGTATTATCATTGGTTAATAAAGAAACTGCTTTGGCCTGTGGCAGGGCAGAATAGAGAGACAGGAAAACTAAACTAAATGATGGGAGAAAGAAGTCAGAGCGATGCCATGTAGCTGCCAAATAAGACAGATGCCCCAGAACCTTACTGGTAAACCTCGAACCTTGTGGTAAGATAAGATAAATAGATTAATAGAAATGGGTTAATATAAGATGTATGAGTTACTTAATAAGAAGCCTAAGCTATTGGTCAAGCAATGTTGTAATTAATACAGTTTCTGTGTGATTATTTTGGGTCTGGGCAGCTGGGAAACGAACAAGAAGCCTCCTACTACATATTACTATTGCTTTACTAAATAGTCATGTTATCAAACTGCTTTATAAATATCCATATTTACACTGAACCTGCCTTCATTACAAATGCTTCTTACTATATCCAACTGTGGTTACTGCAGAAACCTCTAAGTAACTAAAATGTCTAGAATAAGTGATGAGTGCTAAAACATAAATGGGACAGATCTATCACTCCCTCCAAAGTTCAATGAATATCATCAAAGAGGGAACAGGCAATATATGAGCCAGAGAATGAGAAGACATTCAGCAAAAAACATGTCTTCTGAACATGAAATTGCCATTGCTCTCATGAAAGCACTAAAGTTATGGATTATCTACACAAGGCCAGCACACGGATGAGTCCCATCAATATTTTATCATGAGTCACAGGGGGAATCTATAAAACCTCCTCCTTTACTAAGGTACTACTGGTAATGATGTATGTAGTCACTGATATATTGCCTTAACTCCAGTACATAACTTCCAATCATACTTGAGGAAGAAACACTAATTAAATTCAGTGGATTACACACAAAAGGAAGACAAAAATGGGGGATTGTTGAGAAGAAGAGTTTCATTGGGAGAGGGAAGGGGATAAGAAAGAAAAAATGAAGGATAAAGACAACCAAAGTTCAAACAGAAAATAATGTTTCTTAGCTCTGGCATGAATAATCAGAAAATTCATTCTTTTTGTTCCTAATGGAGATGTCTTCATCATAATGAAAATATTCACAGAAGATACTATTTGTGAACTCTCATACGTTATAGATTCCTTGTCATACTAATTTCACTACTAGAAAAATAAGGGAGTTTAGACAAGTTCTTTAACTTTTGTAGGTTCAGTTCTTTACATGTACTATAATGGCAAATTAACAAAAGATTTCTAAAAGCTATTCCTTGTTCTAGCTTTCTTTAATAGCCTATACAGAGTACAAAGATGTCAGTGTGGTGAGAAACTAAGCAGGGGATTTTCAGAAAATATTAATAAAATATTGTTTGAATTGTATTTAAGAATTTAAGGCAGATTCTTCATATTTTGGTTGTGAGTCTACCCTTTAGCTAATAGCTGGCCTTTAACTAATGGCTGAACCATCTTTCCAGCCCTTTAAGGCACATTCTTATAACAAAAAGGAACAAAACAAGGAGAGTTGGCAAGGAGGTTTAGTGGGTAAAGACATTCACCCCAAGCCAAAGGGCAGGAATTCCATCCCTGAAATACTCATGGTTAAAGGCAAGCATTGACTCCTCCATGTTGTCATCTAACATCCACATAGGTACCTTGGTGTAAGCACACACACACACACACACACACACACACACACACACACACACACTAAATAGACAAATGAATAAATGTAAAAAAATTTAAAATAATCTTTTTGAAAAGAAAAGGGAGAATTATTTATAATCTAATTCTCAGGAATGTCCCAATCATTTGCTAATAGGAAACCCACACGGGTAGAGGGTGATTCAGATCTACCTTAAACATGAAGACGACACTGCTTTTGTTACACAGAAAATGTTCACGCAATGCTCATTTAGTTTTGTTCTTGGTATTAGGCATCAGAATATAATTGATATGGAAATGCAAAAGAATCATTATCTCTGGGGGTCATTAAATCAAATGTGGGCATGGATGAGTAAGTTTAGGATCACAGACTTAGAACTTTAAAGAATAGTATATTCGTTGTTCAGAATCATTTTATAGGAAAGGAAGTCAGAAATCCAAAGTATTTACCATTGTTTATGGCATAAAAATACAGCTTCGCAACCATATGATCTCATGGTTGTTCGCTTTTTTAAATCACTTGCTTTAAACCAGTGGTTCTGAACTTTCCTAATGTTGTGAAACTTTAATGAAGTTCCTCATGGTGTGGTGACCTCCAAACATAAAATTGTTTCATTGCTTCTTCATAACTGTAATTGTATTAGTCATGATCCACAGGTTGAGAACCACTGCTTTAAAACTAAACCTAAATACATCAACCATTCCTGCTGAGAAAATCTAAAATATCCTTAAGTTTGAAATAAAGTATAAAATACTGCATACTATCAATTAGAAGCATATCAATATCAAATAGAACTAACAAAAAAAATCAAGAGAGCATTGTTTCCCAAATATTTAAAGTCAATACTATTAGACTGACTAAAAGAAAGCTCTTAACTTCTACAGTTAAAATTCCTCTGAATTATATATGTGAATTAACTTTATTTATATAATATATGCTAATGTCAAGAAAGAAGAAGCCATTTTACCAAGGAAAACACAAATGGAAGTCATGCTTAAGGAGAAAAGCAAAACTGCTAGTAATAAAAGAAATTAAATACTAGCATAGGATCTTTAGTAAACTTTCTAACCACCATTTTGTACAACATGGGAACTAATTTGCTGTCTTAATGTCCTCCATCCAAATACCACTTTTAATACATGAATGAGAAAAAGTAATTTTTTTACCAGTCATTCTCTCTTGTTTTCAGTGATTCAAGATCAGGAAAAAAATGTTTTTTTTTTTCTTAAAATTGACTGTTTTCTATGAAAAGTCAATAAGTTGTTATTACTTAAATGGCTAGTGATCATAAGTGCCATGTAAGTACCACATTTAATATACTCAGTATTTAATGATTACATGTATATAAAGCTGTGATGATAAAATTCTAATAGTTAATATTCTATCAAAATCAGAAGTAAAATTGCAATGATCATGAAACTTTTAATAAAATAAAACTGGGAAGCACTGAAGAATCTTTCTATGTAGGGTCTCCTACTAAGAGGAGGTCTAAATTAATTCTGTAAACTTAGCCAATGATGACAATGCCATCAGCGTCAATGCCATAGGACCTTTGGATTGAGTTTCTTTGCAGAATCAGTGGGATATAACATTCTATTCATTAGCTGAACTGATTAAATGATCAACTGACTCAAAAAGTAATTTGAAGATAACTGTTCCAATAAAACTGTTAGAGAAATAAGTGGGCATGATAAAAATATACTGTATATATTGGTGTGCATAAAATTATTAAAGATTAAACAAAAATATTCAAAATATATTGATTATATAGATGACAAAAGCTAGTAAAAAAAAAGGCTTTCCAAAAGAGAGAGCCAGCATTCTTTTGAAATCCACCTTGCAGATAAATTTTAAAAATCAACATAATTGCTTTTGTATACCACATCTTAGGGCAAGCTCATGTTACTGAGATTAAGTAAATAACTTATAAGTTAGAATATATTAAATTCAGTTTTCCTAAAAAACATCTAAAATATTATATTGTAATAAACTATTTTTCCACTGTCAAAATGTTATTCCATTTTTTTCCACCAAACTTAGTCATTTTGACTAACTGTTATTCTGAATTATCTATAAAGCATATTTTCATTATTTCCATTTTATCTATAAAAACCAATCATTTCCAGTCACCTACCATGTTCAAATATTTTAAAACTTTTGATATTCATGCATTTTTTTTTCTTTTGCAGGTTTCTTTAAATACAAAGCTTACAAAAACCAGATTTCAAACAAAGCAAACTCTCCTTCATTCTTGAGATCATAGTTAAAAAAAACTTTGTTCAAAGGCAGAATGCTTCACAAAGAAGACATTAATGCATAAATTTAGTGTGGTATTCACAGAGCACGAAGTCCAGAATGTTTAGCAGTAAACCAGGGGGCAATTCTAACACATCCATATCAGTTCTCAGTGTCAACAGAACCGCATGCTTTTACAGAGAGAGGTTACTAACAAAACCATCAACAAGTTCAAATTGTGTTGATTATATTTGAGTTAATAAATTAAGCTCTTGGTTGTACGTACTATAACAAGAGCTTGTTTTTTTCTTTAGAATTTTCCTATCAGCAAACTAGAAAACAAAGAAATTCTTAGTTAAAATTGCAGGAATTAAGTATTAAAATAGTTATATTTCAAAAAAAAAAGTTGATCAGGTAAGATGTTAATTTCAGTAGAATGGTAACCAGACACAGCATTCTTTTGAAAAAAGTACTTTGCAAACCACTGCAGTATATATTCCTAAGGTTAAAATGTGAGGTTATCACAGAGGTTGGGTTACTGATATTTGAAACAAACCTTCATAATGAAAACCTTTATCCCAAGTGATATTTTTCTTTGTAAATATTTAGTATTTATAATTCTAGTGAGATATGTAAAAAACTATTTCTCATGAGACTATCGCTTAAAATAACAAAAATTAAAAGGATGCTATATATGATACTTATTTAAATTTTTAATTTCAACATAGTTTAAGGTTCACAGAGAAGCTGGAAAAATAGACTGATAGTTTCCAGTTCCTATGTACCTTCCACCCAAATTCTCCTACTAATAGCTCATATCCCTATAGTGCAGATAGAGTTAGTATTGGTATTTTGTTATTGAACTTCACATTTTTGCCATTGAATTTTTTTCCTAATATGTTATTATCTTCGAGAATAGTATCCAGTATACCATAGTAACAATTTATCCCTATATCTCTTTAGATTCTTCCAGTCTGTTTCTATTTACTTGGTGTTTGACGATCTTGATAAGGTTGAAGAGTATTAGTCAGATAGTTCTTAAAATATCCTTACATTTGGGTTTTCTAAAGTTTCATTTTTATAGTTAGAATTGGATTATAGGTTTGAGAGAAGAGACCACATATAATTGTCCTCATCATACTTTATCAAGGGCATATGACATAAAATTGCATAGAGATGCTAAGTTTGATCACCTGGCTGAGAAAGAAATTGCCAGGCTTCTATAAAATTACGTTTCCCTCTTCCTACACTCTCCTAAGTGGAAACAAGTTATCATCAACAACCACGATCAAGGAGTTCAAATATTAAGTACCAGTACCTTATAGTTAGAATGACATATCAAATGAGCCTGTCCTGTCACTATTTCTCCTAATATTCGTATTGCTCTACCATCTCCTTTGCTGCTTCCTGATACATATTATACTGAATGATTTTATATCTTCTAATGCTTCTTTTAAATCCAGATATATTCAATATATGTTGGCAAAAAATTAGCAATTTTTCCCGTAGTGTGCTAGTTAGCTGTTTGTGTTTGTTTGTTTTTGTTTTGTTAATTTGTCTGGGAAGAGGAACGTCAATTGAACAAAGGCCTCCATCTGACTGGCCTATAGGCTAGTCTATGGTGAATTTTCTTGATTCATGGTTGATGTGGAAGAGCACAGCCCACTGTGAGCAGTATCACTTCTGGGTATGTGTGTCCTGCGCGGTCTAAGAAAAATTAGTGAACATGAGTTTGGAGATAAGCCAGTGAGCAGCACTCCGCTGTGGTCTCAGCTCAGTTCTTGCCTCCCGGTTGCCCCTCTGCTTGAGTTCCCGCTCCGCCTTTCCTCAATGATGGGCTGTGATGTGGAAGCGGAAGACGATCAAACCTTTTCTCCTCATGTTGCTTTTAGCCATGGTTTTCATCATAATAATAGAAAGTAAACGAGGACACATAGTTAAAACTGAGTTTCCACACAGAGAAATCCATCTTATTTTTATCATAAACACTCTTTTTTATTATAATAGGGCATTATACTGATTTTCTTGAGATGGAGTCTTACAATGTTATGGAGGCTGATTTCAAACTCCTGGACTGAAGCAATCCTTCTGCCTCAGTCTTCTAAATAGCTAAGAATACAGATACATACCACTATACTAAGATTCCATTGTATTGATTTTTTAAATTAAAATCATGTAAGTATGGGAACCTCCTATGACTATTATTTCAGGATAGATAGATAGATAGATAGATAGATAGATAGATAGATAGATGGATATGTAAAAAGTGTTGGATCCAAAAAATCTGATATGGGGGAAAGAATAAGGTAGATAATAATGTGTTTATGTACTTGAAAGCTAAATAAAGAAAATGTCTTTAGAAAACTCTAACATTTATGAAACTATAAACTTGGCTAATTAATCACTGACTAAAAATTAAGGATGCCAAAGTGGGCACACCTTTAATCCCGACACTTGGGAGGCAGATGGATCTCTGTGAGCTTGAGGCCAGCCTGATCTACAGAGTGAGTTCCACGACAGCCAGAGCTACACAGAGAAACCGATTCTCAGAAAAGCAAAACAAACAAACAAAAACAAATTAAGAAATAAATTTCCCTGTTATTTCATTATATTTATTTTCTCTCTCTCTCTCTCTCTCTCTCTCTCTCTCTCTCTCTCTCTGTTTGTGTGTGTGTATCTGCATGTCTATGCGTGTGTATGCATGTGCACTAGTTTTCAGTATAAATAAAATAATTTTCTGGCAAAATAGCCTCATCTCAAAGTAACAAACATAAGAAACCACTGCATTTAAATACAAATCAGAAATATACAAAAATTAATTTAGATAGAGATCTACAATATTATTGCATTCAGGTCTTTCTCTTACCAGAATTCTTTTAAATATAGATATCAACAACTATATTATGAAAAGTGACTGAAAAGAATTATAAAAAGTAATGTATACTGTAGGAGGAAAAAATATGTGTTTTTATATCAAGTGGACAAGGCCAAATAAACTTCAAAACAATTGTCAGAGTATTGTGATTATTTCATTAACTACAGAGAGATTTGAAATTAATTATTCCCAATATAACAAGTTAAGTTTTGTTTCTTTTTTGTTTTGCTTTTTCATTTTTTGGGGGGGGGGACAGAATCTCTCTGTGTAGTCCTGGCTGTCCTGGAACTCACTCTGTGAACCAAGCTAGCCTTGAACTTACGGGGATCCACTTGCCCTTACCGCTTGAGTGCGCTACCACTGTCTGCCTAAATTAAGTTCTTTTCATTTGTTTAAAAATTCGATTCTAATATTATCTGAATTCTACTAATGAAAAAAAAATGGAGAAATACAAAGCATCATCTTGTTTTAACTCTGAAAAAATTCTACTTAGGTTGCCTCAGACATATCAGAATACACGTTTAATACATATATAAAATTATATACAAATTATATGCATTACCTTAAATAAACTACACCTTTAAAAACATTATACCTAATAAATATATACTATACCTTTCATTAGCATTTTATAGGTAATTCACTGGTCAAACAACTACCTTATCTTGATCACTTCAAATTTTATTTATTTTATAATTTTTGATTACATTAAATTTTCTTTAGTGTTTAAATTACTTTACTGATTCACTAAACCACCACATATCATAATTTGGATTCCTAATATTTTTCAAAGAAAACAATTTTAAGGAACCAATTAACATCTCTAGATATGTAAGGGCTTAAGATCTATAGGATCACAATGAATAAAATCTTCAAAGAGACACTTTGTCCGGGGGAAATTCAGGTTGGCAAGCTTGAGAGCAGGTGTCTTTACCCTGCCCTCTACTGGCTCCCTTATCTCATTTTTTAGGATTACTAATATTAAATGTAAAGTTCCTAAGACATTTATAGGCTTGGCAAATGAGAACCAAGTTATACTATATAGTGTTTGCAAAATACTTCAAAATATTAAAAAGAATCTGTCAGTCCAAATAAGCTATAATTTGACCTAAAACCACAAGCTAGTTCTAACTATGATATTTGCAGTGTGAAAATGTCTCCTGGAAAATACGATGCTTGAAAACACTATTTTTTCAGGTCAAACAATTTCTTTCCAATTTTGTAGGTATTATGTATGGCTTTTATCGGCAAACACTTTTGTCATCTGTCAAAAGCAATCTTCAACTGAAGTCCAAATAAATGTAACCTCAAGAAACAAGTTTTTAGCACAAACAAACTCAAAGCATTATACCTATAGACAAACTGAAAAGCAAAATTAATCGTACACAGGAGTCTATGTAGCAATTTAACATCCAAATGATAGCATCTGTTCTGATAGCATAGAGGCAAGTGAGCATGCTTCTCAATAAGAAAGGCTTGAACCACTCCCAAAGACTGCCACAAAGCTTATCCCGCCACCAATATGGAGGGAACAGAGAGAAAACACCTTTCTATGCCATACTATATAGTAGTGGTTCTCAACCTTCCTAACACTGCGACTTTTTAATACAGTTCCTCATGATGTAGTGATCCCCAACCATAAAATTATTTTGTTGCTACTTCATAACTATAGTTTTGCTACTGTTATGACTTGTAATGTGAATATCTGCTATATAGAATATCTGATATTTGACCCTTTTGAAAGGGTTGTTCAGCCTCAAAGGGGTCACAACCCACAGACTGAGAACCATTGTCATATAGGCTTTACGCCATATGAAATGTGATTTTTATTTAAGTTCTAGAAGTATTAAAAGTTAGCAATGGGATTACCGAATTTCTATATTTTGAGCAAAATGAGCTGATATTATACATTTTGTATTTTGTATGTATTTAATACCGTCATGGCCCATGTTGGAAACTAAGATGCAAATCAATCATGTGAAATTAAAACACAAATTTTCTGCACTGAAAGGAGGGGAAAAAAATCACAAATATCCAGTACTGTTAATTTTTTAAAAAATAATGCAAATAGTTGAAGAAAATATACAGTATAAGAAGTAACTTCTACACATACATATAGTACACATAAAAATTTAACAAAGAGATTCTTTAAATTAACCATTCAGATTTAAAGCTACTATTTAAAAGCTTTATCAATTATATTATAACCATGCTATTAGAAAGTGAATTTTATGATAATCTTTGCTAAACAATGTGGTAAAAGTATGACTCTCCACATTTTCAGTTTGTTTACAAACTGGGAATAAAAAATAAATAAGCTCATTCTGCAAAACCTTATCTATCATTAAATATTAATAAATATTAAGTAATAGTAATGATATATGAAAACCATATCTCTAGTACTTCCTAATGAGTAGAAATCAAGAAGATTAACAAATCATGATAAAATAAGTAATCTTTTGTTCACTTAAATATAAATGGAAGAGCTAATGCTACTGCCCCTTAAAATAAATAGCACAATTAAAAAAAGGAAATAAACCAGTAAGATCCAGGATTTAAGCCAGCCTTCTGTTGATTTGTAGGTACAACTTGGGAAAACATGTTGTAGACTTGCTTTGAAATAACAGATGTTTAAGAAACAAAATAAAAAGTTCAAGTAAGGAAGAAAATAGGATATTGAAATATTTGAAAAGGCAACTAGTATAATATAATGTCTTCTTATATATCACTGTATCTAAAGATTATATAATTCAATCAGACAAGACTAATGTCTAAGAACATTAATGTCAAGTAAATATATAATGGACATGTATAATACTTGACAAATATTTCATATATGTTAATATTAAAGTTTTAGTTTACTTAATACAGCTTAGCTTCTGAAAAATTTTAAATCGTGCTAAAATATTCTACAGATGAACATAAAGTCTTCTTAATTTAAATTTTTAATGAATTGATATAAGTATTGGTAAATCTTCAAATTAAATGAAGAAGGCAATGCAAAGTTACATTAGGGTTATTATAATTTAAATTAAAATCAAAAAGGAAATTAAATATATCTTTAAAGTTTTAAAATTTCCACCATAGAGAATGAATATTTGCTTGTAAGTAAAATCAGGATACAAGTGCAAATAATAATTCTATAACATTATCTAGGATATTGTGGAGGACTCCAAAGAAACAGTTCACCCAGATACAGCAGGATCGATGCAATATATGAACTCACAGAGACTGAGGCAGCACACATGGGGCCTGCACAGGTTCAAGGCAAATGCAGTCTCAGCTCAGAGACAGGGAGGCATACATGATCTCCCATCCCTAATCAGGAAGCAATCTGCAACTGATATCTGCTTGCAAAAGAAAAACATTAGTTTTCTTCAATGGGGTCTCACTGGGTATATTAACCACACTTAACGGTAGTCCACATACCCAACACAAATGAATTCATTAGTGTTTTTGTAGACATTTTATGTTGGGGTAATTTTTTTTTTTTTGTCTTACTGGTCTTCTGCTTGTCCATTATGGTTTCTGATTTTGTGTTTTTATAGGTTTTGTTTTTTGTTGTTTAGGGTATATGTGGGTGTTTCTTGTGGTTTTTACTTTGTTGTTGTTGTTTTTTTTTAAAATTCTGGTTTGGTTCTTTGTGTGTTTGCCTGGTTTTCTAAAGAAAGAGAGAAAAAAAAGAGCATGGAGCTGGGTGGTTGGGAAGGTAAGGAAGAACTGAGAAGAATTGAGAGATGGGAAAGGATGATCAGAATATAACTTTTTTCAATAAAATGTAAAAAAAATCAGCATGGCTATGTTAAGGTCTGAAGACTTCACTTAAAATAACATGCATTACCAACTTTAAATTGAGAGGACAAATACTTTATTAAGAAACTCTCTAGGAGTATTTATTTAGTAACATGTAACTCTCAAAAAATCTACATGGGGTACATTCATTCAACAAGCTATACTTCATACTGAGTCTTCCATATATATTCTTACAAAATAACCTCCAAAAGCTCGGCAAAACAAACTTATATGTAATTTAAATTATTAAAATTATTTTTATCAAAGAAAGGAGGAAAGATATAAAATTACAAAAAAAGAATTTAAAAGTATCTTAAGTATTTTAATTCCTAATAGTAAAATGTAAGTTCCTCATTAAAAATAATGATGATAATATTTCTTTAAAAGGAGGTATTTCTCCAATTATTTACTTAATTAAGTCAATTTTATTTTCGCCATTGGAAAAAATACATTTAACTTTCTTGTATAAGCTTTTATTAAACACTTACATGGAAATTAAAAAGCCCAAGGCTTTCTATCAATACCAGTCTCCCATATACTCTCAAATATAGTTTTTTTCTGAAATATAAAATGGTGAAATAATCAGGATATTTGGATAAAGAAAAATAAATGTTTAGAAAAGGTATGCTTCTATTTTTAAACTAACTTTTTGTTTATAGTTGTATATGGTGCTAGTATACTTAAATTAGAAAATATTTGTATCATATTTATAATAGCTATTTCATAAGTACCAGTGCCATTCATTAACTCACTGAAATTAATATTTCTTAACAAAACAAGTCTAAACCATGATTTAGGACTTTGAACTGGGTAAAGCCAAGACAACTAAGAAATATGACAACCCTACCTTAGTCTGTATTCTGGCATATAGCATGCACGCTGGCAACGAAGTATACTTTAAAGCACTATAAGGGACTTTATGTGCATGCATTGTCATTTAGGAAAGCAGATTTGTCGATAGACCAGTAATCTGAAAATAAATTGATTTATTCCTTCACTCAACAAATATTTTGTGACTGTATATATGACCACATTCTATTTCATACATTGTTACATAAAACATATGGGGTTCCTGTCTTTGTTTAGTAGAGCAGCTAGACGTTAGTTAAATAATCATATGAATGAATGATAAAACAATTGGTAAATGGGACACAGGAGATACAGGCTGCAGAACAGTAACGTACAACTAACAATTTTTATGAGATTCGCGGAAGATGGGAAGACTTTTCTGATGTGCAGGAGGAAAAGCTTGAGACCTGAAGGAATAATAGACTAAAGGGAAAAAAAGAGGAAAGTATATATAAAGCACAAAGGCCAAGTGGTGGGCAAACCAAAAGGACTGAGGAACCCAGTGTAGCTACTGTCTGACATGAGGCTTACCTCACAGGCAGTAATGAAACCAAAGGGTGTCTTAGAGCACGTCAAGGACTTTGACCTTTAGCCTAAAACAGTGAAAAGTCATTTAAAGTGTGTGGGGGGGGACAAGAAGTAAGAAGTTATGATCTGCTAAGAATCATTCTTAAGGAGTTCATTGTGGCTGTAGGTTTATTGATCACACAAAATTAAGATGCAAAAAATACCATGCTCTTAAGAGACAAAGTCAAAAATTTGCCCTTTGTAATGATAGTAAAAAAAGACAAATACATAGTCCATTAAATTTACCTTTTTTAAAGCCAACTAGCACTTGTCAAGCTTTCCGCTGATGTCGCCATAATTGCTGAAGCGTGTACTGCTAGCCCTAGGAGGGCTGGGGGGATGCAGCTTTAAACATCCTACTGAAAGCCCAAAATTCCTGAAATCATACCAATTTTGCTTTCTGCATCATGGATGTAAAACTCATATTTGTTTTAATTTAAAATAATATTTAAGTTCTGTCAACAAAAATGAGCTATTCAGCTTTTGATCACTTGCCTTTCACAGTCAGAGAAATACCCCATTTCCAAGCAGAGACCTATGCTATTCACAAAAATGGGGTTCACTCACTGAATGTTATACAACAGAATGATTCCACATTAAAAACTATACTTCCCGTTTTCAGACACTAGACAACTATAAAAGTCACGAAAAAAATTTTACATTCCAATTTTCCAAATCACTTGCTCTCTATTGCCCTCTTTAAATTACTTTGATATGCTATCCTTCTATTACGCTTACAGAAACGAACATTGTATCTTTCAAAATAGTCTGGCGTGTCAAGTACTGTAAAGAAGTTGCGCTGAAAGTTAAAAGTTATTAGGAACAAATTAAGACCTAATCCGAGGTTGCAGTGCTATAAATGAAAATGATAATTTATCATTGCTTGAAGAACAGTATTAATAACCAAAAGCCTAGTTTAGTTTCTCACATAAGAATTTGGATCAGTAAAATTCTAAATATCCAACACTATGTTAATGATGTAATTAATCTTCAAAATAACTACTTTAACATTATTTCCAGATTATTCCTCAGAAACAGATTTGAAACAGCTGTACCAATTCAATACACATTCTTTGTGGGCTGAGTTTTGGCAGTCAAAGTTTTATAGTGTGGTATTTATTTAAACTCAGGACACGATGAGAGTTTTATTGTCTTTCTCATATGCAGATTTGTTCTTGTACTTTTTGTCACCTACTCACACTCCTCCCTCACTGTGCCTCTCCTGCCCACTTTCCCACTTCAACCAGACAAATCCAGATAAACACTTTCAGTTAACACCCCCTATTGCTTCTCCACAATCTCTTGATATGCCTCCTACATTAAGATACATTTCTTTTAGAACACACCTTAATTAAATAGTTCAAATAGTTGCTAAAACCCCATCTTCTTCTTATAGCCCTTCTTGGTTCACAAACCTATCATCTCTTTTAATTGGTGTTTGCATGGATAACACAAACTTTTAAACTATGTGTACTGGTTTGTTCCTATCTTTATCCTGAATAGGTTTTTTTTTTTATAATAACATTGTTGTCACTGACAGAGATAATTTCTTTAAAGCAGAGACTATTCTTTTAACTCATTAAAACTCTTTCCATGTAGATGTACTCAGTAAATAATATCCAAGGAGCAGATTATAGTCATACAGTTAGTTGCTTTCTTTCTAATCATGACTAAATTTGTGAACGTTAGAAATCAAATGTCAATGACAATATAAATCAAATGTTACTTGTGGACTACACCTATCAGACGGTAAACGTCTTTTTTCTTACATAAAATTATAAGAATTCCCATTAGAAAAAAAAAAAGCAAAACTGTCAAATCCAAAGCGGATTGCTGTACCTATCCAATTACCTTGAATTTGAAAAAAGGATCAATATTTTAAAAGTAATATAACCAATGTGATCAATTCAGTTTAACATCTTTTCCTTACAGCGTGTACAGTTTTGAGTTCTTGCCATAAATGTTTCTAGCTTCTTTCCTTCAATTCAATTTAAATTAAAGGGTTGATAATTTCCTTTATACAATTAAGATGCATTTCAACCTAAGCTTTGATGTCCTATGAGGGGAAAAAAGAATTATTAATCACCTGCCAAAATTTCTGTCTTATCAGATATAGTCTCCTCTACATCACTTCACATTTATACTGAATAGACATCATGCAATCACTACATTTCCCTCTATTATAGGATTGCATGCATAACATTAAGCTTGGGTTTTTTAATACCTAAAATAATTTCATTTTCTATGCTCAAGATGGCTGAGTCATCAGCATAGAAACCAGAAGTCAGGGACTAGTTCTCGAACAAAATGTTTTATTATGATCAAGAAAGAATAGAGCAATTGATTGTAGGATAGGTTAAAGACTATCTTAAAATTTTAGATTATTTTGGCAATTATAAATGCTGTGAAATTAAGTCCCAGAAATCATAAGAAAAGACCAGCAAAGGGGGCCTTCTGCTTTGCTCTGAAGATGATAGCCATTTTATTTAACCCAGAAAGCGATTAAAGCTCACTAGAAGAATATCATAAAGGGAAATAGTCCTAGAAAATAATTATCTTGGCCATATGGATATTTTGCATTAGTCTCAAAGCTCAAAAAGTTATGAAAGGGAGAGTGGAATTACTTGGTATAAGATGGACAAGGAAATTTAATAATAAAATTAATAAGAGGAACACTGAAGTGTTCAGAGATTTTTGTTATGTTTTAGCGAGAAAAAAATAAAGAAAACAGGGACTCATGTGACTATAGATTATGAGGCTTTCTAGGATTGTCAAATAAACAGGAACTGGAAAATAACATTCTAGATTAACAGATTCAACAACAAATTAGAAAGATATTGGTTTATTTTGTTGTTTATGACTTTTCTCGGTAACTTGCTTGCCTTTGTTGATGCTGAAAATGTCTGTTTTAAGACTTAATTTGTCAAAACTCTAAGATAATTGAACGTACTTTCCAATTGAAGAAGGTTGGTTTCAAGTGCTAATAAAGGGGACGAATATATTGATTTTCTCCAACAGCAATTTTATAAACTTAATTTTTAGGTAATGTAAAAGTTTATGAGCTATCACCAAATATCAGGAAGTACTATAAAAATAATCTGGAATAGAAGTCTCCTAAGTAGATCATGCCTTGTGCATTTCCTGCAAAAATGACAATGTGCTATATCAAATATTCATTGCCAGCAGAAAAACTGACCAGCACTATACTTACAAAGAGTGAATAAGCAACTTACATCTTTGCTAAAAATTAATATATACATTTTATATTGGCATCAACTTCAAATACATTTAAATAAAAATAATAGATCAAAATGAATTGTCGCGTTAATGGTCCTTCATAAAACAATCTGAACACATGCTGTGAAAGCTCAATAAAGTTATTTTTCTCCTTCGTTTCCTTCTTTGATGACTTAGTTTCTATATAATTTCTATAAATCTATTGGTACTTTCCCCCTGCTTAATAAATAAATAAAGTCCTGGAAAAATATGAAGTATGTGCCTGACTAACACAGTATAAGTAGCTATGATTGTGACCAGTTGAAAGCTACAAGCATTAAGGAGGATAAAGCTGTCACAGAAGGAATACACTCTGAAGAACTCCCAGGATCTTGCCATTATTCAAAAGTCTTACCGTTTTTTTTTTTTTTTTTTTTTTTTTTTTTTTTTTTTTTTTTTTTTAGGGCCTGAGGATTTAGCTCACTTGATGCTTCCCTAACGTGAAGAGAGACCTAAGCTTCACCTTAAGTAATGCCTGTAATCCCAGTTCTGGGGCAGTGGTAAAAGCGGGATCAGAAATGCAAGGTCATGCTTAGGTACACAGAGTTCAAGACCAGCCTGTGCTATTTGAGATTCTTTTTCAAACAACAACAACAACAAAGTGTTGCTCATGCTTTTTAGTACTGGCTTTATAACACTACATAGAAAAGGCATTAAGCAAGGTTCAATCATTTCAAAGCTACAGGCTCAATTAGCAGTTGGCTTTTAAACATTTCTGCAACTGAGGAAAGTGTGAAAACTATTTTTGTCTTTCGTTAAAGTTTTCTGGTGGAAAAAATAGTAGAGAAAATCAACTAAGGTAACAACAGTAGAAGGGGCAAGTTGAGGAAATGCTCATTTCCCTCAACTATTTTAAAAAATCTTTTCTGATAGAATCTCAAATTTATAGACTATCACAGAAATTTGAACAATAAGCGGTTTGGTAATTAAAGCAACTGCTCGCCCACTGTCATCCAGTCTTTTGTTATACAAAAGCATGCAAATTCTACCTTTGGTTACCCTGGCTGGCTCCTACTGTGGCTGGCTCCTACACTTACCTAAGGTTTTTTTTCAGGTAGCTGAAAAATATGTCACCAACAAGTACCCAAACAAGTTATTCAACTTAAATATGTAAACTTAAAATTCCAGCAAATAGTCTTTACCAAAGTGCAGAGAAACGGCAGTTTGCACTGGAGAGCGTTTGAAAGGACCAGTGTACTGGAAAGCTGATAATGTGTGTCAGATTACGTACATCATCTGGCCTGGTGGGCTTGCTTCCGGGGACCTAAGACGGTGGGGAGAAGGGAAAACGCGAGACTGCAACTGGGTGGGAGGTAAAGCAGATGGAGTATGCAGCACTCGGTACAGGCATCATGGCAATTTCTAGAAGGCAGTCCATGGAGGTAATCTGACTCCCATGAAGCCAAGACTCCTTTTCTCTGAATACTGTGGCAGCAACAGACTCAAACTAAACTCACCTTTCAGACAAATTCAAAGAAAGAGTTTTAATTAAGCATTCTTCCTTCCTGTGAATACTCTGTCTTCCATGACTGAGAAACTGAAAAGAGATTTTTTTTTCTCCTGAGGGGGGAAAAGGGAGAGAAAGGGAGGGAGAAAGGCAGAGAGGGAGAGGGAGAGAGAGGGGGAAAGGAGAGAGAGAGAGAGAGAGAGAGAGAGAGAGAGAGAGAGAGAGAGAGAGAGAGAGAGNGAGGGAGAGAGAGAATGTGTGTGTGTGTGTGAGAGAGAGAGGGGGGGGAGGAGGGAGAGAGAAAATGCCTGTGTGTGTGTGTGTGTGTGTGTGTGTGTTGGGGCTGTGGGGGTGTTAGTAGGAATCCAGGAAGCTGGAATTTTAATAGGAAATATGGAAAGAAAACACGCAGCAGAAAAGATGAGCCATTGCTGGACTTTGTCTTAGTCATCTTTATAACCCCCATGACACCCAATGCAGTGCACACAGGGGGCAGTGGATAAATAATGAATTAGGTTTAATTCAATTCACTTGCATTTACACTGTGCTTTGTAGTTACAAAGCATTTTCCCCACATATTAGATGAGAAAACAAAGTAAGTGAGGAGTAGCAGGGCAAATATGTGGAAAAAAGGAAGCGAAACAGATAAAGGGAAATCCAGAAGAATAAGCAAACGTCCGAAAAGGCATGAGGAAAATAAGGGGAGAATTGCGATTCTCCCTATTACTTTCAATACCTTCCAATCAACCACCCACCTTCCATTTTTCAAGTACGCAGATCTTAAAAAGTCTGGCTGCTAAGCCAGACTTAGAAAAGGGGCTCCTTCGTCTTTGGAAAGGGCATTTTCAGACATAATGCGTGGAGACTACGCATCTTAAGTTTGTGTGCTCGGGGACCACTTCAAGCATTCTCCAAGCGTGTTCAAGAATCTTTTATTCCAAGCCAGACATCCCTTTCTCAGAGTTCGGTCTGGGGATGGATTGGAGAGATCCCATACAAGCCCCACAACTCAGACAACAGAGGGAGATAGTGAGACGGGAAAGCCCAGAGACTAGAGAAAAAGCCCACATTTGCGACTAGAAGGAGGGTGAAGGTTTGAAACTGGTTATTAGAAATTGTCGGGCTGGGGGAGCCTTCAAGATGGAAGAAAGGAGAGAGTACTTGAATGCGCACCACTTTAAACCTGACGTTGAGCCTTTAACAAGAAGCAGCTAGAGGTCTAAAGCCTCCGCATACCTCAACCTAGGAAAGCAAAGGATATGCTAGGGTGCGCAAGAGGGAACCTACATGTGCAGGGATGCTGTCCCAAGGGAAGCATGTTTCCCTCACCCCAAAGTAGCGCGCCCCCTTCCCAAATCATCCTCAGCCTAGTCTGGAGAAGGGGGTCCCTAGTTTCCAACCCGAGCGACTGCATTCTGACCCCATTATGCGGGCTTAAAAGTTGCCAGGAGAGTTGGCACTGGGGAAGGCACTTGGCAGGTTGAGACCTAGAAGGGGCCTCAGGTTTCCAGGAACAAAGGGACAGGGGAAGGGACAATCCTGAGATTAGGTCCCGAGGGCTCCTCCCTTAGCTGGGAAACAAGGGTCGCCGCGTCCTCCTGGCCCGAAGGCGTCGAGGGAAGCGGGAAGTGGCTAAAATGATGCGCCGGGATTCCACCGCCCTGCTTCCAGCTTCAACCAGGTGGCGCCCGCCGCCCGCTCGCTCCCCTCGCCCCTCGGGCTGAAGACAAAAGGAGACCAGGGTCCCCAAGCCCCTACCAGAGCCCCAAGGACCCCTGTCCATCCCCAGGGAGGACCGCTAGCAGTCGGTTGGAAGCTCCCAGAAACGGGTTGTGCCCTAGCGGGCGTCCCTCCCTCGTACCGGGACCCTGTGCCCCCAGGGTCGCCTCGCCTTCCCCACAGAGGGCATTACCTTTCATCCAGTCCACTACTTGACTCGGAGACCATTTGCTCACCGGTTCCATGATCAGAGCCATGGGTGGCGGGGGTCAGTGCCGCGTGGGACGCGGAGCTCGGACAGAAAGCGAAGTCCGCAGCCCGAGGCACCCTCAGGTGGGGTCGGTGGCCGGCCGCAGGCTCCCGGGGTGGCGGCTCGGAGAGGGTGGCTTTTGTGTGGCGGTCCCGAGGCTGGAGCGTCGGAGGCGAGCGAGCGAGCGCGGTGGGTGGGAGCGGCGACGGCCGGCCGGGGAAAAGGCGCTGGGGTCGGCTCGGTCCCAGCACTGGCGGCGGCTGCTGCTGCAGCCTCCGCCGCTCAGCCCCGGGTGTGCGTCCCCGCGGGGCTTCAGTTCACGGCTCGAGCCGCCGAGGGTCGCCGCGGCGGGAGAAGGCAGGAGGCGCCGGCGCAGCGCCGCAGCCAACTTGCCCGCTCGCTCGCCTTGGCGCGCGGGAGTGGAGCCCCCGGCACGACGAGCCGCCCGGCGGAAATGACGAGGGGCCTCCTGCCACCCAAAATATCTCTCCGCAGCCCTCGGGTGCGGGGCGCGCGCTCCACGAGCCCCCCGCCCGCTCGCCGCCGCGCGGTCCCGCCCCCAAGCCCGACAGCCGGCGCGCCGGGCGTGAGCGCGTGCGTGTGCCAGCGCGCGCCCGCGGCCGGAGTTCTGCCAGACAGGCGGCCAGGTGCGGGCAGCTCCCCGCTCTCCCCTTCCCGCCCCCGGGGCCGCCCTCGGCCAGACCCGCGCCGGGAGGGCGTGTGCGGTGGCGCCTGAGGTGCTGGCGACCTAGGAGGCTCGAGACTGAAGTCGGACTGAGCCTGGGGGTCGTTTAGTCAGTCAGTCAGGTGCGGCGGCAGGGGCATGGCTCCCAGTGGCCTCCCAGGAGACGCGGTATTGCGACGGGCCGCCCCACCAGTTGAACCGACAGCCGAGGTAGTGGAGGAGGGTACGGTAGCTCACCCACCCCTGCCACCGTGGGGAGGGGACGCCGCTGAACTGCTAGGGTGACAATGGGAGCCGCTGGTTTTCCTTGCTGTCGCCTTCGCGGCTGCAGAGTCGGCTCCCGAGGTGACTCCCCTGAACCCGAGAGTCCCTGCGGAAAACCGGGGTGTGGGCTTCGGTAGACGGGAACTCGGCTCTAGCCAGAAACGCCTAGATGAGGCTAGATGGCACTGGCTGTCGGATCTCCCCTGGGTGCTAAAAGGGACCTGGGAAGTCAGGGCAGTCCAGTGCAAGCTGCTCCAGGTGATTCTGGAGCCTCCCCCACCCCTACACCTGCCTTTGCCAAGCCTCTGCTTCAGGTTTTCGCCCAACTCCGTTTACACAGGGTCCCGATATCTATTTTACATGATGTCATTTTGTGTTCAGATGTTCTTATATAAGAACTGGAGAGTAATAATGGGATTGAAAGTTAGTGACAAATTGCAAGCATGATGTTTCACATATTGTTTGCTTCAGAAATCTATGCAGGCTTCTATGCAACATTTAGTAAAATACATTTTGCCTAATGAGGCTTCACTTCAGTGACAATTCTAGAGTGTCTAGTAGCAAACTCTACCACCATTATAGCTTTTTTTTCTCGGTATAACTCTTAAAGAGCCACATTGAGTAAACAAGAAACTTCTATTTCTATAATCATTTAAATAATGTCAATAAATCATGCCAGTTCCTGCCGTAGTCATTTTCTCTAACTCAGTTTTATGAAATACAGAATGTCACTTTCTTCACTTGTCGTGAATTGACAGCATCCTCCCAACACTCGTGCACACACACAAAGAGGCTAAACAGTAGATGATAAAATAATGATGTTTTCATACTCCTGATACAGAACAAAAAAATTTAACCCCAACTTCAAAATAGACACAAAAATTTAAAAAGGAGTTTAATTACACAAGTTAATGTTATAAAAATATTACTATTAGTAATAACACAAATTTTGTTAAGCAAGGTGCTAAATATTCACTTTCTGTTTTAGTCTAGCCTCAGACTAGCTCTATTCTTAGCTACATTTTACAGCTGAGACTTCAGTTGTATATTCAGTTCCTATCCCTTAGATCTATCATCATGTTACATAAATGTTAAATAAATTAGTGAATAGTGCCCTAAACGGTCAAATTTATCTGAGATCATGACGCATGATTGTGACAGCAAGTTCATGCCAGAATCTCAACTTTGACAGTGAGGGAAAAGGCTTGTATCAGCGTCATAAAATGAGCAATGGTAGTGGATGGGATGGGCCACTGAAGAGCTACTCGATGCATTTCATGAAACTTAACCACAAAGAAGTTGAGACTCATCATGAGTTTTCCTGGTCTATACCTAACCAAAAATGGGAAGAACATAGAACATGACTAAAAATTGGTGGCAGCAGCAATTTGCAGGTTGAAAGACTAGGCTTCTGTGACAAGCAACCATACTGTGGATCATATTGCCAGCAAGTGCAAATTAAGATATCACTTGTCTGGTGAGCAGACTATCAAGACAACTGCCACACACCAGGATTAGTCAGGTAGAGGTAGATACATAGATAGGTCGGTAGGTAGGTAGGTAGATAGATAGATAGATAGATGATAGATAGATAGATAGATAGATAGATAGATAGATAGATAGATCGGTAGGTAGGTAGATAGATAGAGACAGACAGACAGACAGACAGACAGACAGACATAAATTGATAGAAATTATGTGACAAGGCCATTGGCAAGAAACTAGGAAAGCAAGATTCCAGAGAAAGGAAAGAGAATTTTGAGGAAGACCCTATATCAGATTGAAGGAGTGCATAGCCCCCTCCCAATTTATGTTACAGCTAGGCATGTATGTTTTGCTCAATCATGTAAAATAACTGTAAAACTAAATCTAAAAATGAACCAAAATGTGAGTGTAGATTCCTACTGTCTAACAGACTGCACCAAGGCCTTAAGCATTTCTCTTCACTTCTCCCTTTGGTTGCTAAATGAAATATAGCATTTAACTTTGACTTGGACAATATAATGAGCACAAATCATTCCACTTAAACTCTTCAGAACATAATAGGCTTTTCACTTTATGTATTCTCGATTTGGGGAGGGCAGAAAAATAAAAGGATTAAATCATCACTGCTCTTATTCTTTTATTCTTAACTACAAATGACTCAGCCGAATCTGGCATTTTTCTTTCCACAACTGTTCAAACAAACTACCATTTATGTACTCTGCCTGTTACTCAGAATTTAACAACTTCCCCATGCATGTGCATATATTATAGCTCTCTCTTTATAAAAACATGGGCAACTTAATATTGCCTTCTCTTAGTGAACAATACAGTCTTTAAATATTAAGAGTAAAGTATGTTGTCATAAACATATACAAAAATATAATGAACTAATTGGTATGATGTCACATTTTCTTCAACAGGCTAGATTTAAAAGCCAAACTATGAACCTTTGGGGAAAGCCGCAGATTCTTTTTTTAATGGAGGTAGAGTAGAAATGTTAAGTTAATTACTTTAATTGGATATATACTTTTTGAGATATGTGCAGCCATATCAAACAAATCACTTGAAATAACCTTTTTTAATCTACTATTTTTAAAAACGATGTCAACCCAATTTATGACCCTGGTGTTAACATTGTGTCACTCTCGATTTCAAAATAAAAATGAAAATCCCTTAACTAAGATTTTAGAGTGTAATGTAGTTTTAATTGGCTTTAGATGAAGAATTTACAAATAATTCTCTAACTGATGTTATTTTTAGGAATTATGTCAGCTAGGAAAGGAGTCTTCCACTGGAAGAAGGACTTTTCATCCTTTGTCTCTTTGGGGCTGAAGAGAAAATATAAATGTTTTCTAAATTGTGCTTATAGAGATCGTATTATTACTTACCATTTATTTTGCAAAGATGCTCACTTTGGATTACTGTACAAAATATATTTTAATATTTTTACTTATTTAACATTTGGATAAAATATCTTCTAGTGGATATTTTCAGTTTGCCTAGATTTATTATTTGATATAGCTATATTGATTTCTTGTCTTTTTTGTGACTGGGTCTACATAGCACAGCCTAACCTGAAAGTCACTAGGTAGTCCAAGTTGGCCTTGAACTCTTCAACTCTCCTACCTGACTCTCAAGTGCTGGGATTACAGGGATTCATTACCATGCCCAACTTCTTGCTTTCTTTTAATAAGCAATGTTTTCTCATGCTAATTTATCCCTTTTATATTTTACTTTTTAATAACACTGATCACTAAAACATGGAGAGAACAGTTAAAAGAAGCTCATATTTTAAACAAGAGAAAATAACAACCTCCTCCTTTCCCTCAGTTCATCACAGACAGTGCCTTTAATTTCAAAAGCAGGTGTATTATACTTCTGTAAGCAGAGACTGCTCATTCGTTCCCAGTCACCCAAACCCACAGAAGCTATAATAATTACAACAGTGTTTGGCCAACGGCTTAGGCATCTTGCTAGCTAGCTCTTATATCTTAAACTGACCCATTTCTGATAATCTCTATATCACCACGAGACTGTGGCCTACAAGGAAGGATTTGGCATCCTCTCCTTCATCAGTTACATGGCGTCTCTTTGACTCTGCCTACTCTCTCTCTATATCTCTTTCAGCTTGTTTATACTCTGTCCTGCTATAGGCTGAAGCAGCTTCTTTATTAAACAATGGTAATAAAACAAAGCCATAGCATACAAAGGGTAATACCACATCATACTTCAGCAGTTCTGATAATATTAATAATTATAAAACAAAGGACCAGTTGTTCCTAAGACTAATGAAAAAATTTATTCCAGAAAAAGGTTAGTGAAATTTCTGTAATGATGTTATTTCCAGTATAATTCACCTAACAGCTATCAATTAAGAACCAAAGTTTCTGATAGCAACCAAAATTTCCAGTCATCAGAGAAACAAGTATGAAATAACCTTAATTGTAAATAGGATTCCGTGCACCTCTCCTGGCCCTATCTCCCTTTAGATTTAATGGGGACAAAGAACACCTCGAGATGATAATCAAATTAGTAGAATCATTTCTTTGTTGTTGTGCCTCAAAGGTAAGCTGTATTAAATCAAGCCTTGTCCTTTTCAACCAAGATTTACAACAATCCTTTCTAAGTGAAGAGAAATTGGCCTGAGTTGAGGCTGTTCCAGTGGAGGTCTTTAAAGGGCCTTTCCAATATCGTCCCCTGCTGTATTAATCACAATCTAACAAAAACCTCAGAGCCCACCAAGATTAGTTTCCTTAATACATAAAGCCTTAGCCCACCAGGGAAGTTTCTAATGCACTTGGCAGACATTAGTGAAAGGCATATAAATTTGTTATTCAACGTTTTTTAAGCACCATCAAAAATGCTGGCTCAAGTTCTACACTTTGATCAGAAAAAAAAATCTTAATTTTGTGTATACAGATGGCCCAGTTATTCATATGTTGGTAGGGAAAACAAAAGTTTACAATTCATTTACTAGGATAATGTAATAGCAAGATAGATATGCTTACTGCTATGCAAAGAGGAGAGTTTATCTACTCTAAAGGAGACTACCTGGAGGACTGGATGTCAGTTAAGCAACAATGCAGAAAAGGACTTTTTAGACAAACTGTGGCCAGGATTGCATATCATTTTATATAGTTTCATCGGTAGTGGATATTAAAAAGCAAAAAGTGACAGGATATAGGGTAGAAATGGAAGGCAATAACAAGACAGTGGGAATAAAATCAAACTGAAATAAAGAATTTTAAATATTTTGAGTAATTAAGTGACTTAGAGATATTTGTGTTTTATTTTTTTTAAATATTTATTTATTTATTATGTATACAATATTCTGTCTGTGTGTATGCCTGCAGGCCAGAAGAGGGCACCAGACCTCATTACAGATGGTTGTGAGCCACCATGTGGTTGCTGGGAACTGAACTCAGGACCTTTGGAAGAGCAGGCAATGCTCTTAACCACTGGCACCAGACCTCATTACAGATGGTTGTGAGCCACCATGTGCTTGCTGGGAACTGAACTCAGGACCTTTGGAAGAGCAGGCAATGCTCTTAACCACTGAGCCATCTCTCCTATAGAATACTCAGGTAGCCAAGGAGAATAGGGATTGGAAAGGGCAGGATGGAAGAGTTTCAATTCAAACAATGTGGCAATAGGCCAGTGAAGGGATGTCTCAGGTCAGAAATAAAGAGGATATGATAGAATAATTATCCAGAACTCGGTTAAGTGGGTGAGAGGTTAGAAAAGGGGCGATATCAAGAATGATTTCAGGATTCTAACTTGGGTGAATAGATAAATTATTTCACGTACATAAATCATTTAAAACATAAGAAGCTGGCTTGAGAAGTGAAGATAATCTGAGATATCACTCCTTTTGGACATTCTAAGTAGGAGGAATCTGAGACAGTTGATGAGAAATTGATACTGGGTAGTTCCTGCATTCATATATAAATGATGAAGCTTAGTATGGGCTGAAATAGAAATCTGTGAGCAGTTACGGAGACAAGACTGTAGATCTGAGAGTGAATGCGAGATGATACAGGGGAAGCAAGCGATAGGGTGGATGAGAGGGAGAGGGAAGAATAGAGGGAGGGGAAAGAAAGCAGGCATATAGCATGACACCATAGCCCAATGAACAAAACACTGCAGCTAGAAAGGAGTGGGAAAGTATTTGAGGGCCACAATGCTATTCCAGTAAGACTTGGTGGTTTTGTCAGTTCAGATATCATTTATGGCCTGATTTTAATCTGGGAAAGAATTTAGCTGTCAGAAGGGGAAGGTTTGGTAGCAGGATATTAACTTTTTTCACAGGTTTATTTTTTTCTTTTACTCTTCCTCATAGCCTCCTTATGTTTGTAATTTAACTAGGTGGCTGAAAAGTGAGTGACTACTTTTCTCTAATTTATCCATCACTGTGTACATTTTTCTGACAAAATCCCAGACACTATCATGATACTCCCATCTGAGATTACGTCTTCACCCACTTACGGGGCAATGCCACCCTTTAAAATTACCTACCCATGACCTCTCCCTGGCACTTAGCTGGCTTTTGGTAATGGGTTTCCCATTCTGGATTACCTGGCCCCGCCTCTATGTAAGGGAAAGAGCTCAGTCCTGCCTCAACTTGATGTGCCATGCTTTGTAAAACCCAATCGGAGGCCTGCCCCTTTCTGAATGGAGATAGAGCAGGAGCGAATGGGGAGGAGGCTAGGTGGGAAAAGGGAGGGGACGGAATGAGAGGATGGAGGAGAAACTGATTGGTATGTAAAATAAATGAAAAAAGTTAGTTAAATTAAAATAATTAAATAAATAAAATTACCTACTCTCATCAGATTTTGTGGAAACAGTGTTGCCATGACACTGGTTATATTACACATCTTCACATAGGGCACATAAGCAAGGATCAAGCACAAAATAAACTATTTATTTTATATCTATTGCCTGGCCACTTGGATTTGGTATCATCCTTTAGAAATAGAGATATGGCAAGCTGATCTTGCATTGCCAGCCATATAAATAAATAAATTTTCTAAACACATTTGTGGTTGTTACTTCCCTAGAGATTCACTCTATGGAAGTATGACAATCCAACTTAGTAACTGCCACCATGCTGCAGACTTAGTCCCGTTTAACTACTTAGCATAGATTTCATCTATGAAGTCCATAAATATTCCCAAAGGAATGAGTTCTACTGAACTCTTGCCTGAATAAACTAGGACCATCCATTGTGTCCTAGTAAATCAGCAGCAGCAGGAGGAGGAGCTTGCTTGCAAATTTGAAAAGACTACAGTTTTCTGAATCATTAGGTCTCCCTAAGATTACTCTGTAACTAATAAAAACTCCAGGAGTGATATTTTGTTTATGTTTTAACAAATAAAGCTCGCCTGAAGATCAGAGTGCAAAGCTAAGCCACTAGAGGCCAGGTAACGGTGTTACACACCTTTGATCCCAGGACTTGGGAGACAGAGGCAGGTGGACCTCTACTAGTTAAAGGACACCCTGGGCTACATGAAATCGATCCAGTCTATAAGAGAAACAGTTCACACAAAGGTGATCCCAGCACTTGGGATCCCCCGCCTTTGCTCCCAGCACTAAGAAAGGGTGGAGACAGACTGATATGACTGGGTGGAGAGAGAAATACAAGGCGAGAGTTGACAGGAGCTCAGAGCATTCAGTCTGAGGTTCCTAGAGTTAGTATCACCCATTCGGTCTGAGGATGCGGGTAGAGTGTAAGAACTAGTAACTGACTGCTCTGCTTCTCTGATCTTTCAGCATTAACCCTTATAGCTGACTCTGGGTGTTTTATTAGTAAGACCAGTTAGAATCCATGCTACAAATTTCCATGGTTTTCATTTTTATTTTGGCTAATTTCTTTCTATTATTATTTTTATTGAGAATTTTATACATGCATACAAAGTGTTTTGAACAAATATACCACCACCCCTCCTTTCCAATTACTCCCCTATATCCTTCCCTTTCTTTCTCAATTTTCATGTGCCCTTTCTTTAAATTCACTGAATTCACTTAGTACTGACTGTAGGTGTAGGACCTATAGATAGAGTTGCCCAATAACTTTCAGCCTGAGGTGGGACTTCATGAGCCCCTCAGCATCGATGCTCAGATTTTGGGAGGTTTGATCTTGTGAAGGTCTTCTTTATTCTGCAAAAAGAAACTCCTCTAATCAGGGTTGAGAGATGCAATAAGGTCTAAATAAACTTAAATTCTAAAAATCGAACTAACACACAAGAAGGCAAACAAATTAAAACAGAACAAACAGATTATTTAGAACATGGCGGTCTTAAACTTGAAAGCATCAATTAATATAACTACTACAGATCTAAGGACATCAACTTAAAATGGTGCAAAAAGAGTTAAAAATATATTACAATGATATGGTGTTTTAAAAAATTGTTACAAATATAACAGGTCAAAAGAGAAGTGAATTAATATTAATTTTTAAAAGCAAAGGTGGCTCTATTAATGACATATGCTAATGCCAAATAAAGTATACTTTAAGGGAAGAAGAAAATATACACAAAAATGCTCATTTTACACTTCAGAACCAAGGGATATGCTACATAGTTTCTATAGAAGAAAATTAACATCTATCTCTTAAAGTTGCAATGCATGGTAGTGCGTTCCTACAAACCTAGCATTCGGGAAATTGATATAGCAGGGTTACCCCTTTTTTAAAAAATATTTTTATGGTTTATTTAACTTTTATTTTATGTGCATTAGGTGTGAAGTGTCAGATTCCCTGGAACTGTATCTTCAGACAGTTGTGAGCCACCATGTGGGTGCTGGGAATTGAAACCAGGTCCTCTGGAAGAGCAGCCAGTGCTCTTAACCACTGAGCCATCTCTCCAGCCCCGGGTTACCACTTTTGAGACCAGCATATACTCCATAGTATTTCCAAGCCAGGCTTGACTACAAAGCAAGACATTGTCTCTTTTCAACCAACAAATGCCCTAAAATATAAAAAGATTTCAATTTCTTAAATATAAAGTTGCAATGTTAAGCAAAAGAGCTTTAAGACTGTCTAGTTACATTGTGAGGAATTAGAAAAGTTAGCTAAATATTCTTCTGCTATGACACAAAGTCTCTGAATAATGCCTTAAACTAAGAAGTTTGCTAATATAATCAGATAAATGAGTGAAAATGAGAGATATAAGAATAGGCAAAGGACTATAGTGTCTCAGTGTATGTCAAAATCAAATTACTGAAGTTTATATGTTTTACATTAGTAAGCATTTTTAAATATTTTAGAAAAATGTAGAAGGCTCATGCTATGAATGACTACAGTGTAAAGATAGAAACCTTTTATAAGATGCTTGTAATTGTTAACAGGATGATCCCAACCTAGCTCTATATTTCTATGCATAGCATTACCCCATTATAATTTATGTTTTTAGCCACATAAAAAAAGCATAGTTTTATTGGCTGATTTTGTGTGTTAACTTGACATAAAGTAGAGTCATCAGAGAGGAAGGAGCCTCAGTTGAGGAAATGCCTCCATAAGATCCAGCTGTATGGTATTTTCTCAATTAGTGATCAATGAGAGAGGGCCCAGCCCATAGTGGGTGGTCCTTAGGCTGGTGATCCTGGGTTCAAAACAGGCTGAGCAAACTATGAAAAGCAAGCTGATAAACAGAACCCCTCTATGACCTCTGCATCAGCTCCTGCCTCCAAATTTCTGCCCTGTTTGAGTTCCTGTCCTGATTTCCTTCTGTGATGAGCAGCAACACGGAAGTATAAGCCAAACAAACCCTTTCCCCCTCAACTTGCTTTTTGGTCATGGTGTTTGGTTACAGCAATAGTAACCCTAACTATGACAATTGTCTTCTCTTGTTTTCTTCCCTTCAAAGTTCCTTTTTCACTGTTATTACTATTATCTGGAGTATAACTGCCTCCAGGGAGTCTTTCTTAAATAAATTCTGTCTCACCCTAAATGTAGAATTTTTTTTCATTACTGTTTGAAATGTAGTGGGTCCATACCCGAAATCTTTTTAGTGTAAGTAAAAAAACAATAAAAATCTTAGAATTCAAGATATAAAGTATATATTAATAGGGGAAAAGCAAAATAATTGGTCATTTAATAAGAAAATATAAGGAGCACCATCTTAAAATCGGACATTTGGTACTGGGATCATACAGTCTGTCCCTCTAGCCATCCTAATAGAGCATATTTAACAATTACCCTTTTCTCCGTGATCTCTTGAAGAGTGGCCATATGCTTCCTAAGTCGGAAACTTTATTTTCAGAACAATGTGTTGTCTCTGAGCTTTTTCTTTTCTTTTGTTTTATTTTAACCAACACCTCAGTCTGTCGCTCAAATAGGCCTGACATGCACTATGTAGCCCAGGCTGAGGATGGGGTGTGTACACAAGAGTTTGAGTGCTTTGAGAAGCCAAGAGAAGTAGTTGGATCCCCTGGAACTGGAATTACAGGTGGTTGTGAACTGCTCAACCTGGATAATGGGAACCAAACTCAAAACCACAAGAGCAGGAAGCATTCTTAACTGCTGGGCCATCACTTCTATCCTCTTGTCAAAGCTCTTTACCACAGCAACAGTAAATGTATGCAAGACAGACGTCTCTTTCAATTACTACACTACTACTTTTAATATTCCACCAAAAATAGTAATTTTAGTTTAGTTCATAACTGATTATAACCTTTCAAAGAAAGCTTGTTATTTTTTCCTTTGAATATTTCAGACTTACATT
Organism: Alexandromys fortis; assembly: GCF_014885135.2. Lineage (NCBI taxonomy): Eukaryota > Metazoa > Chordata > Mammalia > Rodentia > Cricetidae > Alexandromys > Alexandromys fortis. The sequence continues at coordinate 2,748,542 of NW_026068029.1, read as the reverse complement.
GGTATCAAAGATTGGCTGTTCTCAGACAAGTACTCTCATGGTACCAGATAGCTACAAATTTGGAAATAACAATTTAAGGCTTTAAATCTCCTTAGCTTTTAATCTGAATGTATAAGTTCAAAAGGCAACATTAAGGTTATTTTCAGTAGCAAATCATTTTTATCAAAGTATATATCCTCAAGAAAATTATCTCATCTGCATAAATTATGCTCTTACAACTTATATGTAAATAGATGCTGTGGTAGTTTGAATGAAAATGACCCCCATAGGCTCATAGGGAGTGGCACTATTAGGAGATGTGGTTTTGTTGGAGTAACTGTGGCCTTGTTGGAGGAAGTGAGTCACTGGGGGTGGGCTTTGAATTTTCAGATGTTCAAACTAGGCCCAGTGTCTCTTTTCACTGCCTGTGGGTCCAAATGTATAACTCTTGGCTGCCTCTCCAGCACATGTCTACTTGCATGCCACCATGCTTTGCACCATGACAACAGACTAAACCTCTGAACAGCCTCAATTAAATGTTTTCCATTATAAGAGTTGCCGTGGTCACAGTGACTATTCACAGCAGTAGAAACCCTAAGACAGATGCTGTATAAAATTAGAAGATAAATCACAAATTCACCAAAATGTGTAGAATCGTAAAGTAATATAGTATAAAGAGAGCTTAAGGAATGACAACAGTAAACTTCATGTCTCGTTTCAAATTCAAGGGTCTATAATATTTAGAATACTTCATAAACCTAATAATCACTTTTAAAATTTTCATTTACAGTAGGATCTCCATTTCTTATAAATGTCTTCACGCTCAAATAAAAATGTATTAAAACATGGTAAGTTATACAAATGTAAGCTAATGTTTTAAATTAAATTGTGTGCCACAGAATATCTAAATAACCCTAACCCTGACCCTATCCCTAACCCTAACCCTGACCCTGACCCTATCCCTAACCCTGACCCTGACCCTATCCCTAACCCTGACCCTGACCCTATCCCTAACCCTGACCCTAACCCTAACCCTTTTAGATTAGCAATTATTTTTCTTTATGCATGACTTTGATAGTGAAAATTCACTAGAGGCCATGTCTGACTAGTAAAGTTGATCTCCTAACTCATTACCACAACTTTTATTTAGATGAAGAATAGCTATAAAATGACATTTGAAAAATGTTAGAAATTAAAAAAACAAAACATGTTAGAAATTACTGAAAGCAATGTTTTACAAATTTCAGAATGTTTTTAATTATAAATTATCTCAAAGATGATTATTTGAGTGACTAATTGTAATTTATTATGTTTCTATAGTAGATGTCTTACAAGAATTTGTTTATCTGAGATTTAGTAATCTTTCCATACATACTCCTAGGGCATTCTAAGTCTCCTTAGTTAGCATTAATTGTCAACTGGACACAGTCTAGAATCACCTAGGGGGAGTATCTCAGTTGCATAATTATCTTTATCAGATTGGTCTTTGGGCATGTTTTTAAGGAATTACCTTAATTTTTAATCAGGGTTAGAAAACCCATCTCACTGTGAGTAGTCCAGTTAGTTCTCTGGACAGATGGTCCTAGGCTGTGTACAGATGTTAGCCAAACACAAACCTTAGTGAGCCAGAGAGTAAGCTAGCAATCAGTATTCCTCCAGGGTTTCTGATTCAAGGTTCCTTCTTGAGTTTTTATCCTGTATTCTCTAACTGATGAGCTGTGACATGGAAATATTAATGAAATAAATCCCTTTCTACCCAGAGTTGCTTTGGGTAAGTGTGTTTAATCATAGCATCGGAAAGGAATCTAGAAAAGTCTTTATGTTTGGTGTAAAATACTACTCTACAAAAATTAAAAAATAAATTATAAAATAATCAAGTAAATCAATGTTTGTAAAGTGAAAAAATATGTCATTCAGTTTTCATACATTTTATTTTTGTGCGGGTATAAGCTGTAATGGGAAAAAAATCAGCTCTTATGAACCATTTAAGATTGAGAGTTAAAATTGGATTAGGGAGGGAGGAGAATGAATCACGAAAGTAGCACTTCACTATCAGCATATGTAAATGACTATTCATATGAAACCTTTCCATTTTGTTTCCCATATATGGAAATACACTTTCTATAGGGTGGCTGAAAAAAAAAAACAAGCTTCACAGATTCCTTATCTTAACCTATGTACCTATCATTTCTTCTTTATTGTCTCTTTCTTTCTTTCTTTCTTTCTTTCTCTTTCCTTCCTTCCTTCCTTCCTTCCTTCCTTCTCCCCCTCCCCACCTTTCTTTTTTTTTCCTTTTGAAACAAGTTCTCATGCAGCCCAAGCTGACCTGGAACTCACTATGTAGGCAAAAATTACCTTAAACTCATCAGTGCCACTAGTTCCCAAATGTTGGGACTCCAGGTGTGCGCCACCATGCCAGGTCTGCACCAGTAATTTCTACACAGCATTGTCTGAATTCTCACATAAAAAGTGGGAGAAGAGGCCAAATAATTATTGTATTTATTTTTGTCCAAAAATATTGTGCTATGTTGATATAAAGGTAAATTCACATCCTTTTATTCTTACTTTTATGTTTTTATATTTTTATACAAAATAAAAAATTTTCATACAGTGTATTCTGATCATGATTTTCCCTCCCTTAACTTCTCCGAGATCCTCCACCTCCCCACCCATCCAACTCTTGCCTTTTTTCTCTTTTTAGAAAACAGGCAAACCAAAAACAAACAAACCAGAGTAGAAGAAAAAGAAAAGTAGCAAAGAGAAAGCAGAAGAAGCACACATTCACAGAGACACACACACAAATACACACATAAAATAGAAAACTAAAATGTACAAGCAAAAAGGCCAGTAAGACAAAAAAAATGCCCAAACAAAGTGAAGTGAGACAAAAAGCCTACAGAAATACCACTGAGTTCATTTTGTGTTGGCCATCTTCTGCTCAGAACTGGCCAACCCTAAAGTGTGGTTAATATGCCCAGTGAGACTCCATAGGAGAAAATGAATTTTTCCTTTGCAAGCCCGCCTGGCTTGAACATATGCAGGCCTTGTGCAAACTGCTATGGACTTTGTGAGTTCATGTGTGTATGGTACTGTTGTGTCTGGAAGACACTGTTTCTGTGGCAGCTTCAATTCCCTTGGCTCTTAAAATCTTTCACCTCCTCTTCAGCATAGCTCCCTGAGCCCTGAGGGGAGGGGTTTGATGAAGATATCCCATTTAGGACTGACTCTTCCAAGGTCTCTCACTGCCTGCAAACTGTCCAGTTGTCAGTATCTGCATTAGTTCCCATCTACTGCAAGAGGAAGTTTCTATGATGATGACTAAGCAAGGCACTGAGCTATGGGTATAGTGGAATGTCACTAGGAATCATGTTTAACATCCTTACTTAATTCACAACTTATGGTATGTACAATATAATGGGAATAGAAAAAAAACAGAGCACATGAAATTTGGATGAAACAAAGGATGAAGTTGAAGCCACTTGAGAAACATTAAGAACTGTTGGGTTAAATTAAACATTTAGTTCAAAACTTATTCAGATAACCAGTGAGACACAGAAGGCTCCTGGTTATACTTTTACCATCATACATACTGGAGATACCTACAAGCAGATCAATTCTCCAGAAGATGGTCAGAATCCTTTTGGAAATCTTCTATATACTAGACAACTGAGAAAACATTCCCATCCAAAAGGGCAGGAATAGGACTGGAGAGAGCAGGTGGCTCAGTGGTTAAGAGCAATGGCTGCTCTTCTGGAGGACATTCAATTCCTAGCACCCAAAAGGCAGTTCATAAACATAACTTCACTTCCAAGAGCTCAGATGCCCTCCTCTGGCCTTCTTGTGCTCCAGGCATGCATACAATACACAGACATACATGCAAACAAAACGCCCACACACATAAAACAGTAAAATAAAATCTTTTCAATGGTAGGAAGAGCAGGAGACAGACTCTGAATACTTTAAAGAAGGAAAACATAGCTGCCATCTTCTTGCTGAGGTGTGAAGGGTTTGTGCTCCATATATAGCCTCCAAATTTCCAGTCCGTGGGGAAGGGCTTGGCTTTTAAAACCCTTGCTTAAGGAGCAGTAGAGAAAGGACATCTGAGGATTTCTTTCTATTGAGTACAAAGAACAAGTAGGGTTGTAGGATTTCCATCAAGTATGAAGAACAATTACAGCTGTTGATGGAGATAGGCATGCCAACACTCGCAGAAGTCACAGTCTCTAGAATGATGCTAGCTTCTAATTTTCCAATAGAAAGAGCCTAACTGTATGCTTTCCTAGAAGTTCATTTTGGTTTTGGAATCTAACAATTCAGTCTTTAGAAGCTGACATAGCAAATAAAGAAAAAATTATGTGTGGGACTGGAGAGATGGCTCTGTCAATACAATGCTTACTTTGCGAACAGAAGGACCTGAGTTCAGATCCCTAGCACTCACCTAAAAAGTCAGATGCAGTGGCAAATGTCTGGAGTCCCAGTGTTAGGAACCCAGAGATAGGCAGATCCCTGGAACTCACTCACCATCCTGTTTAGTAAATTGGTAGCACCAGATTGAGGAAGAGACCTTATCTCAAAAGAGAAAGTAGAGAATGATAGAGATACCCAACATCGACATTGAAAATAGTTTATTAATGCATCCATTAGCCCAGCTTTCATAACCTTCCCTGAGAGACTGGCTCCTAAATCAGCTGACTCTGAAAGTTAAAGGACCCCTGCATTTCTGAGCCTATTGGACTATAGAGCACAAAGGATTGCATTTAAGTTTTCAAGCATTCAGTAGCAAGTGCTCTAGGTTCGAAGTAAGCAGTATGATCAAATCTGGTATAGCTGCCTCATATACTCTTTGTTTTAGGGAGAAGAGAGCAGACATAAACTCTGACTCTTCATTTCATTGAAAATAAAACAGAAACCGGATCATATCTTTAACACCCTAACTTAAGCCAGGTATTTTGAAGGTTGTGGCAGAAGGATTGTGATATGCTGGACAACATAGCAATACTTCTTTAAAAACAGAAAACATACAAAAATCTTAATGTTGCAATATTTCCAGCTTCAACCCACTGTACTATATTCTGTCCTACTGCTATCAAGACAATAATACCAATTAACACTCTCTGAAATCTTTGGGGGAGCACTAAGAGCAATGAAAATAAATTGGACAAGCATAAAATGCCTCTAAAGTCCCTAAAAGCTATGACTGATTTAGAATACCATCTACCAGTCTAATGGACTGCAGGCTTGGTTCTTTTATGCAATGTGTGGAAACTTACACAGACTTATGGAGAATTGAGAAGTTAAAAAAATATTCCAAGTAATGAAACAAGATATAGTTTCATATACCTCACAAAGAATCCAAAAGGATAACTATAAAAATTCTCACTTCAAAAGTCCTTACTGATTTAAGGAGAGTTATATATGAACTAATTGAAAACTTCAATAAATAGACAGTAATTATCACTGAAAAGGACAAACTTTGTAAAATCCAGCTGAAAACACAACCTGTGGTGGTTAAAGTGAGAAATGTCCCTTGTAGACACAGGCATTTAAACATTTGGTCCCCAGTTAGTGATAATGCCTGGAGGTTAGGGAAGGTACATCACTAGGAGTTTATGACCTCACCCACTTAGAGTTTGCTCTGTCTTTGTGTTTGCAGTTGGAGATGTGATCTATCAGCTTCCTACTCCAGCCCATCACCATGCCTGCTACTTGCTGCTGCGACTCCCCGACATGATAAGCACCTATCCTTCTAGAACTGTAAGTCCGAATAACTCTTTTTAAAAATTTTCTTAGCCGTAATATTTTATAACAACATCATAAAAGTAACTGATACATAACTGTACTAAAAATTTTAATACACGGGTTCAACAGTAAACTAAATCAAGCAGGAGAAAGTATTATTGGATTAAAAAACTGTAAATTATCTGATATAAGGAACGGCATGGAAACAAAAAAATGAAGGGGCTCATCGGGTACCACAAGTAGATTACTATATGCATTGGGTAGCAGAAGGAAGAGAAAGAAAAGAACCAAACTATATATTTAAAAAGACAGTATTCCCAAGTAGCTATTGCATTCTGTATTCTCTAAGAAATGAACCAAGAAAAGAATGGACCAAGAACAGAGAAAAATGTTTTTTTATTTATTTTTCTTGCCTAATTGATTTGGCTAAGGTTTTTGGGACTGTGTTGAATAAAAACACTGAGAATAGACATTCTTCTGATCTTAAAGTCTTTCAACTTTTTGCCATTGAACAAACTTATTAATAACGTTCCACACATGAATTTATTTTTTGATATACAAATCTATCTATCTATCTATCTATCTATCTATCTATCTATCTATCTATCTTTATATATAAAGAAGATCATGCAATTTTTATTCCTAACTTTGTTAATATGGCATATTATATTTTTTGGTGATTAACAATGGTTGAGATAGCATTGCATATTGTGGATAAATCTCAACTGATAATGGTAAATAATTTTTATAATGTGCTGTAGAATTAGGTTACTCATATTTTATTAAGTTTTTTTTTGTATCTATGTTCATTAGGAATACTGACTTGCAATTTTATTCTTGTGTTGTTCCCTTTTCTAGCTTTTGTATCATGAGAATTTTCACCTCACAGATTGAGTAGGGAATATCTTTAATTTCTTTATTTTATTTTATTTTTGGTATTTTGAAATAAAGTCTCTACATAACTCTAGCTGTGAAACCTGGCACCAAGGAAATTCCCAGAAATTCACAAGGATGACCCTAGCTAAGATCCTAAGCAATAGTGGAGAGTTTGCCTGAACTGGTCTTCTCTCTGTAATCAGATTGATGACTACCTTAATTGTCATCAGAGAACCTTCATCCAGCAACTGATGGAAGCAGATGCAGAGATCCACAGCTAAGCACTGGACTGAGCTTCCAGAGATCAGTGGAAGAGAGGGAGAAACAATAATACGAACAAAGGGGGTCAAGACCATGATGGGGATACCCACTGAAACAGTTGACCTGAGCTAGTGGGAGCTCACTGACTCCAGACAGATAGTGGGGGAACCTGCATAGCACTGAACTAGGCCTTCTGAATGTGGGTGATAGTTGTGAGGCTTGGGCAGGCTGTGGGGTCACTGGCAGTGGGACCAGGATTTATCTCTATTGCTTGAACTGGCTTTATGGAATCTATATTTTTATAGAAATACCTTACTAGTCTAAGTATAGTGGTGGGCGGGGAGGGCCTTGGTCCTGCCTCAAAGTAATATGTCAGACTTTGTTTACTCCCCATGGGAAGCCTTACCCTCTTTAAGGAGTGGATGTGGGGTGAGGTGGAGGAAAGTTGGGAGAAACAGGAAGAGGGGAGGGAGTGGAAACTGGGATAGGTTTGTAAAATGATAAAAGATCATTTAATAATAAATAGATAAATTAAAATGAAAAAGCCAATGTAACATTGGCAATCACTTAGAAAAGAAAGTGCTTAATTTGAGCTTAAAGTTTCAGAGGGTTAGAGTCCATGATGGCAAAGCAAAGGCATGGTGGCAGGATCAGCTGAGAGCATACATCTTGATCCAAATATAGGAGGCCAAGAGAGACACTAAGAATGTTGTGAATCTTTTGAAACCTCAAAACCCCAGTGACACACCTCCAATAGAACCTCCTAATCCTTCCCAAACATTTTCACCAACTGTATGTACCTATAGGGGCCATTCTCATTCAAACCAAAAAAGCCTTCATATATGTAACTGGAGTTATAGGAAGTTGTAGGCTACTATGTAGGTTCTGGGAACCAAACCCAGCTCCTCTATAAGAGCACCTAGCCACATAACCTTCGACCTACAGTTTGTCCTGTCTACGTGATGTGCTAGGGTAAAAGTGGTGCAGAAATTGTGGAAGTGGCCAATTAATGACTTTTTCATCCTGAGACCCATGCCATGAGAGGCAGCCCACCCCTGACACTACCTGGAGGGAATGGACCCAGAGGCTAGATAGCCCAGAGACTTAGGATAGGAACAAACATGACTGGCAAACATGACTTAATTTCATAAAGTCAATAAAATGATTCCTAATGATATTCTACTATACTCATAGATTGATGCCTAGCCCAGATTTCATCAGAGAGGCTTTGTCCACCAACTGATGGAAACAGATACAGAGAACCACGGTCAAACATTAGACAAAGCTCAAGAAATTAAACTTGTACATTTTTACACATAGAGTTTATGACAACCATTTCAACCCTGGAAAATAATTCTTTTGCCAAAATGATCCAAACTATAGGTTCTAATATTATCAGTTTAATTAATGTAATTTATGGCTTTTATTAACAAAAACAGTTCTTTACCACAGTGATCACACATGAATAAGGGGCTTCCCTTCACCTTAAAAATTCAGTATTACTAATTCATTATCTGTAAAACATGAGTTCTAAAGGTTGTGTAGGTATATATTTAGTGTCAGTTTGTGCTTTTCTCTCATTTTTTCTAGACCTTAATTTTTTTTCCTGCTTGTTCCACAGTCCCCCCCTGTGTTTTTCTCCTGGCCAATGCACTGATTTGTTACAGTGAGTCTGTAGTTACAAACATATTAATTCTAACCCAGCACACAAAAAGAAAAATCCATCAACCTCTCCTTCCTACCACATGGTCAAAATAAGAGACTCTGACCAATTATGTGCTCATTTCCTTCCAGTTCCTAGGAAAGTGAAAGCTACTTTGAGAATTAATCTCACTTATCTTATTTGTCTTTGTATTCCCAGTTGGTAGACAGTGTACTTAGCAAATGTTGCTTTGTACAGATGATCACCTAAGCTTTGTAGCAGTGCTAATAAAAATGAAGAAATATCAGTTATTTGACCAAGCTTCTAAACCAAGGTTTTAGAAAAAGAAATAAAAGGCGAAAATATTTTACCTAGTTTTTGTCCTTATTATCATTTAGAAAAAGAGATACCTGCATAGCTATATTTTTTGCTACTGTGTTCACAGTAGCAATATTACAGAATAAGCCTAAGCATCCATTGACAGATGAATAGATAAAGAAAATATCATACATGTATTTAATGGTTTATTACCCAGTCATAAGGAAAAGTAGTATCATTTGCAAGACTATTGATGGAACTAGAAGGTATAATGCCAACTGGAATAAGCTAAACACAAAAAGACAAGTATTACTGTTAGGATCCAAGAATAGCCCCCATGATGACCAGCAACCATGTATGCAATAACAAGAGCACTTTATTAATTCTAACACTGGAGTAGCAAAAGAGCCACAACCAAAGTAGCCTACAAGCTCCTTTTAAGAGGAGTTAGGGGAAATCCAAGGAAAATAGATTAATCTGGGGTTAATTGGTGGAGGAAAGATTAGTATGGGTACTGACTGGTAGAAAGTCCTAGAGATTAGGAACCTCCCAGCAGCAGGGTAGCGAAAGCTTTCTTTAGCCTGAAGAAGTCTGGGGGGCATCTTCTGAGCCAGCAGAAGGGTTTCGGTGGCCTGCTGAGCCAGCAGAAGTGCTTGTTGTGGTGTTGCTGATGGTCACCCATAAGTTGTGCTTTTCATGAGACCCGCTTGCTCAGTTCCATCCCATTCTAGTGAAGTGAAACTAAGGTCTTGTCTCTGTTGGGGCTATGGTCTAATGCTCCTCCTCCAGGCTTTCATTACATATTTCCTCTCATATGTGGAAACAAATAACATATCCTGACATTAGAAAAGGGCCTATCAAAGAAAGGGGAGACACCTTACCTTTAGGCAAGGTCAGAATTCCTCTCTCTGCAGGTTCTCTATGTCCAGTTTATGGAACAGTCCAGAAAAGATCAGTCAGCAGTCAAGCAAAGTAATTTTTTGAGGGTGTTTACAGCAAACTTTCAGGAGGGTGTGGCCTATCATACCATATTGGTCTAAATGCAATCTACAGGGTCTCATCCTCTGTGAAAATAAAAGAAGAATCTCTTTTCCAAAGCATCATATCCTTAGATCCAAATTCTGAAGTCATAATACCTGTTGTAATAGGAGCAGCGGGCTGCTTCCTGCCACCCGGCTAGCTTTATATCCGAAATAATTACACAGAAACTGTATTCTTTTAAACACTGCCTGGCCCATTAGTTCCAACCTCTTATTGGCTAGCTCTTACATATTGATCTAACCCATTTTTAATAATCTGTGTAGCCCACGAGGTGGCTTAGCAGGGAAGATCTTAACCTGCGTCTGTCTGGAGTGGGAGAATCATGGCGACTCCTGATTCAGCTTCTTTCTCCCAGCATTCTGTTCTGTTTTCTCCATCTACCTAAGGGTTGGCCAATCAAATGGGCCTAGGCAGTTTCTTTATTAATAAGAAATCACTCTCACATCAAATACCTTTAAAACATATATGCTGGTTTAGCTTAGCAGCCCATTTAATGAAATATTTTTGAGTACTTAGCTCCTTGACAGTCAAAAAATTTAAAGAAAACACAATAATATACAGAATCCAGGCTCTCTGTGAATTTTCCATTTTTACACGGCTTATTTTTCTTTACTTCTTTTAATCTATGACTATCTGTACTCTGTCTCTTTAAAGACTTTACCCCCTTTTTTAAGGCATTAACTTTATGCTATGACTCTCTATACTCTTTTTTTCTCTCTCCCAAGCCTATATATGTTTATCTAACCCTATGACCCATTTAGAGGTCTTTTGTATCTGAATCTGTCCATTGCAGTGTCTTTAATTCTCTATTGTCTTGAAGAGCTCTTTAAATGCTAAGCAGTTTGGTTGCAGCTGCTCTGGATGTTGGCTCCACCTCTCTCCAAATTCAAAATGGTAGACGTACCATTTCTGCTAGCTCTGGGGCCCGCCAGGCAGGAGCTGCACTCAATACTTTAACTCTGAGACTGAGTGTGCAGCACATAAACTCTTTTTATTTGAGTTATAGCTAAATCTGCCACACAGAGCACTGTGCAGCCTGGAAACATCTCTCTGTATGGTGGCAGAATTCTGCCATGCTCTCCCACCTGCCTAAGCCTGATCCTGCCATCTGCCCAAGCAGGGAGCGCCAAGCCACAGGCATGGTCTCAGGTACTTTGTTCCCAACCCCGAGTGGGCACACAAACATTGGGGCCCACAAATGCTCCATAGCCGGAGTTTGCACCAGAGGCAGGGCCCAGGAAGCCTTGTTTTAAAATGGCGCAGCTTTTTTCCTGCTGTTGTTGCTGAGTTGGGAAGATTTCTCTGTGGCACCCCACCAGCACACAGCAAAAAGCTGTGTTAAACTCTATATTTGTGTCTAGAATTCCTTTTAAAGCCCTCTCAGGTTTTATGTGGAGTTAGTCGGCCATGTTGAGGTGCCAATCTGTAAGGCGAAATGGTATAGGAGGTCCTTCTATACTTGTGTTGATTTTATTATTGGTTGAATAAAGAAGCTGCCTTGGGCTTTTGATATGGCAGCCCTTAGGTGTGTGGAGTAGACAGAACAGAATGCTGGGAAAAAGAAGGCAGGGAGAGAGAGCCACCATGGAGTCACCAGAGTCAGACATGCTGACTCTTTCCTGGTAAGCCATGGCCTTGTGGTAACATACAGATTATTAGAAATGGGTTAAATCAAGATGTGAGAGTTATCCAATAGGAGGCTAGTACTAATGGGCCAGGCAGTAATTTAATTAAGACAATTTCCATGTAATTATTTCGGGTGTAAGCTAGCCGGGCAGTGGGAAATGGCCCGCTCCTCTTCCTACTACAGAAATGTCATGGTAAAATACATCAATCTGCACAAAAAAGGAATTCATATTTTTGTAAAAAGCAAATACACTAAATTTGATGTACTTCTAGGGTAGGCTTCAGGCTAGAATTATAGAACGGATATGCAAGTATCCTCTGTGATGTTTTGTCAGCTGGAATAATGTGAATGAGTGTAATTGGATATTTCTGCCCTGACCATTTGTTCCCAAATTATCCAGGAGCTGCTTCCCAAATTAACACACAGAGGCTTATATTAATTATAAATACTTGACCAATAGCTCAGGCTTTTTACTAACTAGCCCTTACATTTTAAGTTAACCCTTATTTCTTATTTATACTCTGCTACATGTAGTGGTACCTTTATTAACATGGCACGTTCATATCCTGCTCCCTCTATGTCTGGCTGGGACTCCTGACTCTGCCCTTCTTCCCATCATCCTTAGTTTGGTTGCCCAACCTGTACTTCCTGCCTGGCCACTGTCTAATAATCAGTGTTTTATTAAACCAATTTGCATGATAAATCTTTACAGTGTACAAGAGGGTTCCACAGCAAGTGAGTTACGGTTAAAAAAGAAAAGATGCTAAAGGGAGGAATATTAGACAAAACAATGAGAAAAGAAGCAAATTTGAGGAAGTAAGTTCAGCACATTAAATCAAAGAAAGATGCTCATTTAGATAAGAAGTAAAAATTCCTAGTTAAGTTTTGTAATAAAAAAGAAGAGAAAAATTTTACCACAGTATAAATGTAGGAATCAATGGAAAACTCACTAAATTAATGGAGACACACCATTAAGTCTTCTAACCCATGAACATGGTGTGTCTTCATTTATTTAGAAACTTTTGCTTTCTAGCATTAGTGTTTCATAGATTCCAATACATAGATTCTTCATATATTTTGTAGATTTTAACTTAAGTATTAATATTTTAATATTTGGTTCTGATTGTCTATATTTTATAGAATTTTCATAATCATTAACACAACTGATTTTATACTCCAAAACTTGATATACTCATTCACTCTAGGAGATTTTCATGTAGACATTTGAAATTTCATATATGGACAACAAAGTCTTTTAAAGTGGAGCTAATTTTATTTATTTATTTCTAATTTCATATCTTTGTGTATATTATTTCTTCTTCTGAACTTATATTGGATAAGATTTCTAATATGCTATTGAACAAGAGTAGGCATAACAAATATTCTTATCTCCTTCCTTATCTATTAAGAAGTATTTTTCATTGGTAAGTATGATTTTAGATAACTCCTTCTAGTGAAGGATATCAATTTCTACTCCTATCATGAGGATAGATTATATATAAATTTTAAATTCTTTCAAAAACCTTTTTTGGATATATTGGAATAATCTTCAGTTTGTTGTATTGTTGATCATAGTGATTGGTGTTTGTTGTAGAGTCAATCTTGCCTATCTGGAGGGAAGCCTCTTTTAGTAATGATAGACAGTCTATTCTACATTGCTGCAGTCAATTTGACAACATTTAGTAGCTTACTGAACCAATGTCCACGAGACATTCATTTGTAATTCTCATTTCTTGTTTTATCTTTGTCTACTTCTAATACCAGAATAAAACAATCCTTAAAACTGAGTCAGGATATAGATCCTTCTATTTTGTTTTCTCAAATATTGATAGTGTTTTTTCTTATTTTTTAAATGTTTGGTAAGCTTAAAGAGTGAAATCATCTGGTCCTTGAGTTTTCTCTGGTGGAAAGTTTATAGAAACAAATTCAATTTTAAACTTAGGTTATCTGTTTCATATCGAATGAATTTTTAATAATTTGTATTTTAAGTATTTGGTATTTGATCCAACTTAACAAATTTGTCAACAGTATTGTTTCAAAGTATTCCCTTATCATTTTAAAGTTTGTAGGGTCTTTAATATGTTTGTTATTTTTGGGGGAAATTTTTTAGTCATAGTATTTTGTTTATTTGTTATTAATTTATTTTATAACCCATCCTAAGTTTCTCCTCCCTTCTCTCCTCCAAGTTCCTTCCTTCACCTCCCTTTAAACCCCATTCCACTTCTCTGTTTCTATTCAGAAAAGGGCAGGCTCCCTTGGATATCAGCAAAACATGGCATATCAAGCTGCAGTCAGATTAAGCCCCTCCCCTTTTATTAAGTCTGGGCAAAACAACCCAGTATGAGGAATAGGGCCCCAAAAGTCAACCAAAGTGTTAGGGACAGCCCCTGCTCCCACTTTTAGGAGTCCCACAAGAAGATTAAACTGTACAACTATCACATATATGTAGAGGGCTAAGGTCAGTCTTATGCAGGTTCCCTGGGTGTCAGTTCAATCTCTGTGAGCCCCTGTGAGGCCTCGTTATTCGTTTCTGTGGGTTTTCTTCTGATATCCTTGACCTCTCTGGCTCCTACAATTCTGCCTCCCTCTCTTCCACAGGATTTTCCAAGCTCAGTTTAATGTTTCATTATGAATCTCTATATCTCTTTCCATCAGTTGCCAGAGGAAGCCTCTTTGATGACTATTGAGCTAGGCACCAGTCCATAAATATAGCAGAATATCCTTAGGGCATCATTGTTGTAGGAAGGCTGCTTCTTAGTTCCGGGCTCCTCAGCCCCAAAATATCCACACAGAAACCATATTATTTGCAATACTGTCTGGCCAATAGCTTAAGCATATTTCTATTAATCTGTGTATCACCATGTGGCTGGGCCTTACCTGGTAAAGTTTCATCCCAAGTGCCTGTCTCCAGCAGGGGTACATGACTAGATACTTGGGGCATTTATTTTCATTGAAATCTGAGAAGTCTTTAATTTCTTTCTTATTTCTTTCCGACCTAGTGGTAATTCAGTAGAGAATTGTTCAGTTTTCATGAGTTTATAGGCTTTCTATTGTTTCTGTTGTTGTTGAAATTAAAGTTTAATCCATGATGTCCTGATATGATATAAGGGATTATTTCAGTTTATTTTTTTGTATCTGGTGAGACTTGCTTTGAGACCATGTATGCAGTCAATTTTAGAGAAGATTCTATGCAGTGGTGATAAGAAGGTATTGTCTTTTGTGTTTGGGTAAAATGTTTTTTAGATATTTGTTAGGCTTATTTTAGTCATAATGTCTGTTTGTCCTATTACTTCTATATTTAGTTTCTGTCTGGGATACCTGCCCATTGGTGAGAGTGTGATTGGGGAAGCTTTGTTAACCAATCACCTCTAAGAAGTGGAACCTAATTAAGGCATGGCTACCTGGAGCCCAGGAAGAAAAACTGGGATAGACCTGGTGATTGCCCTCTCTGGATGATTCCTGAGGGACATAGCGGAGCTGGACTTCCCATTCTCATGGCATGAGTTTCCCCTTATAATAAGTAAAAATAAAATTGTTTATCTTCAAGCTGGCCTGGTTATTTCATAAATCAAGTTAAGATTTACAAGAGTGAGGTATTGAATTCTCCCCCTATTAATGTGTGGGGTTGATGTGTGATTTAAACTTTAATATTGTTTCTTTTACAAATGTGGGTGCCCTTGCATTTGGGACATAGGTGTTCAGAATTGAGATATTATCTCGATGGATTTTTTCCTTTGATAAACATGAAAGGTAATTTTGTCTGAAAGTCTATTTTGTCAGATATTAGGATAGTTACACCCACTTGCTAAATAGGGCCATTTGATTGGAATATCTTTTCCAATCCATTATTCTGAGGTAATGTCTATCTTTGATGTTGAGGTGTGTTTCTTGTATATATATAAGACAAGGTTGGATCCTGTTTTCATATCCATTCTGTTAGTCTGTGACTTTATTTGTGAATTGAGTTCATTGATATTGAGAGATATTAATGACCTCTGATTGTTTCTGTTTTTATGTTGTTGTTGTGGGTGGTGGTGGTGGTGGTTGTGGGGGTTTGTGTGTATTTCCTTTCTTTTGATTTTGTTGGTATGAGATTGTCCATTGCCTGTTTTCATGGGTGCAGTTGACTTCTATGGGTTGGTGTTTTCCTTTTAGCACCTTATATAGGGATTGATTTTCAGATAGATACTGCTTAAGTTTGACTTGATTTTATCATTGAATATCTTGTTTTTTTTTCCATCTATGGTGACTGAAAGTTTTGCTGTGTTTATTAATCTGGGCTAGAATCCATTGTCTCTTAGAGTCTGCAGAAATTGGTACAGGCCCTTCTGGCTTTGAGTCTCTGTTAGAAGTCAGGTGTGATTCTAATAGGTGTGCCTTTATATATTACTTGGCCTTTTTCTCTTGCAGTTTTTAAATATTCTTTATTTGTTCTGTATATTTAGTGTTTTGATTATTATGTGACTTGGGTACTTTCTTCTTTGATCCAGTCTATTTGGTGTTCTCTATGGGTATGTCCTTCTTTATGTTAGGAACATTTCTTATCTGATTTTGTTAAAGTTTTTGGGTTTTTGAGCTGGGATTCTTCTCCTTCCTCTGTTCTTATTATCCTTATGCTTGATCTTTTCATGGTGTCTTAGATTTCCTGGGTGTTATGTTATATTTTTTTTTTTGCTCTAACATTTTCTTTGACCTTTCTTGTATTGTATCATCAATGCCAGAGATTTTTTTCTTCCATCTCTTGAATTCTGTTGATGATTGCATCTACAGTTACTGTTCACTTACCCAGATTTTCCATTTTCTGAATTCCCTCAGTTTTTGTTTTCTTTATTGCTTCTATTTCAATTTTCAGGTCTTGGATAGGATAGTTTCTTTCATCTCTTTGTTTTTCTTTGGCTCTTTGGGAATTCTTTAAGGAATTTGTTGATTTCCCCTAATTTTTCAGTTGTCCTTTCCTCAATTTTTTTAAGGGGGTTTTTCATCTCCTGCTTAAAGGACTTTATCATCCTCATAAGGTTGATTTTAAAATAGTTTTCTTGTGCTATGTGGCAATATTCAAGGCTTGCTGTAGTGGAATGGCTGGGCTCTGGTGGTGACATATTGCCCTGACTGTTGCTTTTACTATTTGTATTCTTATGCTTCCCTTTAGGCATCTGGATTTGGAGTGATTATAGGTCCAGGTGCCAATTTCTGGATTTGTCTTTGTTAGATGGATGTTTTCTTCCTTAGTTTCTGTTTCCTCTCTGATCTTATGGATCCTGTAACCTGTGGTTGAGTCGAGGGGTCTCCACCCACATTGGGGACTGAACTTCTGATGATCTAGATGGCCTCTGGTCCAGCAGGAGTTGCCGCTCAAATTTAGGGCTGAAGTCCTGGCTGTGTGTGTATCTTCTGATCTGTCCAGGGATTCTCTGGAGTTCAGAAACTGGCCTGGCTTCTCATGGGTTAGGAGGCTTCCGCTTGATTTTCAGGGAGTTGGCCTGGTCTTTGGGGTTCAGGATGCTATCTGGCCTCTGATTTTCAGGATGCTGCCCTGGCCTTTGATGGGGTGGAACACAATGGTGATTTGGTAGGGAGGGGCAGTTGGAGTTATGTTTAAGGGAATATAGATAAGGGGGAGCACAATATTCCCTGGGGTTCAAAATGCTGTCCTGGCCTTTGGTTTTTAGGTAGCTGACCTGGCCTCTGATCCTTTGTTATTTCTTATATCAGGAAATTTGTTTTTTTTTTTTCTAAGTAGAGCCAAATGTGTCGTTTCCTGAATTTTATTAAAGAGTTGGCACTAGACTTTACTGATTTTGTAAAAATTATTTTTAACTCTCATTGATTTTTGTTAGTGGTTTTTATGTCTTTCATCCTGCTTGCTGTGAGACAAATTTCCCTTGCCCTATATTTCTTGTTGCCTATATTGGAAATTTAATTTTTGTTGATGCTTTTCTTATTTCCTGATATATTAATATTATTCATCTCTATGAATGATTTTTATTATATAAAATATATTTAATGTCATAAATATCTTTCATTCATATTCAGCATAGCACTTGAATTTGGCTAGAACAATATGACACCTGAAGGAACTCGAGGTGATATAACTAGGGAAAGAAAAATATCTTTATTTGCAGGTGATATGATTTTATCCATAAATGGTCCTAAAGACTACATGAGGGAACTTTTACAGCTGAAAAATAATTTCAGCAATGTACATGATAAAAATTAAGACACAAAAATTAATAGCCTTCTCATATATAAAGGACAGACTGAGAATAAATTAGAGAACATCAAAAAATATCCTGGGATAACACCAATAAAGCAAGTAAAAACCTTATATAATAATGACTTTAAGACATTGAAGAAAAAAATTTAAGAAGAGATCAGAAGATATAAGACTCTCCCATGTTCATGGATCAATAGGATTAATACAGTGAAAATGGTCAGCCTACCTGTTTGGGATCTCCAGCTAGTGACCCCATTCTAAACCTCACCTTCAATGCACAAAGCAGCAGATCTCTGGTGCTGCGCTCTCCAAACCTTGTCCAAAGAAAGTCCACCAAAGGTAAGCTTCCTCCTTGGGGTTGCCCAAGATCATGCCTACAGGGTATTTAAGACCCTGTCACCAGACCTGCCATGTGATTTTTCTTTCCTTCCTTTCTGAGAGTCACCTGGTGGTTGCTTTGCTCTATTTATTAAACTTGGTTTTATTAATTCAGTTTGATTTGGCTTACTACATCAGCAGTGTATACCCAATAACTGGGGCTCCAATACTTATCACTACCAAAATCAGTCAACAGATTCAATGCAATACCTGTCAAAATTCCAGTACAATTCTTTTTCACCCCTGCTCCCCAAATTAATGGGCTATTTGACTTGTTCAATGTTACTTTCAAGATGTTGGCTCCTTTCAAAAATAATTGCCACAATATGTACATATGCAGACAGAATACTACATCAAGGCCTTAGAACACTACAGAAGTTAAGATTTAAGTTATGTCTTAGTGGCACACACACACACCTTGGCAGTAACCAACAGCTCTGTAATTGAACTACCTAGTTTCCCTCAAACATTCCTGGCGCTGGAAATGCAGCCAACTACTCAGGGCTAATGATATAATGACTCTTGAAAGATAGCCTAACACTGCCATTTTTTTCTTTTTAAAGCAATTTTATTTTACATACCAATCCCAGTTCCCACTCCCTCTTGTACTCTCGCTCCTCCCACCTTCTCCCCATCCCACCACCATCCACTCCTCAGAGAGGATGAAGCCTATTATGGGGAGTCAACAAAGTCTGTCACATCACTTGAGGCAGGACCAAGGTCCTCCCACCTGTATCTGGGCTGAGCAAGGTATCCCTCCACAGGGAATGGGCTCCAAAAAGATAGCTTATGCACTAGAGAGAGATCCTGGCCCCACTCCCAGTGGTCCTATAGACTGTTCAAGCCACACAACTGTCACCCACATTCAGAGGACTTCGTTTGGTCTTACGCAGGTCCCTCAGCTGTCAGTTTGTAGTCAGTGAGCTCCCACATGCAGAGGTCAGCTATTTCTGTGAGTTTCCCCATTGTGGTCTTGATCTCTTTTCTCATAATATTATTTTTCCCTCTCTATAACTGAACTTTAGGAGTTCAACAAAGTACTTAGCTGTGGATCTCTGCATCTGCTTCCGTCAGATACTGAATGAAGGTTCTATTATGATGACAATTAAGGTGGTCATCAATCTGATTATAGAGGAAGGACAGTTAAGGTACTCTCTACTTTTGCTTAGATTCTTAGCTGGGATTATCTTTGTGGATTCCTGGGAATTTCCTGGTTCCAGGTTCCTTGCTAGCCCCATAATGGCTCCCTCTTTCAAGGTATCTCCTTGCTCTGTCTCTCTGTCCTTCCCCCATCTCAAACATCCTGTTCCCTCATGTTCTCCTCCCGCTTCTCCTTATCCCTTCCCAATTCCACTACCACCCTCTCCCCTCCCTGCATGCTGCCAATCTACTAAGGAGATTTTTCTACTTCCCCTTCCCAAGGTAACTCATGTATGACCCTCTTAGGGTTTTCTTTGTTTCCTGTCTTCTCTGGGGTCATGGACTATAGGCTTTATGTCTAATATCCACTTATGCATGAGAACATACCATGTTTGTATTCCATAATCTGGGTTACCTAACTCAGGATGTTTTTTTTTTCTAGTTCTATCCACTTGTCTGCAAATTTCAAGATATCATTGTTTTTTTTTTTCTCCACTGAGTAGTACTCTATTTTGTAATGTACTACATTGTCTTTATATATTCTTTGGTTGAGGGACATCTAGGTTGTTTCCAGGTTCTGGCTATTATGAGTAATGCTGCTATGACCACAACTGAACAAATGTCCTTGATGTTTGAGTTGCATCCTTTGGGAATATGCCCAAGAGTGCTATTGCTGGGTCTTGAGGTAGACTGATTCCCAATTTTCTGAGAAACTGCCATTTCCAAAGTGGCTGTATAAGTTTGCACTCCCACCAAGAATGGAGGAGTCTTTCGCTTACTCAACATCCTCTCCAGCATAAACTTTCATTGGTGTTTTTAACCTTAGTCATCCTGATAGGTGTAAGATGGTACCTCACAGTTGTTTTCATTTGCATTTTTTTATTTCCCTTATGGCTAAGGATATTGAACAGTTCCTTATGTGCCTTTGGTCATTTGAAATTCCTCTGTTGAAAATTCTCTGTTTAGATCTGTACCCCATTTTGTAATTGGACTATATGATATTTTGATATCTAGTTTCTTGCATCTTTTGTATATTTTGAAGATTAGCCTTCTGTCACATGTGGAGTTTTTGAAGATTTTTTTCCCATTTTGTAGGTTTCTGTTTATTTTCTTGAATGTATCTTTTGCCTTACAGAAGCTTCTCATTTTCACAAGGTCCCATTTATTGTCGATCTCAGTGTCTTTGCTACTGGTGTTATATTTAGGAAGTGATCTCCTGTGTCTATGCATTCAAGGCTACTTCCCACTTTCTCTTCTATGAGGGTCAGTGTGGCTGGATTTATGTTGAGGTCTTTGATCAATTTTGACTTGAGTTTTGTGCATGGGGATAGATATAGATCTATTTGCATTCTTCTACATGTCGACAACCATTTATGCCAGCAGCATTTGTTGAAGATGCTTTCTTTTATCCATTGTATAATTTTAGCTTCTTTGTCAAAAATCAGGTGTTCTTAAGTATGTGAATTACTATCAGGGTCTTTGATTCTATTCCATTCACCTGTGTGTTTTGGGCCAATATCAAGTTGTTTTCTTACTATAGCTCTATAGTAGAGCTTGAAGTCAGGAATGGTGATGCCTTTAGATGTTCCTTTATTATAAGGGATTATTTTAGCTATCCTGGGCTTTTGTTTTTCCATATGAAGTTTAGTATTGTTTTTTTCAAGTTATGTGAAGAATTGTGCTGGGATTTTGATGGGAATTACATTGAATCTGTAGATTGCTTTTGGTAAGATTCCTATTTTTATTATGTTGATCCTACCTATCCAAGAGCATGCGAGATCTTTCCAGTTTCTGATATCTTCTTCAATGTCTTTCTTCAAAGACTTAAAGTTATTGCCATACTGGTCTTTCACTTGTTTGGTTAGAGTTACCCCAAGATATTTTATGTTGTTTGTGGCTATTGTGAATGATGATATTTCTCTGATTTCTTTTTCAGCCTGTTTATCATCTGTATATAGGAGGGCTATTGATTTTTTAAAATTAATCTTGTATCCTGCTACATTACTGAAGGTGTTTATCAGCTCTTGGTGTTCCCTGGTAGAATTTTTCGAGTCTCTTATGTAAACTATCATATCATCTGCAAAGAGTGAATGTTTGACTTCTTTCTTTATGATTTGTATCCCCTTGACCCTCTTTTGTTTTCTTATTGCTCTGGTTAGAACATCGAGAACAATATTAAATAGACATGAAGAGAGTGGACAGCCTTGTCTTGTACCTGATTTTTGTGGAATTGCTTTGAGTTTCTCTATACTTAATAATATCAAGAATTCAAAGAAAACAATATACAGCTTCTTTTTGTTCTAGAGCTTTCAGGTATGCCATTAAGTTACTAGTGTAAGATTTCTCCAGTTTCATTATGAAGGCAATTAGTGCTATGAACATTTCTCTTAGAACCGCTTTCAAAGTGTCTCATAAGTTTGGGTATGTTTTGTTGAATTCTAGGAAGTCTTTAATTTCTTTATTTCTTCCTTGATCCAGGGGTGATTCAGTTGAGAATCGTTCAATTTCTATTAGTTTGTGGGCTTTTTTTAAATTAATGTTGTTGTTGAATTCTAAATTTAAGCCATGGTGATCTGGTGAGATACAGGGGTTTATTGCATTTTTTTCTGTGTGTCTGTTGAGGTTTGCTTTGCTACTGAGTATGTGGTCAGTTTTTGAGAAGGCTCCACAAAGTTCTGAGAAATATTTATATTCTTTGTGTTTGGGTAGATGTTCTATCAATACTGTTAAACTCATTAGAGTCATAACTTCTGTTAGTTCCTTAATTTCTCTGTTATGTTTCTGTCTGGCTGTCTTGTCCAATGGTGAGAGTGGAGTGTTGAAGTCTCCCACTACTAGTGTGTAGGGTTTGATTGTGATTTAAGCTTTAGTAATGTTTCTTTTACAAATACTCTTGTATTTGGGGAGTAGATGATTAGAATTGAGAAATCATCTTGAGGAATTTTTTTCTGTGATGAATATGAAATGTCCTTCTTCATCTCTTTTGATTGGTTTTAGTTTGAAGTCTCTTTTGTTAGGTAGTAGGATAGCTATACCAGCTTGTTGCTTAGGTCCATTTGGTTGGAAAATCTTTTCCCAACCCTTTACTCTGAAGTAATGTCTGTTTTTAAAGTTGAGGTATGTTTCTGACATACAGCAGAAGAATGAATCCTGTTTTCATATCTATTCTGTTAGCCTGTTGTCTTTTTTTAGGTGATTTGAGACCATTGATATTAAGAGATATTAATGGCCAGTGATTGTTAATACCTGTTTTGTTGTTGGTAGTGGTGTTGTGTTTTCTTTTTGGTTTTGCTGGTGTGGGATTATTTATTGTCTATGATTTTGTGGGTGTAGCTAGCTTCCTTGCATTGGAGTTTTCTTTCTAGTACTTTCTGTAGGGCTGGATTTGTGGATAGGTATCTTTAAATCTGTTTTTTTTTTTCATGGAATATCTTGTTTGTTCCGTCTATGGTGATTGAAAGCTTTGTTATGTATAATAGTCTAGACTTGAATCTGTGGTCTCTTGGTGTCTGCAGACCTAATCGAGGACCTTCTGACTTTTAGAGTTTCCCTTGAGAAGCCAAGTGTAATTCTGATAGGTCTGCCTATTTATGTTACTTTGCCCTTTTTCCTTTGCAGCTCTTAATATTCTTTCTTTATTCTGTATGGTTAGTGTTTTTTTTTATTATGTGGTGAGGGAACTTTTTTTTTTTTCTATTTAGTGTTGTGTAAGCTTCCTGTACTTCCATAGGTATGTCCTTTAGGTTTGGAAAATTTTCTTCTGTGATTTTGTTGAATATATTTTCTGTGCCTTTCAGCTGGACTTCTTCTATCCCTATTATTCTTAAGTTTGGTCTTTTCATAGTGTCTCAGATTTCCTGAATATTTCGTGTTAAGAGTTTGTTGCATTTGCCATTTTCATTGACCGATGAGTATTTCCTCTGTCATATCTTCAACCCCTGAGATTCTCTCTTTCATGTTTTGTATGCTATTGGTTATGCTTGCATCTGTAGTTTCTGATTGTTTACACAGATTTTCCTTGGTTTGTGTTTTCTTTATTGCCTCTATTTCAGATTTCAAGTCTTGAACCATTTCCTTTACCTGTTTGATTTTTTTTCTTTCTTGGCTTTCTTTGCTTTCTGGGGATTTTTTGATTTCTTCCAATTTTCTGTTTGTATTTTCCTCCAATTCTTTAAGGGCATTTCTCATTTCCTCATTAAGGGCCTCAATTATTTTCATAAAATCTGCATTGGAATGTTCAAGTCTTGCTGTTGTAGAACTACTGGTTTCTGGTGGTACCATATTCTCTTTATATTGTTGAATGTGTTTTTACACTATCATCTGTACATCTTTTCTTCCAGTGGGTATAGTTGGGACTTGTGCTTCAGGGGGTCCCTCTTCTTCCATTTGGTGCAGGTGGGGCCTTGGGTGGTTGCTCTTTCTCCAGATGCAGTTTGGACCAAGCCTTTGGTGGTTGTAGATGCTGTGGGGAATGTTTAGGAATGTGGGGAGGCTGTTCCTAGGTCTCTGGGTGTTTGCTGGATGTGGGTTTTGCACAGGATGTGTCTCTGGAGTTTGGGAACCTTTAGTTGGGAACCCAGAAACTCACTTCTCCAAGTATAGGCTGGACCAAGTCTCTGGTGGTCTGTCTCAGATGCCCTTGTGGGTGGTTGGTGGATGCTGTGAGGGGGATGGTTGGGACCCAACATGATTCTTCACAGAAATTGGAAGAACAATTTTCAGCCTCATATAGAAACACACTCAAAAAAACTAAAGTTAGTTTAGAAAAATCTTGAATAATAAAGAACTGCAAAAGGTATTGTCATCCCAGATTGCAAATTGTATTAGAGAGATATAGCAATATAAATAACATGGCATTGGTGTAAAAGCAGACATATTTATCATTGTACTAAATCCTAAAATTCAAACTAAGACAAAAGTCTACATACCTCTGGACATCATATTTTTAACAAAGAAGCCAAAAATGCACACTGGATAAATGACATCTCCAATAAATGGTTAATTTTCAAGTATTGCTTTGATGTTTATCTAAGATAATTTAATATTATTTTTTATTTAACTTGTACCCAATTATCTTTAAAAATTACTGCCTTGGGTTCCCTGGCACACACCCATAATACCAACTACTGTGGAGGCCATGGTGGGAGGGCTATTTGAAGCCAAGTATTTTAAATCAGCAGGACCCTTTATCAAAACAGTAAAGAAAATTAAATGCAAGAGTGGTGTGGGCACAACTTATTTGAAAATCAAACCATTTAGTCATTGGAGTGAAATTAGTATGTGACATTTGTATTTGTTCTTTGTTCAATCAAAAGATGCCTTTTTATATCTTTTGATCATTCCAGTTTGCTGTGATCATACTTCTGCTGTCCATGCCCATTTCCTTAAATTTTTTGCTATTTTATTTCACAACAATGGACATATTTTCAGCTTCTACTTTTAGAAGACATGCTTTTCTTTAAGTTTGTTTGTGAACAAAATGTTCAATACTCATTATTGTTAATACTTTTTGATTTTTTAACAAAGTTAATTAGGACCAATTCTTTATCTTCTTATAATAAAAGTTCACTTTACCCTTCAAATTCAAGAGAAACATGAGTGCTTTTTATCATCATCCTTAAACAAGTTTAAATTAAACTAATGGTATTTTAAACTGAATAGAAATCTCATGGCATAATAAGATACTTAAATTTGTTCAAATGTCTTATATGTTAATGTAATGGTGACAATGATAGCCTTATAGATTAATTTTAGTATTAATTGGGATACTTAGCTTTGTGGGTAATGAAGAAATAATTATCAAAATATTGTCTCATCAAGATGAAAAACATTCTAATTTAATCACGCAAGTTGAAAGGAATTGCTAGGGAACGAGATGATATAGCTCTTTTGTGAAGACTAAAATCTTCCTTCTTTCTGTGTGTAGTAAAGCTCTAGCCAGACCATGAAATTCAAGAGAAGACTCTAGGAAACATGGTTTTAGCAGCATAATGAAAGAGCAGAGCTTTCACTTAAGGGCCTATAATTATAAAGACCTATAATCATTCTTCTAAATCAGGAGAGGGAATTCTCAGCACCTCACAGTAATTATCAGGGAGTCTAAAGGAACCAAGAACACCTGGGCACTCCAAGAATGTGCATGATCTGAGGCAAGGTCAGTTTTGTGGGCATATGGTATACACAGTTCCAAAGGTTAAAGTTTCTGAAGGACCCTTTTCTTAGCCTCCGTGTTCCATTTTAACTTTCTTGACATTGCTAATAATTTTAAACAGAGCTAAAAACATTTCATTTTTTCCCCAGAACCTTGAAAATGTATAGAGCCAGTGCTGACCTAGGAACAAGTGGAAGAGTACTGTTTGAATGAGGGATCTGGAGAGTAGAAAAAAACTGATGCTAGCATCTCTGTCATCAGGGTACACTGAGCAGACTAGAGAGAACAGGAAAGCCCGTTTTAAATGAAGTTTTCAGTTAGCTTTTAAGAGCAATATTTTCAAAACATTTGCAACTTCCCCCTTCTGTCATTATGGTAAGAGTTTAAACATGAATTTCCACTATACATTTTATACAACAAAACATATACATTTTGTATTCATTAAAAAGCTCCATTTTATACTGTATTACTACAAAACTATTATTTCTCATTATTGTTCAATAGAAATATAGTCTAAGTAAAAATGAAGCACATATGAAGTTTTTAAACTTTATAATAGATAACTTAAACAAAAGGAAACATGGTATTAATCTCAATAACTGTGTTTTAATTAAACCTTTTAAAATACTATTTCAATAGGACATTAATGAAAAATATTTGACATTGTATGTTTTTTCTGTGTTTGAAATCTGGTATGTATTTTGAAGTCTCAGTATCTCAATTTGCGCTAACCACAGAATAACCATGTTTGGGTAATGGCTACTGTCTTCAATAAAAGTTTTATATGTTTTAAACCATATAAATTACAGGTAAGAAAAAAAGCCAAGTTCCAATATCTTAATATCTTGCATACTAATAGATGCCCTTGAGTGACTCCTGTGGGTATACACATTTCACACTGAAAATTTAGATCTACAACTATGATTAGATTTGTCATGTTTCTCAGGATGAGAATTCTAAAGGATTATAAAAGTTGAAATTTTTTTAGTTTTGATGCCATGATTAATATTGCTAAAAAGGAACATAAACTCTAACTATTGGTAGGAAGATAATAATTAACATTTAAGAATAATGCATAATACACATTTTTGAGAAAATAAAATCACAATCTATTATGTATGACTGAGGCTTTAGAAAACTATTGCACTGACCCCTCTAGCACAGTGTTCCATACTTATGGACACATAGATATTCTTCCTTGAGAAACTCAGAATGAATAAAAGAAAACTGGAACAGTAGCTAGGATACACTTGGTTCATGAAAAACTTTTTTAAAACCATACTATAAAGCTCAAATGTTATCTCATTGGATTTTTTCCAAGCAGGAACAAAATATGGTCAAAACTGGACTTTAAAAGTAGATTGTTCAGGCTGGGCGGTGGTGGCACATGCCTTTAATCCCAGTGCTTGGGAGGCAGAGGCAGAGGCAGGAGGATCTCTGTCAGTTCAAGGCCATCCTGGTCTACAGAGGTAGTTTCAGGGCAGGCTCTGAAGCAACAGAGACACTCTGTCTCAAAAAAAGGTAGTTGGTTCTTTCTGTAGACCAGGCTAGCCTTGAAGTCAGAGATCTGCCTGCCTCTGTCCCCTGAGTGTTGTGGTGATTAAAGACATGCACTGCCACCACTTAGCTACAAGCCAGAAAAATGATTTATCATATTGAGCACTTATATGATTGAATCTTGACTTTATTTGAACCTATATTTAATGGTGTCCACTCCTATTTCCTTCTTCACATTGCCCTTCTACTTTTCCACAAGTGTACGTAAAGTTAAATTATCTTAAATCAAAAGTAAATCCTAGGTGAAGACATCTTCAGCTGCCTGTGTGATATCTATATACTCTCGGTGCTTAGTGAACTGGCTAAATTAAGACAATTCAGAGACATTACACAACACAATTGTTCTATCATTTTAAAAATTCCATATAAAACATGAAAAAATATACATATTTAAAGGAAATGTATTGACTCAGGATCCCCAAGACCAAGTTCTCAGACCAAGTTTTTAGAACATGGGAGATATATTTGCCTCAGAGGGACACAGGCAGGGATAAGGAGCAAGGACAGGAAATAGAGGAAGAAGGAGAAGGGGAAGGGAGTAAGGGAAGCAGTCAGGGGTATTTGTCCTAAGGGGAAAGGGCCTGCCTCTGGATAGAGAGGACACAAATTTGGTGCTGGAGCTGAGAGTGCTACATCTTGCAGGAAACAAGAAGTCAACTGACTGAGAGAAGCTAGAGAAAAAGAGACCTCAAAGTTCGCCCCTGTAGTGACACACTTCCTCCAACAAGCCTACACCTCTTAATAGTATCACTCTCTTTAGGAGCCATTTTCTTTCAAACCATTAAGGTACTGTATATTAGGTAATGGTTTTATATCAGTATTACATTTCTTTTTTATATTAACCATAAAACTTTGGCCTATGGCTCAGGCTTATTACTAACAAGCTCATACTATTAAATTAACCCATTTCTTGCTCCCTGATTGCTCTTCGGCCTGACGAGAAAGGGGGACTTGGTTGGGGGAGGGGGAGGGAAATGGGAGCCGGTGGTGGGGAAGAAACAGAAATCTTTAATAAATAAATAAATAAGAAAAAATTAACCCATTTATATTAATCTATGTATTGTCACACGGCTCGTAGCTTTTACTGGTCTGCTGGCATGTTGTGGTAGGCATGCAGGCAGGCATGGTGCTTGCTACATCTTGATCAGAATACAACAGGAAGTGAACTGAGATGCTGAGTTTCTGTGAGATGTTTTTCTGTACTCTGTGAAAATGTACTAATCTCATTGTTTGATGAACAAAGCTGATTTGGCTTATGGCAAGGCAGGACAGAGACAGGCAAGAAATCCAAGCAGAGATACAGAAGAAGGTGGAGTATGAGAGATGCTATCCAACTGCCCAAGGAACACTGTTACCTTTCTTAATATTGCTCATACTTGTTATCCTAACACTTCAGAGGCGGAGGTGGTAGAATCATTTCAAGGTTGAGGCAAGCCTGGGTTATATACATCTGACCCTGTCTCAAACAAAACACACATCTTTGAACACCTGATTTTTGACAAAGAAGCAAAAAATATCAAATGGAAAAGCATATTTAACAAGTGGTGGTGCCATAACTGGATTTCAACCTGTAGAAGAATGAAAATAGACCCATATCTATCACCATGCACAAAACTCAAGTCCAAATAGATCAAAGACCTCAACATAAAGCCAAGAAGTGGGATGCTGGTAAAAAATGTTAGAGGATGGGAAAAGATGTTCAAAGGGTACTCAAACTATGCCTTGTGTGGCTGCTGCTTGAGACTGACAAGGTAGAACTCTCAGTTCTTTTTCCAGCACCATGTCAGCCTGCATGCTGCCGTGTTTCTCACCATGATGATAACGAACTAGACATCTGAAACTGTAAGTCAGCCTCTATGAGATGTTTTCCTTTATAAGAGTTCTTGTGGTCATGTTATTCACAGCAATAGAAACCCTAACTAAAACAATAGTATATATGTATTATATGTGGTGTATGTGGAAAGGGAGAGAGAGGAGAGAAAAAGAGAGAGAGAGAGAGAGAATCCAACCAAATAATGTTTTGACTTATTCTTTGAGAATTTAGTATCACATATTTTGTTCATACGTATTTCCCTCCCTTAACTTTTCCCAGATCTTCCCCTATACCCTATTCACTCAACTTCATGTACTCTCTCTAAAAAAATGCAAAACAAAAACCTATGGAATATAATTTGTATTGGCCAACTACTCTTGGGTACAGGCCCTGCCTTTGAATGTGTTCAAAATACCAAGTGTCACCCCATTGAAGAAAACTCATTTTTCATCTCTCATTAAAAACCAAACACCAGCATCTTCTTAGCTATGGGTGGGACTTTGTTCCTACTGCCTCTCTTCTATGCTGGAATTTTGTCCAGTTTGAGCTTGTGTAAGTCACGTGCATGCTATCTGTCTCTGTTAGTTCATATGTGTTCTGTCCTGTTGCATCTGCAAAATACTATTTCCTTGTAGTCATCTACCACCTCTGGCTCTTACAGTTCTTCTTCCACATAGATCACTAAGGTAAGAGGTGTGATAAAGACATCTTATTTAGGGATTAGCTTTCCTATGTCTCTTATTTTCCACATCCTGATCAGTTGTGTAACTCTATGTTAATTACCTTTTACAATAAGCTTTTCTAATGAGTGATGCATATATCTCTTGGTATAGAAATATATCTTTGGGTGGGTGCACCCCTTGCGGTACTGACTTCCTTGCTCATGTTCTCCCTCCTTCTGCTCCTCATTTGGACCTTGGGAGCTCAGTCTGGTGCTCCAATGTGGGTCTCTGTCTCTATCTCCATCCATCACCAGATGAAGGTTCTATGGTGATATGCAAGATATTCATCAGTATGGCTATAGGATAGGGCCATTTCAGGTTCCCTGGGAGCTCACCAAGGCCATCTGGACTGGGACTGAAAAAGCATGGGATAAAACCAGACTCTCTGAACATGGCGGACAGAGGGCTGCTGAGAAGCCAAGGACAATGGCACTGGGTTTTGATCCTACTGCATGTACTGGCTTTGTGGGAGCCTAGNGGGAGGGGGAAAGGAGTGGGGGGAGGGGGAAAGGAGTGGGGGGAGGGGGAGGGAAATGGGAGGCCGGGAGGAGGCAGAAATTTTTTCAAAATAAAAGAAATATATCTTTGGGAATCTTTTTAAAAAGTCAATCTTTACAGACACAAATGAAGGAAATAAGCAAATATAAACATAGCTAATATTAAAATAAGTGATTCTCTTTAAATTAGCACTTTGCCTGCCAATTCTATTTTAATGCTTTGGGGTAAGTAGGTACTAAATTTCATTCCTTATAATAAATTTAAGATGTTACTGTTGTTTTTGTGTCTTCCTGTATAATTAATTTGTCTAGTGAATAATTTAACATTTAATAAAATAGAGAAATAATAATAAAAGTGAGAAAATTTTTAATAAATAGGTGGATCTTGTTTGAAAATGTTACATGAAAAAGCTTCAAGAGCATTTATACTTTCCCAAACTCCAGATTACAAAAAGTATTGGTCTATATAAAAATAAGAAGTAAATTGTTAAAACCAAATACTTCTGTTTTTCAAAGGTTTAAAGATGAAGAGTTCTTTTAAAAACTGATGTGGGAGTGTCATATATCAATCTGTTGATTTCATTGGTTAAGCAATAAAGAAACTGCTTGGCCCTGATAGGTTAAAACATAGGTGGGAGAAGTGAACAGAATAGAATGCTGGGAGGAAGAGGAAGTGAGCTCAGAGACGCCATGCTCCCCTCTCCCGGGCAGATGCGATAGCTCTGCTCTCTGAGGCACACGCGATGAAGCTCCGACCCAAGATGGATGTAGGCTAGAATCTTCCTGGCAAGCGCACCTAGTGGTGCTACACAGATGATTAGAAATGGGCTAAATTAATATGTGAGAATTAGCCAGAAGAGTCTAGATAGAAATGGGCCAAGCAGTGTTTAAATGAATACAATTTGTGTGTTGTTATTTCGGAGCATAAGCTAACCAGGCAACCGGGGTGCTGGGGACGCAGCCCCGCCACTCTGATTACAACAAAAAACCAAGCTCCTTACCATGGGAGAGGGTTGAAGGGGAGGGGAGAGGAAGGGAGGAGAGCAGAGGAAAATGTTTAGTTCAATAAAATCAGTAAAAAAAAAAACCAAGCTCCTTTTGATTAATGATACCTCTGAACTTACTTATAGAAATGTTCATCTGCCAAATAATTTTTAGAAATAATTCATATAAATCACAAATTTTTAAGGCAAGACAAACTTATTTTGATCTTGTGTTTTTTTTTCAAAATTCTCTAATTGAAATGTTCCCCCAAATCAACTAAAGATATATGAAAATAATTATTCCAGAATTTTGAGTTCTGCCATTATTTTGATTATAAATCCCTTTGATGTTATAATTCTGCTTGTCTTCCCTGTCACTTGGGTACCCTGTCCCTTTAAGAGACAAGCTCTACCCACCCCATTCTCCCTCCCCCACTTCCTGCCCAGGCAAGCTGGTCTCAAATCTCAAGCATCTCCTCTCCTCTCTCTCTCTCTCCCTCTCTCTGTCATCCTTTTTTTGAAGAGGCAACCATTACCTCTCCCTTCCCCCCTTTCCCCTTCTCTTTCCTTCATAATCCACTTATCCTTATACCCTTCCCAATACCCACTAAATAAACTCTAGACCCAAGCTCTCTTCGTAAATCTTTCAGATGAAAATGTACATTTCAGGTAAAAAGGATCTCAAATTAAGCTACTCTTATTTGACAAAACAGACTTTAACCCAAAAATTAGTCAATAGATAGAAACAAGGAAAATCACCATGTGTTAATACCTCATCAAGGAGGTATGATATTTGATAATATGTATGTTAAATGACAGTACAGAAAACTTCAGAAAATAAAAATTACTAGATATAAAGGGACATATGAGTCCAGATACACTAATAACAGATATACTCAGTACCATACTATCATCTCTTGATAGATTATATAACCAAAAGTTAACAAAGAAACATTATGCTTAGATGATATTATGTATTAAGTGGCTTAACAGACATCTACAGAATAGTCTACTTAGCAGCTGCAGAATGCACATTCTTCATAGCAGTCCATTAAAATCACTTGGAGGAAAGAGAAAGAACTAATAAGGACCAGAACTAAAAGTAATGTTTCCAAAGTGAGTTATGTACATCTAAACTTTTGTGTCAAACTTTGATTTGGTGGAACCCAGGATAAGACATAATAACCTTCAAACTATCACCATTAAAGACAAAGTTTGATGCATTGTATTAAGTAGAATTAAATGAAAGTGCCATCATTTAAAAATACTTTACACAGAATAATATATTTGCTTATATTATAGGAGTTCTTAACCCTTTATGTTTTCTGTTTTAGATTTTATATTTATAATATAAATTATGCTATTTGCTATTTTAATATAAGTATAGTAAATTAATAAATGTTTCCAATAGGCTCAGGCATTTGAATACTGGCTCCCAGTTGGTGGCACTGTTTGGGGAGGTTTAGAGAATGTGGTCTTGCTGGAGTAAGTATTGCTACTGGGATTCTGCTTTGAGGGTACAAAGCCTCATCCCACTTCTAGTTCAGTCTCTCTGCTTTGTCTTTGTTGTGCAAGATGTGATCCCTCACAGCTTCTAATCCTGCCACTGTGTCTGCTTACTACTTCTATTCTTCTCTGACACAAAGAACTCTTATACCTCTGGAGTCATAAGCCAAAATAACTATTCAATCAGCTTCCTTGGCAATAGTATTTTATCGTAGCAACAAAAAGTAACTAGTATAATAGGATATTTATATTAATTTATTTTAATCTTGCTTTCCATAAAAACAATGAAACATATAAGTGAAATCAAGTTTCCATTCTGTGTTTTTGAGTTTCTTCTCTTTGAGACTATTTTTGAGTCCATCTTTTGTTAAAAGCACTAATAAATCCTATCAATTTATTTTAAATTTTGCAAATATAATTTTTGTAGAAAATGTATATATGTAAGGATAGAAGATACAACATTGATTAAGCACTGGGATATCATGCTGGTTGGTTTTTGTCAACTTGACAGAAATTAGAGTTGCCTCCTAGTAGGAAGCCTTAGTTCAGGTGGTACCTCCATCAGACTGCACTGTAGGCACACCTGTAAGGCATTTTCTTGATTAGTGATTGATGTGAGAAGGCTTGGCCAACTGTGACTGGTACCACCCCTGTAGTGGTTCAGAGAGATATAATAAAGGTAGCTGTCTAAGGTAAGATTTCTATTGCTCTGAAGAGACACCATGACCATGGCAACTCCTATAAAAGAGAACATTTAGTTGGGGTTAACTTATAATTTTGGAGGTTTAGTCCATTATCATCGTGGTGGGGCATGGAGGCAAGCAGGCAGACATGGTGCTAAAGAAGTAGCTGAGAGTCCTTATTCCTAGCAGGTAACAGGAAGTGATTTGAGACACAGGGCAGTATCCTGAGCATATATAAGACCCCAAAGCCCACCTCCACAGTGGCACACTTCCTCAAACAAGACCACACCTTCTATAACAAGGCTATACCTCATAATAGTGCCACTGCCTTTGGGGGCCATTTTCTTTCAAACCACCACTGTAGCTGAATTTTAGCCTAAGCACACACCACTAAGCAACACTTATCTATAGTCCCTGCTTCAATTCCTACATACATGTTTCTATCTTAAATTCCTGCCTTGGCTTCCCACAATAATCTTGTCTGTAATGATAACATGTACATCAAATAAACCTTTTCCTCTCTAAGTTGTTCTTGGTTATGGTGTTTTATCACAGCAATAGACAGTAAACTAAGAATGATATCTCTTATCATATGGAACCAGATGATTAAATTCACTTGGTTTCTCTTAGATTGTCATGGTCACTCTTCTGTTGCTGTGAAGAAATACCATGACCAAAGCAACTCTTATAAAAGAAAGCATTTAATTGGGGGCTCACTTACAGTTTCAGAGGTTTAGTCCATTATCATCTTGGCAGGGAGCATGGCAGCGTGCAGGCAGACATGGAGCTGGAGCAGTAGTTGTGAACTTCATCCTGATTTACAGGCCTAGAGAGAAACATTGGAACTAGCATGGGCTTTTGAAACCTAAAAGCCCACACCCAGTGTTACATTTCCTTCATCAAAGCCACAGTCTCTAATCATTTTAATCTTTTCAAATAATGTCAGTCTTTGGTGACTAAGCATTTGAATATATGAGCCTATGGAGGCTATTATTATTCAAATGACCACATAGATCTTCTCTGTCTTCCTTTTATAGAGAGAACAATATGAACCCATATTCATATGTAAACATATTAGCTTTCCATTTCCATAGCAAACTGATGAGATAATCAACATACAAATGAAAACAACTATTTTAGATTGCCATTTTTATGGGTCTACTTCATGATTGGCTGGGTATATTGCTTTTGAACCTATAACAAAGCAACATGTCATGGCAGGAACATATGGTAGAGCAAAAACATCCTCTTCATAGCCAGTGGAAAGAACAGAATGATGTATGAACTAGTGTGTCCCAAAATCTCCTTGAACGGCACACCTTCAATGGCCTAAGGACTTCTACTAGTCTCCAGCTCCATTCATGCCATAATATTACTTCCCTAGTACCAAGTGCTTAACTTTTAACATAAGAGCATTTGGGAGACAGTCATGATCCATACTACAGAAGTATATATGGAGAAAATAGCATTTTTATTTTTATTAGCCTACAAAGAACCAGACTTTGTTAGGACATTTTTAAAATAAAGTTTGTGGGTTTTTTCTCTATTGTCTTTTTCCCATCCCCTCTCCCTCTCTTATTGTCTATTCCCTCTACCAGTATCCTTTCCACTTTCATATCCTGTGTGACCTTTTGCCCTCCTTCAACTTTCTCAACATCTATTATTCTTCTGTTCATAGTCTCCTATCTAGTTTAACGGTTGCCCTAGTAAGGTTTTTTTTTTAATGGTTGGTTTGTTTTTATTTTATTTTGTTTTGACACATGCTCGAGTTATCTGGGAAGAGCACCTCAATTGAGAAAATGCCTCCATTCAGATTGCCTGAGGGCAAATATGTAGGGCATTCTCTCGATTAATGATGAGCAAGCCTAGGCCATGGGGGTGGTGATTTCACCCCTGGCTAGGTGGTTCTGGGCTGTATAAGAAAGCAGGCAGAGCAAATTTTAAGAAAAAGACAGTAAACAACATTTTTTCCCATGGCTTCTGCATCAGTTTGTGCCTCCAAGGTACTGTCTTGAATTTCTTCCCTGATTTTGGGAGTGATGGACTAAAACTCTAAGATTAAATAAACCCTTTCTTTTCTGAGTTGCTTTTAGTCATGGTGTTTCATCACAGCAATAGAAAACCCAACTAAAGCAATAGTCTATACATACTCTTAACTGGTATGGGAGGTCCATCTGTCTATAAATAAAGAACTGACTTGGCCTGTAGCATGGGAAGAGACAGGCGGAATCAGAGAGGTGCCATAGAGCCACCACTGGAGAAAGATGTGCTGAAATTTTGCTGGTAGGCCACAATCTCATGGTGATGCACAGATTATTAGAAATGGATTAAATTAAGATGTAAGAGTTAGCCAATAAGAAATCAGAGCTAATGGGCCAAGCAGTGTTTTAATTAGTATAGTTTCTGTGTGATTATTTTGGGTCTAAGCTAGCCGGGTGGCCTGAAACCAACAAGCAACCCTTCTTCAACACTTAACCCCTTTATTTACATGCACATAATTATTAAACATTGGGATCCACCTACGAAAGGCAATATGTGATGTCTGTCTTTCTTTCACCTTATTCATTTTAGTGATGCTTTGTTTTTTTTCTTTTGCAGCTTTCAATATTACTCTCTTTGTTCTGTATACTTAGTGTTTTAGCTATGATATGCCATGGAAATTTTCTCTCTAGTATTATCTGTTTGATGTTCTATGTGCTTCTTATATCTGTATAAGTGTGTCTGTTTTTAGTTTGGGGACGTTTTCTTCTATTTGCTTGTTGAAGATGTGGTCTATGCCATCAACCTGAGAGTCTTTCCCCTCATTTATACCTGTAATTTGAAGGTAAGTTTTTGTTTTTCTTGTTGTTGTTGTTCTTTTGTTTTTTCATGTTGTCCCAGATTTCCTGTGTGTTCCATTCCTGTGTTGTTTTTATTTTAATTTCATATTCCTTATTTATTTAGTCTAAATCCTTTATTATCTTTGAGTCCTATTATTCTGTCTCTTGATTGATTCTTTCTACTTGTAAGGC
Source organism: Alexandromys fortis (assembly GCF_014885135.2). Classification (NCBI taxonomy): domain Eukaryota; kingdom Metazoa; phylum Chordata; class Mammalia; order Rodentia; family Cricetidae; genus Alexandromys; species Alexandromys fortis. The sequence goes on along the minus strand of NW_026068029.1, from coordinate 2,712,404 downwards.
GTTTCTTTGGGTCTGCTAGTTGGGTTATTGGGCTTTTCAATCCCATCTCCATTTTAGATTTAGTGCTCTTCAGTATTTCTACCTCTTTATTGAATTCTGTTTTTGAGTCCTAGATTGCCTTCATCATTTCCATCAGTCTATGTATTCTCTAGGGTACCACTCAGGTGTTTATCCTCTTTAAGTTTTTTCTCCTTAGTTTCATTTAGCTGTTTCTTTGTGTCTTCTTTTGATTCTTTGATGAAGTTTATAATTATTCTTTTAAATCATATGTCCTCAGTTTCATTAGATAATTCTCATTAGCAGAACATTCTAGTGGACTGGTAGCTTTGAAGGAAAGATACTGGCTTGATGTCATTCATATTTTTGTGATGTTATATGGAAATGTGCACTTCTTTTGTTAGTTCTATGCAGGTTGGTGCAGGAGAGAGGATATGTGGGCAGGTTAAGCCTAGAGGTTGGAAATATTTTAGGTGGAATGAAGTCAGGTGGATAGAGTGAATTAGACTGATGTGTAGAATGTGTTTCCTGCTCCAAGCTTAGAATATGGGGGCAAAACTAGGTGGGTGAAAAGACTGAATGTAGATACAATTAATAAAACTGCTATCAAGGGACTTACTCTTGTAATATATTTTTGTCTTTCTTATTGATTGAGGCTATAGGTAATCCCAAAATTTATTCACTTGGTATTATATCATCCATGGACCCAAATAAATTTTTATTAATTGTCATAAAAAGTTTTCTTAACAGTTTTGTCTTAATTTTTATCAAATTGATCATTTGAAAATCCAAAAGTGATGTTTTACTAAATGTAATTATAGTTTGTTATAACATTCTTCTGTTGATTTTAATAATTTATCTTATACAGTGAAAGTATCCCATTTTAGAACATTATCTTTATTATTATCTTGTTTCCAAGCTGCTAAGATCCAATGGTTTCATAAATTCTATTCTAGGTGTTTTAGAGTAATAGAGAAAATAAATGTAGAGTAAATAGTGTTTTTTTTTTTCAAATTTAACCACTATGGACTCATGAAAAAGAATCAGAAATATTCATCTGGAAGCTTCAATTTCAGTGGAAGTAAGTATTGCTAACATTAAGAAAGAAATCTAGTGCTAGTTTATATTTTGTTCCATAAAACATACCATTAATCAGATAATCTTTAATTGAAGTACATATGGATACCTTTTCTTATTAAAAACTGTGAAGAATGCTAAGTTGCAAATATATTACAGTGAAAGCATATTTAAAATACTGAAGAATTAACATCTATAGGTAAAATATTTTAAACAAGTGAGCAACTTTTTCTTCTGCAGAAAAACAAATTTAAAAGGTCATGAATAATTAAAAAATGTTTTCAACAGTTTTTCCACTAAATTGGTCACAAATATTTTTTTTGGTCATGATAAAAATAAATTGTTAGACACTCAGAAATGTTTATAAGCAAACATTAAATTTGGAGCATTTTACTTTTCCTTCATTAGATTGTTCATTGCTCTCCTCCATTTCACAGCATGAGATTGTTCTCTGGACCAGGTTCAGAGTCCATGAGAGTTAATCCTCTTCACATCATTGCCAAATGTGGCTTAAAAGTTGAAAGGCTATGATGTAATGAGTGCTGCCAGGGAAAAAATCAAGTTACTGAAAAAATAATTTTGGGTAGAACTGGAAATATTTGGTTTACAGAACCTCAGCACCATAATTTGTCCATATTTTAGGGTTTGATAAGGCCAAATCTTTCAAAATTCCTATCAATTCTTCATGAAATGATTTAAATAACTAACGTTACCAAAATGCATATTTTCCAGTATAAATTTTCTCATTCAATAAGACTTCTACTTCATACTTATGTGTGCCTTTGTATTCTTAAAAAATCTCAGTTATCTATGTAAATGTATTTCTTTGTAATTACAGAGCAAAAACATAGCAGGGTTAAATAGAATCCTTATTGAGTAAGTGAAGCAAGCGATCTATTTATAGAGGATTTGTAAAATGGTACCAGCTTGCCTACCCAGTTAATCATTTTATTTTATGTTAGAACATGAATCTGAAATAATTAATCATAATATTACCAAATAAAACTCATTTCTTATCATTTGAAAATCACTAAAATAGGTATGTGTCATTTTAAATACAGTAAAGATATTACATAAAAGACCAGAATTAGGTGGTTTATGTTTGAGGACTTCAATTCTGAAATTCCCCCCTGCTTTTTTTCTGAGACAGAGTTTCACTATGTAACAGCCCTCTCAATCCTGGAGCTTACTTTGTAGACCAGACTGGGCTTGAACTCACAGAGATCTGCCAACTTCTGCCTCATGAAAGGTGTGTGCCACCATCACCTGGCCGAAGTCCTTTTCTTAAAGGTTAGATACTTTCTTCTGTTTGGTTGTTTTGGAATGAATATACAAGAAGAGGAATAAATAATCTAGTAGTCATGTCTGAGCTCTGTAGCTAGAGGCTATTGCTTAATACATCCATATCTGATTCTTGAATGACTGAAACCAAGATTAGAGAATTTCTAAAGTAATTCAAAGTATCTGTCCTCATTATTGTTATTTAAGAATAAGGTAAGTTTCATGATTCATGCACTAAAAGAATTTTCAAAATACCACATGACATAGACAATATAATGATGGCTGACAAGACTTGGAAATAGTCTATTTAATATCACTTCGCCTTTTAGCCTCGTAGATTTCTTTTTGTTTCCTTTCTTTTTCAACAATATTTGGCTTTTTTGCCATTGTGAAAATACTTAATGCTTCATCAAGATGTCTTTGAGAAAAGTGAATGCCTCATCACTGGTACTCAAAACTTGTAATAATATAAAGAGCCATTGAAATTTAATACAGGATAAAAGATCATTTCTTTTATCTGTATTTCCGCTAAAATGACTTTCAATTCATGTTTTGGAGATTTTTTTTTTATCAAATCTCGGTTCTTTCTTCACCCATTTATATATGACTCCTGTGCTTCCTATAATAATTACTGGTAGTAATTTAAAAGAGAATAAACCACGGTCAGTTCTCTTGGCACCACCTGCAGAAAATATTTGTGAAGGACTGTGATGTGTATTATACTGGTTAATTATATATTCGTGTTCAAGTTTACTGAAAAGCTGACTCTGGGAGTGAAGAGTTCTCTCTTATCTTGGACTTAGGCCTATTTATTTCAAGTATTAGCCAAAATTCTCTGTCCTAGGGTAAGCTGACCCTCTAACTGTAACAGGGAGAAAAGAAAATGGCCAAAGTAAAACAGCATACCGTTGAGAAGAGATAAAAGGTAAATCACTTCTAACGGAGGTTGTTATTTTTCCCACGGTATAAAAATGCCTGCAGTGGAAAAGCCTGGAGCTCAGCCATGGGGAAGTTGCTCTACTCTCCTGAGCTTGGAAAACTCTCACTCTGAAGCACTAGCACAATTATTTTAGCACAGTTTCCTCAATACTCTCCACTGGATTTTTTTAACTTTATTATTATTATTATTATTATTATTATTATTATTAAAAATTTCTACCTCTTCCCCACCTCCCATTTCCCTCCCGCATTCCCCCACTTCCCCTACCCCTCCCTCTCCAGTCCAAAGAGCAGTCAGGGTACCCTGCCCTGTGGGAAGTCTAAGACCCTCCCCCCTCCATTCAGGTCTAGGAAGGTGAGCATCCAAACAGACTAGGCTCCCACAAAGCCAGTACATGCAGTAGGATCAAAACCCAGTGCCATTGTCCTTGGCTTCTCAGTCAGCCCTCCTTGTCCACCACGTTCAGAGAGTCCGGTTTGATCACATGCTCCATCAGTCCCAGTTCAGCCGGCGTTGGTGAGCTCCCATTAGATCAGCCCCACGGTCTCAGTGGGTGGGTGCACCCTTCGCCGTCCTGACTTCCTTGCTCATGTTCTCCCTCCTTCTGCTCCACATTTGGACCTTGGGAGCTCAGTCCAGTGCTCCAATTCTACTGGATTTTGTAAGCACCCAATCTAATGTTATTGATCAATGGCTTGCTGCCTATTTTGTTTACTTTTGCTTGCTTTCTCAATCAGACTATGGACATAGTATATGCTATGCTACTTGTTTCTTCTTCGCTTACTTTTGCTGGCTACATGCTTGATGAATTCACTCATTCCAAACTGAAAGTACAGCTGTTGTAGATCATTCTCTATATAGAATAGGGCTCCAACTTCACCTTTTCCAGATAGACAAATTCACAACAGAAAAAAGCTATTGGATTCTTACTCATTAGTTATTTAGTGCATAGTAAATTACTAAAAACTTAATGTCTAAAAACATTTGTTATCTCCCCATTTTTTCAGTTTGGAATCTGGGCGCAGCTTCTCATAAAGATGTAGTCAAGATGGTAGCAAAACACTTTAGGCTCAGCTAAGGAAGCATGGGCTCCCACATTCACTGAAATAATTCAGCAACGGGATTAATTTTCTAATGGTCCATTGAACAATTCGCAGTTTCTTACTGGCTCTTTGCCAGAAGCTGCTCTCAGCTCCATGCCAAATTTGATGGTTAGTCTTTGTTATGAACTTGACTACATCTGAAATTAAGTAAAACCAAAGCAACTGGGTACACATGTGAGGGATTTTTCATGATTTGATAATTTGAGATTGGAAACCCACCCTAAATCTGGGCCACACCTTCCGGTGGCAGTTATATAAAGGGACAGAGATAAAGGAAGCTTTTGGGTTTTCCTTGCATGTTATCACTCTGGCTGGTAAAGTTTGTCTGTCCTGCTGCTGAAGCATTCCTTCACTGGTATTAGAGTCTACTTCTTCAGGAGTTCAATGTATACTGAGGAGCAACTAAGACATCGCCCCTCATGGACTGAACAACTATTGGATTTTCTGTCAGAAGAAAGATACTGTTGGACTAGCCAGACCATAGCTGTAAACCACTCTAATAAATCCCCCTCGAAGGATTCATTCTATAAGTTCTGTCCCTCTAGAGAACCTTGACTAGTATACCAAGTGAACCAGTGAATAGGTAGTTCACAATGTGGCAGAATCCTTCTTCAAAGCAAGCAAGCAAGCAAGCAAGCAAGCAAGCAAGCAAGCAAGCAAGCAAGAGAATGAGAAAAACATCAAAAGGAAAGACAAAATCTGTGGTTTTGCTAGTTATGACAATCCATTCTTTTCCTATATTATACTTATAAGAAGCACATAAGTTAGCCTTACCTGTTCTTTATGGGAGATTATAAAAAGCTTTAGATATGCAGAAGCAGAAATGAATGGGAACCATTGAGATGTTTCCAATTATATATCTTAATGGAAAGATAATCTATTATTTGAATTAAACTTTTACTTTTACAACTTGATGTAAAATCTCTCTTTTTTAATCTGATTAGGCTTATAGACAATGACTCAAATTGTGATATAATTTTTAAGTTTATATCTGTGGATTACAATTGGAACTGCCTCTATAGCACAAGCTGGGGGGATATGGTTAACAATAAAATGTCATAGTATATTGTGGTTCTAATTAGGCCAGAAAATATCTAAACAAAGGTTTAAATAAGAGTCTGGAATTGATGAGTCCTCAATAATTTCTATGATGAAGTTGTCCTTTCTACTCTAAATCCTTCATTCCATCTTGCAGTCTGGCTTCAGAGGTAGAAGGACTGTAGTAGGCGTTGCTTCATACTGAACATGTACAAGAATTTCTCAGCTGTCTTAAGCATTGACTGCTAATTGTATATAGCTACATTTGTCTATGGAAGAATTTCACCTTGCAGAGGGAACTGCCTTGCCCAGGAGTTCAGAACACAATCCTGAGTTGTAGAGAACAGTGGTTAGCCAATGACTAACTGAAGTGAGGGCACCGAACCTGGCCATCTTATTTGAAGGTGAAATTTAAGTTTTGGAGCTCCTTATGGGAGCTGAATATACCCTCCAGTTGACACTATGTGTGTACATAGAATTCCTCTGCTTTGTTGAAATTCCTTCAACTGTTTGTTGGGTTCTTTTGATGCCACTCTTTTAGTATCTAATTTCCAGAAGAATTTATTTTAGGTGGTTTCAGAGGCACTCTTGTAGTTCCAGCTGTCCCCAAACTTGCTATGTAGCCAAGACCAAATTCCTGATCTATGGGTCTCCAGCTCCCAAGAGTTGGCATTACACACCCAGCTGAGAATGTCTAGCCCATAGTTTGTTTCTAGGAAATCTGTTCTAAAGCGTGGGGCAGCTAGAATTCAAATATCAATATTGGGAAATGTAAATGTTTCCTTTTAAGGTTTGATGATTAATTATTATTAACATACTAATTTTTATGGAACCTCTTTCTCTCATATGAAATTATAGTATGGAAAAATAGGCAAACCCAGATTGAATGGCAAATAGTGTTGCAAGGAGAGGCTGCTTGTTTGTCCTGTCCTCCCGGCTAGCTTACACCCGAAATAACCACACAGAAACTGTATGAATTAAAACACTGCTTGCCCATTGGCTCTAGCTTTTTATTGGCTAACTCTTACATATTAGTTTAACTCATCTCCATTAATCTGGGTGTTGCCGCATGGCAGTGGCTTACTGGAGATTCTAATTGGCATCCATCACAGGCAGAAGATCCATGGCGCTTCTCTCTGACTCTGTCCTTCTTCCTCCCAGCATTCAGTTCTGTTTTCTCTGCCTACCTAAGTTCCACCCTATCAACTAGGCCAAGGCAGTTTTTTTTTTTTTTTTATTCATTAACCAATGAAAGCAACACACAAACAGAAGGAACTCCTATACCAGATGTTCGCAATCTCAGTTCTGGAAAAAGGAGACAAGAGGGTCACTTCTGCTCAAGAACTTGAGATCAGTCTGAAGAACAGAGGGAATTCTCTCAAAATAGGTTTAAAGATTATTTAAACTATAATACTGACTTCTTATCATCTATGCCCCATTCACTTTAGGAGAATGTCTCTTAAACTAATGTTTTAGTGGCATTGATTTACTTCCATATATAGGAAAGGTTCTGCAAAACTCATTTTATAAAATTGGTACTTTTTTTTTATATCCATTTGTAGTGGTTTCAACGAGAATGCCCCCACTAGTTGAACACTAGGCTCCCAGTTGGTGGTGCTGTGTGGGGAGCTTTAGATGATACAGTCTTACACGAGATAGTGTATTATTAGGGACAAGCTTTCCCAGTTTGCATTCTTTGCTTCATGCTTGGGTTTGAAAATATGAGTTATCAGCTTCCTGTGTCTGCTGCCATGTCTGCTGTGTTCTGTCATGTTTCCCCTCAATGACAGACTTTTATTCCTTTTGAAGTTTATACCCAATATTTTTATTTTTGTTTTCTTGAGGCTATATTGTGTAATGGAGAGGGGACATGATCTCAATGTGGCTTTAGTGTGCATAGCCCCTAATACCTAAAGATGGTGATCATTTTTTCATGCACTTATTGGACATTTATACTTTATAATTTTATTAGTTTGGGTGTATTATTTGTTAATTGATATAGAATTTTTGGAGTTCTTTATATAGTTTGGATATTAACTTGCTGCCAGGAAACAAGCAGCATCCTATCTACCACACCAGAGGACAGTCAGAAGTTCTGAAATGTTACCATCCTGGACTTGTCTCTTTGGTGGAGTACAGAAATTTCTGACATATACTCGAGTCCTTGGATTTGTATCCAAGATGAAAATAACCTACTGGGCCACACTAGTTTTCAAGGTGGCTTGTTGCTTTGTCCAGGAAGAATGGAGGCATTTGAAGGTATAGACATGCTGGCCTTTGCCGCCCTCCCCCCATCTGTGCTCTATGCACTAGAACCCAGTTCGCGAGCTTCGGGTAAGGGGTTGGAGGTTGAGGAAACACACACAGAGAAAGACCAACACACGGACTTTCAATCGCTGGTACAAAAGCCCTCCTTTAATAGCACCATGGAGGCTTAAATACCCTGCAGTCAACGGCCAACAGGTGAAAATCCCATCCTTTGATCCTCCAGGCAAAGCACAGCTTTTAGTAACTTCAATTAGAAGGCTCTAGCAGGGAAGAGCAGCTGAAGGCCAGGACTCAATTGGTCCCAACAGGCCTTCTTTTCCTCCTGTTCAAAAGGGTTTATTGTAAGAACTTTCTTAATATGACTGTTCACCAATAAAGTGTGGTTGCCATCCCCAGTGAGACTCCCGTTGGTGATAATTTTTTAAGTGTATATTAATTGGACATAACTTCTTGGTTAGGGATGGGAGCTTATCTCGATTTCCCATTCTCAACACCAGGATCCTTTCAGAGTTGAAGCTGTGCAGGCCCTGCGCATGCTGTCACAGTGCCTGTGACTATTCATCTGTGCATCAGTCCTGATGTGTAAGAGGGGAATGGGGCAGTGGGGGGGGGTCTCCAGCATCTTCTCATTGCTCATCAGATTGAAGACATCTGTCTTAATATTTTTGCAGGGTACCAGATTATAGTCTACTAGGCTTGCTGAGGTTTTCCTTTTCTTTTTTTTTTTTTTTTTTTTTTTACTGAAAAGCCCACAAAAGGAAAATTTTTTCTCCTTTCATAGCACCTTGCCTAGTAGCCAGTGTTTCTATGAATTGTTTTTTTTAAAGCTGTTCTCTGCTACTGTCCCCTGTGCCTTTATAGTCTGCCCACCTCACCTTGCAGCCATATCTCTTATTATTTGTTTCAGGATGAAGTGATCCCAGGCAGTACTGGTTATCTCTAATATGCTATCTTCTGAGTACTCAAGAGACAAAACTTTTAATGGTTGCTGTAGTGCAAATTCTAATTTGCCTTAATAATAAAAACACAGAGTCAGATACAGGGGTGAACTGAAAGATCAGGGAGACAAAGGATCAAGCCGCAGTCACTTCTTACATTGGCAATCCCTCAGCCTAAAAAGGGACTCCTGTCTCTTCAAACCCTCAGACTAAATGGACTGAGTTTCTGTCTCCTCCTGCCTTTCTTCCTCTCTCCGTCCAGTCACATCACTTCCTGTCTCCACCTCCCTAGTGCTAGGATTAAAGGCACATGTCTCTGAAGTATTGGTATCAAAGGCATGAGATCCCAAGTGCTGGGATTAAAGGTGTATGCCACCACTGCCCAGCCTCTGTGGTTAGCTAGTGGCTAGCTCTAACATCTGATCTCCATGCAAGCTTTATTTGTTAGAGCATAAATAAAATATCACCACAGGTTGCTTCTCCCTTATTTGATAAGATAAATATTTATTTTTAATATGTTTTAGGTACTGAAAACTATATAGCATGTTACAAAGATGTGGGCATGAAAAACAGAGGTACCTGGGTTTGCACATCAGCTTTGCATATATCCCTGGACAAGTTATTTATCAGCCCCCTGAATCAAAAGTAGTTTTAGCAAGAATCTCTCAAGTTCATTATAAAGATTAGATAATAAAACTTATACAAAGTATCCAGTTAAGAGTAAGCACAAATTGGTAATTTCCCTGCCAGAGAAATAGCATACTATAAAAGAATTGCATGAACATATGCATCAGGAAATTCCCTGAGTCTGCATACTTTGTTCTGGACCTAAGCAAACATAGCGTTGATATTCCAATATCATTAGCTATGTGACAGGAGAATGTTATTGACTCCTATAAATTCTTGTTTTACCTTTTCCACCTGAGAAAGCATTTACTGTGATTGGTTGTATTGTATATTGCTCTGAATAGTTTAAGTTGTCTTATCTGCTTGAATTCTATTAAAAACACAAAAGATGCCAAAATTATCTCTCATGAGACTCAAACATTGAAGTTTTGAAGGGTTTATTTGTACGTCATATAGTCTGCAGTAACTGCATAAACCAAGAAAGCAGAAATGGGTCCTTTTCTGAGACAGGTGGGGTGGTGAGTCACAGAGAAGAGAATAGCAGGGTACAAGCAATCCGATCAGGAAAATGTGAAAGGGGGGATCGTTGGGAAGGACAAGGGAGGGAAGAACATCTTAAAATGTCACAAGGAATCATACCAGCAATTATTAATCTAAAAAACATACTATATATTAATACGTATTAATGACTTCTAATCTGGGCAGATAGTGCTCTTTTCGAGAGCCAAAGACAGCTTAGCCAAAAGCCCCATAACAGAGATAAGAAGCCCCCTTTTGCTGGGCGGTAGTGGCACACACCTTTAATCCCAGCACTTTGAAGTCAGAGGCAGGTGGATCTCTGTGAGTTTGAGGCCAGACTGGTCTACAAGAGCTAGTTCTAGGACAGGCCCCAAAGCTACAGAAAACCCCGTCTCAAAAAAAAAAAAAAACAAAAAAAAAAAACAAAACAATAACAAAAAAGAAGATTTCTTTTTACTTGTTGGTCAGGACTGTCTAAGAAACTCCCAAAACATATTGCACATTGCTTTTGCCCATGGTTACCTCACATATGTCGATGGGGAAGTCCCTGTTCCTGAAGACACAGTGTACTCGAGAAACATGGTCCAGAAATCCCTGCAGTGGAACTGACTTGAATGCTTGCTTTTTGAGGACTAGCTTTCATTGTGACAAAAGTCAACATAACAAGCTTCCAAAGAATCAAAGTAATCAATAATCCTACGCAACTATGATGCCTATGAACCATATCACTGACTAGCATGGCATGGTAACTAAGAGTTAAGTAGTGGTATACATACCTCAATAGTAATCAATAACTCTCAAATTGGACTTTTTCACTGGCAAGCATGGCATGGTAACTAAGAGTTCAGTAGTGGCATAAACACCTCAGTAGTAATCAATAACTCTCAAATTGGACTTTAGTCCTACAAAAGAGAAGGAGAATAATGCATGATACTGAAAACTTAGTCACGTATTCAGTGTTAGTGAAGTCGTGGATATTAGAGAAGTTACAACCACTACTTTACTAAACCAACACAATCCCTGACAACAATCTGTTTTTCTTTGTAACTACAGGCAAGTATTGTCTTCACACCTCATCAATGAAGCTTCTCTTTGCAACAGATGCATCCACTACAGAAAACTATAATCAATCAAAATACAAAATAATAAAATAAAAAATTGTTTCAACTCAAATCATAATTACATCATATCATTCACCTTAAACTAGTTATCTACTTGGCCTTATTCTCCTACTTGCTAAAATGCTGTAGGAGATTCTGTCACTGCATATTAAGAGTGAAACAGTACTATCCTTCTGTTTACCCTAGCATAAATGACAGTCTCCTAGAAAAGTAGATTCCCATCAGGAATAAAGACAAGCTAAGGAAATTAAAAACAAGATGAAAGACTCAGCATATCAATCATGTTGTCTAGTACCTGTTTCTGGAGTAGTGAATTAAAGTATTTCTCCATTTTAAGAAATAAAATGAAGACCAACAGCATGATTTTTAGCTCATTTTATTTTCTTCCTCTGAAAGCAAATAAAAAGTCATGATCATAGAATGACAAGAATGAGATCAAACAAGAATTCATTATTGGATGATTAATGTATACCGGGTATTTATATATTATTATCAAGATAGCCATGTGGATTGAGAATACATTGTCTTACAGAGTTAAATGACGAAGACTGCTAGCAAAGTGGATAAGTAGCCTGAATTGGCCATCTCCTGTAATCAGTTTGGTAACTCCTCCAATTGCTATCAGAGAGCCTTCATCTAGTGACGGATGGAAACAGATACAGAGATGCACAGCCAAGTACTGGTCCGAATTTGGGGACTCCTGTTGAAGAGAGAAAGGAAGGATTGTACGAGTCGGCAGGTCAAGGTCATCACAAGGGACCCCACAGAAACAACTAAGCAGGCTCATAGGAGCTCATAGACTCTGAACCGACAGCTAGGGAGCCTGCATGGGACCAACCTAGGCCCTCTATATATGTGTGATAGTTATGTAGCTTTATCTACTTGTGGGACTCCCAGTGATGGAAGCAGGGCCTGCCGCTAATGCTTTGGCTGGCTTCTATGAACCTATTCCTCATACTGGGTTGCCTCATCCGTCTTTAATACAAGGGGAGGAGCTTAGTCCTACCTCAACTTAATATGCCGTACTTTGTTGACACCCATGGAAGACCTGCCCCTTTCTGAACAGAAGCAGTTTAGTGGATTGAGGGGATATGGAGATGGAGCTGGGGAGAGAGAGGAAAGAAGGGAAGTGAAACTGCATTCAGGATATAAAATAAATGAATAAATTTAATTAATAAACACATACAAAATAGATCTAGTATACAAACCTATGTCTTTTTCTAACTCTACTAATATTTCCTGGATATTATGAGCCAACTCATGATTTTAAAAATACTATGGGAAAAACTGTAGTTGTGGGTTCTGCTCTTCCAGAAAGTACAAGTTTGGTTCATAATACCCGCATCAGGTGACTCACAGCCACCTGCAATGCCAGTTCTAGGGGATCCAACACTCTCTTCCTAGCCTTCAAGGGCACCTGTACACATGTGACATACAGTCATGCGGACACTCACTTGTACTTACATGAAAAAGAAGTTTAAAATATTTTAAAATATACTCATGTTAGCCTTCCATTCCTGTGTCAAAATACTGGAGATAAATATGGAGGAATTATTTAAATGGATTATAATTTCAAAGGTTTTACTTTGCTTTGCTTTGCTTCTGTTAATGTGGTGAGAATATATTGTGACATAAAGGTATGTTGGAAAAAAAAAACATTCACTTTTGATGGCCAGGCAGTGGTGACTCAGAGAGTCTGGGGACATAATATTAAAGTTCAATTGACTCATGTGACTATTTAAAATTATACCCTCACTACCTATTTCTTCCAAATCACCTATTAATAACTCATCCAGCTATCAAAACCATCAATGAGTTAATTCATTACTGAAGTTAACAAACTTGTGACCCTATGAATTTCAATTTGTCACTAGGCAGGGAACAACCTCTCAACATCTGAGCCCTTTAGGGAGTGGTTCATGTCTTAACCACAAAAGAGTAACTATTGGAAGAGGACAAAACTAAAACCAATACCCAATGCCATATACTAAAGAGGAATGTGCCAAATGACCATTTAACCAAACTGATAACCTGCCAGATCTAGCAATTTACCCAAATCTATAGTCTGAGCTTAAATAAAAATGTTAATGAATGTACTTGTGTATATATACATTAATATGCATCCATTGAGAATGTGATTAAGAGATTTCTGGATACTTTTTATAATTATATTTCTTATGAATGATAAAAGATAGTTAGGTTCAAAAAGGTTATATTTATCTATGACCCTGAGGTTTTGATAAGAATAATATAGTTATGGTATATATTAATTGTATAAACTCAAGACTGTTCCTATGACATACTTATGGTGTCAATGTAACTATAAAATGTCATAAAATATCCTTCAAATTTAAACGTCAATAGAAACCACCCAGAATAGTCACATGAACCTTAATCTGCACCATTTGAGATCTTGTTGACATGCAGGTTTTGCATCTACAGCTCTATATAGAACTTCAGATTGTGCATTTCTGAAGCTTCAAGTTAATGCTTTTGTATCAGATCACATTGTGAATAGTATGGATTTATGTGAGTTGATATGTCATTAACTGAATTAGAATCTAACATGCATAATACATTTCACCCCCTCTATTACACTGACCTTTGTTTTAGACATTCTGTATAAAGATTATTTCCCTTAGATATTAATATAACTAATCTTTAATCATATACAGATTTGGATGATGAGACAAAAGGAAAAAGATACTTTATTATTTTGTCAGTAATCTAAACAGTTTGAGGAAAGCAGTGATACCATCTGCTGTACTGTCTAAGTCTGTGTGAGCTCTCAGCATAAAATATGTTCATATATTTTTTAGCAGTTAGAAACATGCATACTTAGAGTTATTGCATAATAATGGAATTTTAGCAATTCACTGATGACTTGAAGTACCTGTTTTTATTACCTTTGATTAAGTATGTTCACGTTATAGTTTTTGAAAAGTTTGATAGAGATATGATATCTATTATAATTCTTTGACCTAACTTACCTTCATGAAATTTACTATTGCTATCAGAAATAAAATGCATATGATCATATATAACTGTGAAAATATTAAATTATACCAATAGTATTATATTTCACTTGAAGAAAAGTTTTCTTCATTTAAGTATCCATTTAAACATGTCGCTAGCATAGCTGAATTCTAGATTTTGTTGAATACAGTAGGCATTAGCCTTGCCAATAGTTCTGAAACTTTGGAAGAGCTTCAAGTAATCCAATTACCTAGGTTACTTCTCAAAGTAGCAAAATCTGAATAAGTGTGTAGAGTTTTAAGCTCCCTGTACATGTTCTAGTGTTTAGAAAAAGTAATGACATTCCAGTGTTTTTTAAAGTGTTTACCAAGTTTTTGAATTTAAATCATGCATGACAATGATTTTTCCAATTCTCTGACTTTACATAAATTTCTTCATTTCTTTTTCCTGAATCTGCTCTTATATAGGAATCTAAGTGATGTATACACTTCTAATTATTCATGTTCTTTTGGTTAGTTACATGTGTAGCCATCTGCTAAATTGTCATAATTCTTGTATTTAAAAGAGATTAAAGCATACTTTCCAAATACACTAAAACCTGGGTACTGGTAATAAGTCTATATTTATTTTATAACAAAATTGAGTTTCTTTCAGGCAACAGTTATTAATTGAACCTTTATCTTTGACCTGGTTTTACATACAATCACTGAACAGGAAATAAATGTCTAAGTTATGGCAATTCGAACTAAACATATAATCAGTTTAATTTATTCTACTTGATACTATGATTATAGTGTATAGTTCCATTTAAAATGGTTGGGATTAGACACTTAAGACACTTCACCCTTTTTACTTTTAAAGGTCATACTAATTTACTCAATCAAAATCATACAAAGATACCAAAAATTTAAAAGTTTAACAAGGATTGGATATGCTGGTTATGGGCTTTTAATGTGTGTATGTGTTATAATGTATTTATATATGTGTGTGTCTGTGTGTGTATGTATGTACATACACACACATATGTTCTCCCTAGGAGAACAGCATCATGAGATGATTCATGTGATTTATTAATTTGTATCTTCCCAGTGTGACATTTGACCTAGTATATTAATACATTTAATTGACATACACATGGTTTAGGGGGGAATTCATATAGGATGGTTCTAACAGAAGACACCAGCATTTTCTCTGTATGTATGTGTTCTAGATAGAACTTGGGGTTTTGTGAATGACAGGCAAGTGTCCTACCAATGAGCTATACCTCTTGACCTCAAAGCAATTATCTCAATTCATAGCCTAATAAAACCCAAATATCTAGTAGAAAAGAGATAAAATGAGATTAACAATAGGAAAATAAAGTCAAAGAAAACATACAATAACTGATAAATAGAAAGAATAAAGTCAAATTCCAGAAAGTCTGAGCCTGTTAAATGCCAGTATTACCATAGAATGAGTTTTGTGTTGGAGCACATACATATTATTTCTTTTTTTTTTCTGAAGAAAAATTTAACATACAATAATTGAGGTAATAATTGAAAAGATAATAACATTGGAAAGAGCCTAGGCAGTTTGGATGCTCACCTTACTAGACCTGGATGTAGGTGGGTGGTCCTCGGACTTCCCACAGGGCAGCGAACCCTGAGTGCTCTTTGGGCTGAGGAGGGAGGGAGACTTGATTGGGGGAGGGGGAGGGAAATGGGAGGCGGTGGTGGGGAAGAGACAGAAATCTTTAATAAATAAATAAATAAAAAGAAAAAAATAACATTGGAAAGAGAAAGCATGAGAAAATGAATAGGCCTAAAAACACTTATTTTTTTTTTCAAGACAGGGTTTCTCTGTGTATATCTGGCTGTCCTAGAACTTTCTCTGTAGACCAGGCTGGGTTTAAACTCAGAGATCTTCCCCCCTCTGTCTCCTGATTACTGAGATTAACATAAAGTACTTTTCAAAATAAACTTTTATTGGTTCTGACCAGAACCAAAATAATCACACGAAAACTATATTAATTAAATCTCTGCTTGGCCCATGAGCTCTAGCTTCTTAGTGGCTAACCTTACATATTAATTTAATCAATCTCCATTAATCTGTGTATCACCATGTGGCTATGGTTTACCATGTAAAGTTCTCAGTGTCTGTCTCCAAGGGATACATGCCTTCTCTCTGACTCTGTCCTTTCTCCCAGCATTCAGATTAGTTTTCCCTGCCTAGTTCTCTTCTTCTATAGCTCTGCTATAGGCCCAAAGCAATTCCGTTATTTAGCAATGGTATTTAAGCATACAGAAGGGAATCCCACATCATCTCAGAGTTGTTTGGATTTGCATTTCCCTGATGGCTAGGGATGTTGAACATTTCCTTAAGTATCTTTTAGCCATTTGAGATTCTTCTGTTGAGAATTATTTGTTTAGTTCTGTACCCCATTTTAATGAGTTATTTAGAATTTTGATATCTAATTTCTTGAGTTCTTTGTATATTTTGGATACCAGTCTTTTGTCTGATGTGTGGTTTGTGAAGCTCTTTTCCCATTCAGAAGGCTGCTTTTATGTCTTATTGACTGTGTCCTTGGCTTTACAGAAGCTTCTCAGTTTCAGAAGATCCCATTTATTTATTGTCGCCCTCAGTGTCTGTGCTGCTGGGGTTATATTTAGGAAGAGGTCGGGGTTATATTTAGGAAGAGGTCTCCTGTGCCCATGCATTGAAGACTACTACCCAGTTTCTCTTCTATCAGATTCAGTGTGGTCAGCCGGACTGGGAAGGATCAAGCATGGGACCAAACTGGTCCTTCTGAGTGTAGCTGACAGTTGCATGGCTGGGGTGGACTGAGGGGCCACTGGCAGTGATAACAGAATTTATCCCTACTGCATATACTGGCTTTTGGGGAACCTATTCTGTTCTAATGGATGTCTTTCTTGGCCTGGATATAGTGGGGAGGGCCTTGGAACTTCCACAGGACAGTGTGCCTTGCTCTCTCTGAGGACTGGATGGGGGTGAGGTGGGAGGGTATGTGTAGGGAGTAGGGAAGGGGAGGGAGCAGGAACTTGGATTGGTATGTGTAGTGAAAAAGGATAGTTTGTTTTCTTTTTTAATAATATATAAATATAATATATCTATAATAAATAGGCAATGAAATACAGAAGGATTCTGAAATCTTTGAAAGTCAGTTTTCTTGTGAATTGTGAAACTCTCTCTCTACTACCTTGAAATGTAAGTCATTTACAATATAATATGCTCATAGATATGTTTTTAAAAACTTAACATACCTAAATTGTAATAGAAAGGAAAAATAAAAAGAATGTGTTTTATAATAACCAAGCCTTGATGTGATTAAAAACGCGTAATGTTTTTCAAGAATATGTTTTAGTGGGTGGGTGCCCCCCCTCGCGGTCTTGACTTCCTTGCTTATGTTCTCCCTCCTTCCGTTCCTCATGTGGAACTTGGGAGCTCAGTCCATTGCTCCCGTGTGGGTCTCTGTCTCTATCTCCATCCATCACCAGATGAAGGTTCTATGGTGATATGCAAGATATTCATTAGTATGGCTATAGGATCGGGTCATTTCAGGCTCTCTCTCCTCAGCTGCCCAAGGACCTAGCTGGGGACATCTCTCTGGACCCCTGGGAGCTCCTCTAGAGTCAAGTCTCTTGCCAACCCTAAAATGGCTCCCTTAATTATATACTTCCCTGCTCCCATATCCATCCTTCCATTATCCCAACCATCCCATTCCCCCAAGCTCTTTCTATCCTCCTCTTCTCACTTGTCTCTCCCCATCTCCCCTTTCCCCCATCCCACCCCACGCCCCAGTTTCCAATTTTTGTCCAGTAATCTTGTCTACTTCCAATATCCAGGAGGATAACTGTATGTTTTTCCTTGGGTTCACCTTCTTATTTAGCTTCTCTAGGATCGTGAATTATAGGCTCAATGTCCTATATTTATGGCTAAAAACCAATTATGAGTGAGTACATCCCATGTTCATCTTTTTGGGTCTGGGTTACCTCACTCAGGATAGTGTTTTCTATTTCCATCCGTTATGGTGGGGCTGATCTATTGGGAGCTCACCAAAGCCAGCTGGTCTGGGACTGAAAAAGCATGGGATAAAACCGGACTCTCTGAATATGGTGGACAAGGAGGGCTGCTGAGAAGCCAAGGACAATGGCACTGAGTTTTGATCCTACTTCATGTTCTGGCTTTGTGGGAGCCTAGTCTGTTTGGATGTTCGCCTTCCTAGACCTGGATGGAGGGGGGAGGACCTTGGACTTCCCACAGGGCAGGGAACCCTGACTGCTCTTTGGACTGGAGAGGAAGGGGGAAGGGAGTGGGGCGTGGGGAGTGGGGGGAGGGAGAGGGAAAATGGGAGGCGGGGAGGAGGCAGAAAATTTTAATTAAAAAATTTTAATAAAAAAAGAATGTTTTAACATGTATAACAAGTTACATATATGGGTAATTTATTACATATTGCAACATGTGTTTAGGTACAATATCAGTTTAATACTTAATGTCTTAACACCATACAATAATCTTGTATTCATTATTCTAATCAGTATGGATGCTCATATCTCCAGTCTGACACAGAGGAATTTATATCAAACATACATGCAGCATTGCCTTTGAGATGTGACTTTCCTGCAAGGTAAACTCTTGGAAAATTTTCCAAAAAGATCATGAATTAAAATATGATCTCCTTTCATTTTTGCATAGTAGTTGTATTTCTAGAAAATGTAGTACAGTTGTAATATCTCACAAAGACTGCTTTTCTGGTAATGGTCCAAGTTTCTAGGTGTAAATACTTATAAGTAGGATTTTATCTGCTTGATTGTGGGTCAAGACATCCAAACTCTTGGGATATGAAACATATGTTGTATGTCAGTGCCCTGTTCACTGTAGGATATCTGTTGTATTTGTCGTAACAAGTAGAAGGATCATGGCAAAATCATAGTGGAAATTAGAAATTTTCTCTTCCGTTTTGAAAGTGATACTTAGTGGCTTCTCTGATTAGAGTTGTGCATCAGCCACAAATATAGGGAATTAGTATTGCTTGTGATACTTCCAAACTTAATATTCTCTATTTCTTTTAAAGGGTAGAGACCCAGACGAGGAGCTACTTTTCACTTTAAGGTGCAGAAAGGCTGGGGAGGGTGTCAATTATATAGGAGCTTAATGATATCTTACTTAGCTGTTAGTTCTTTGGGGAGATGTTTACCAACATTATTCTGGAGTTCAGACCTCTCTCATTTTAAGAGTTACCCTTTACACAATGCAACGTTTTCTTTTTCATGTGACTCTTACATGGTAAGGCCACCTGATCATTGTTAAAATCAAAACGAGAAAAAGTGGTTCTCAGTTCCATAAGCTAAGTACTCATCTCATGATCAAACACTTCAGCACACTTACTAAATCTCCAAATCAGAACTTCTCCCCACTTTACACCTTTAAAGCAGGGGGATGTCAGCACAGGCCATTTGTTGAGACTCCCTTGTTCTACTTAGAGAGAAAAAAATGAAAATCACTAGAATTAAGAACACAGTTCCAGGATTTTCAGTCTCCAACAGGAAGGCTAAACCATAAAATGCCTTTGGCTTGTATCAGGGAAGTGCTAATTCCAATTACATTTTTCTCTTTATATTAACAAGCATACATGATAAGTGGATTTATTTATTTATAACTTTTCTTTTTCTCCCTGCCCTTGCCATGAATTCTTAATATACTCCCAGTCCAACTGATGTCATATTGTTTGCTTTGGTGAAACAATTGTGATCAAAATTCTGATTATGAGAATTTTAAATTATAAGCCTCACAAAAACACCAAAAGTTTCCACTGGTATTCTTGCAGACATATTCTCTATCAGAAGAAGAAAATTAACTGTTGGGCAGCTATTGGTGTCAGGATGAAGGGGTATCCAAAGTAGATACGTTGTGAACTCTAGCCAGAAGCTAAGTCTGGCAATCCCAGTCTAATTAATTTGACAAATGTGCCTATGAGAAAAAGAAATATTTGTACCTTTAAGTCACTAAAAGTTGGTGGGCTAGAGTTTGGAGGGTCATTGTTATGTAGTGTTAATATAGACCATATAAATGATATAATGTAATGGATTGCTGATCCAATATCATGAGGTAATTAAAACACGACTGCTCAAGTCCTGACTAATAACTAGATGTACTCTTTGGGAAAGAGGTTCTGATTTTGAAAGAAGTAAAGATGCTTAGGGTTGGAATAGTGGTGAGAAGTCAGGTGATATGAGGTGATGACAACCACAGACAATTTTCCTAGGTTTGATTTTTTTTTTCAAAATAATCCAATGTTCTCTAAGCAATACAAGTATAAGATGGCAAAAAAAAAAAATTGCTCTGTATCAATGGTGAGTCTTATTTTGAGCACTGGGAGATCTGAACTCTAACAGAATGTTGGGCAAGTTTTCTTCACAAATGTTTTCAGCTAAGATGTTTTGAAGGAATCACACAACTGGTGCCCTGCCCATTGTCTCCCCTCTTTAAAATTTATTCCAGAAATAAAACCACCAAAAATCAGGAAACAAAAACCAATTTGAAATAACAGTAAAATGATATTCTACGTATCTTAGAAACTTAAGAAAAAGATGCAGCAGCTAGAAGCAGTGAGGTATGAATTGTAATGGGGCCCATATCGAAGAGCTGCTTTGAAGTTAATTAGCACTTAGAGACGTGGTAATGCAACCTGCACAGTCATGCTAGAACGAGGGGCATCATTTACATAACTGAAGGGACTGCTTGGATTGCCAATTGAAGTCACGGTGAAGAACCTTATTAAATTCAGTCTAATGAAGGAATGGCATGAAAGTCCATCAGCTACACCTTCATCAACAGTTTAAATTTATTAGGATTAGGGACTATTTTCAAGATGAAAAGTACCCTTCAATTTGGTATTTAGCTTTCATTCCCTTCTCCCCCAGAAATTGAGATACAGAAGGATAGACTTGTTCTGCACTAACTTGCACAGTGAAGATTTGGTACTAAAGTACAGGATCCTAAGTCTATGACTTTTCATTTTTTTTAACTTATTTTTTAAGATTGCAACCATTAAATGAAATTATCTTGAAATGCTTTCTATTCATTAAAATTTCTTTCTAATCAGTTGCTTGAAAGTTTTATATTTTGTTAAGGGATGGGTACGGAATTTAGACCATTAATTTCTCCATCTTCTAATCTGTCATAGGATTTGAAAATATTTTTTATTTATTACTGTTACTTTGAATTTGCAATACTTTAAAACTTTATTTCATTTTGTAAAGGAGTAAATACTTAGGAAGAGATATTTTTATAAACATTTTTTTTCTGAGCTGAATGTCCAAGAGTACATTTGGTAGCTTATGTGGTAATTGTGTGCTTTACTTAATTTTTATTTTTAGATTTGTTTTGTACCATTACGACTGGTATAAAATGAAATCTCAAAGTAATTTTGACTTGCATTTCCCTGATAACTAAGGAGGTTGAACAGTTCTTTAAATGTTTCTCAGGTATTTGAGTTTCTTCTTTTCGGAATTCTCTATTTAGATCTGTGCCCCATTTTTAACTGGGCTGTTTGTTTTCTTGACGTGCTGTTTTGTGAGAGTATATGATGGAGATCAGCTCTCTATCATTTGTGTAGTAGGTTAAAAAATACTTTTCGCATTCTGTAAGCTATGCTTTGTCCAAATGATGCTGTCCTTTACCTTACAGAAGCTTTACAGTTTCTTGTGGTCTCATTTATTAATAATTTGTCTTAATGCCCATGTTAACAGTATACTGTTCAAAAAATGTTTTCCTGTGCCAATAAATTCCTTACTTTCTCTTTTATCAGATTCCTTGTATCTGGCCTTATGATCTGTGCTTTGGTTCATTTGGAGTTGCGATTTGTGCAGGATAACAAGTATGGATCTACTTGTGTTCTTCTACAAGCAACCTTCCAATTTGACTAGCACCATTTGTTAAAGAGGCTATCTTTTCTTCATTGTGCATTTTGGCCTTTTCTTTTTAATTGAAAAGGATCAACATACATGTGTGGAGTTATGTCTTGGTCTCCAGTTCAGCTCCATTGATCTGTGTCTTTTTATGCCAATACCATGCTTTTGTTTTTAAATTACTGTAACTCTGTAGTAGTTTGACATTGGGGATTGAGATACTTCCAGCAGTTCTTTCATTATTCAGGATTGTTTTAGGGATCGTGTGTGTGTGTGTGTGTGTGTGTGTGTGTGTGTGTGGCGTGCGCACTGAAAATTGTCCTTTCAAGCTCTGTGAATAATTGTGTTGGAATTTCGATGAGGATTACATTGAATTTGTACATCTGCTTTAATTTCTGTCTTCAATGTGTTAAAGTTTTTATCATACAAGTTAAGGGTTATTCTCTGTGCCTCATTTTCAGAAATGTGTATTAGTTCAGATTCACTCTGGTTCCTAAGTCTGTAGGTTTGTTTTTGACAAATTTGTGAAGTTTTCTCATCATTTTTTTTCTGACTGTTACATTCCATTATTTACCTCTTCCCTCCCTAGGACTAGAGTATTAGACCTCTTCCCGTGGCCTCACAGATTTTTCAAGTTCTTTTAATTTGTTCACTCAAATTTTCTCTCTGGTCTTAAGATTTTGTAGATTGTGTCAACTTGTCTTCCAGTTCATTGATTATTTTCCCTTTTTGGTAATCATTTTTGAAACATTTTTTGAGAAGTCACCCATGAGCACTGTATCTATATTACTCCTACTTCTTCTCCCATCACCCTTCCCAAACTCATAATGTCTTCTTTAATTATCATTGTTACACATATTTACATTATATAGCTTAGATATGGTGCGTTTGTATACAATATACTGAGTCCATTTGGCACTATTCTTATGTACATGTGTTCAGAAATAACCACATGGGGCTGGACAACCTATGGGGAAGCTAGTCGCTGGAGGAAACTGAGTCTCTCTCTCTCTCTCTCTCTCTCTCTCTCTCTCTCAGCAGTCATTGACCACCTGTAGCTATTCATCTATGGTGGGAGCTTGTGGAATTTTCCCAAGTCATCTCTTATTTTCTATGTCATGTCCACTTGACCACTGAGCTTACTCTATAAGGTGATTTCTAAAAATTTCCTCACTGTGATTTTTTATAACTGTTTCATACTTTTTTCTTTTCTTTTATTTTTTTTATTAAAAATTTCTACCTCCTCCCCGCCTTCCTTTTCACTCCCTCTCCCCCCACTCTCCATGCTCCCCTCCCCTTCCCCCTTCCTCTCCAGTCCAATGAGCAGTCAGGGTTCCCTGCCCTGTGGGAAGTCCAAGGTCCTCCCCCCTCCGTCCATGTCTAGGAAGGTGAACATCCAAACTGGCTAGGCTCCCACCAAGCCAGTACATGCAGTAGGATCAAAGCCCAGTGCCATTGTCCTTGGCTTCTCAGTCAGCCCTCCTTGTCCACCATATTCAGAGATTCCGGTTTTATCCCATGCTTTTTCAGTCCCAGTCCAGCTGGCCTTGGTGAGCTCCCAATAGATCAGCCCCACCGTCTCAGTGGGTGGGTGCCCCCCTCTTGGTCTTGACTTCCTTGCTCATACTTTCAATTTTTGTTTTATGAATATTCCTTCATTATATCCAGTTTTTCAATTTATAATTGATTTTTGATATATTTTGGTCATGGTGTTATCACAGCAAAAGAAACACCTAAGGAACTGGTACTGTCAGGGTATCCTGATATCTAGACTTTTAAACTTACTTAATTTTGTCATTTAATTTATTAATTTGTTCACTTATTCAGCAGGAAAATTCTTATGGAACATTTATTAATAAAATAGTCTTTGTGATTTTCTAGGAATTGTTGGGAGTTAAGTACTGGACCAGCATTGAAAATAGAGAATTTACATTGATTCTAGTCAGATTAAATCTAACCAAAGCTCAGAAAGAATATTTTTTTAGCAGTGTAGCTAAGTACAAAATGTAACTAGGGGAACACTTGACTTAGGGTTATTATTCAATTGTATATTTTATATTCCTTGCTTCATACTGTCAATATAAATTTTTATTTGATTTTATTGCACATTACTGTATAAATTTTCTACTCATCTTTCAAGACTATTCTATCTTTTCTGATTCCAACTGAGTTAGATCTTTTGTTTTGTTTTATTATGAATTTGATACCATGACAATTGCAAAAATGCCAGCAATCTTTGATCCATCCTCATATTCATACCTTCTGTATTGTTATTTTGAAGTTGCTACCATTCAGAAGTGGAGCATATAACCTTCCCCCATGAATATCATTTGTCTTGTGATTTGGTCTTGTCAATAGGTTTCAGTAGGATGTTTTAGTGAGTCAGCCTAAAGCTTAGAGCTCAAGAAACCTTGAGTAGTTCTTATTCTTTTATTTTCTGTGGTTGTGGGGGCTGTCAGAGCAGAGGAAAGCAATTTCCATTAGGTTTTCATAGGCTGTTCTCCTTGCCAGTTGATTGCATGTCTTTATCATCCACTACACCTAAGCATCTGAAAGGTCAGGGATGTTTATTTTCATATCCTTTGAGTCTTATAAATTGTTAGGTGTGTAGCAAGTAGATAACAAGTACTAATAGAAATGAGAAGTAGGTAAATGATCAACATTGGTAAAACGAAGCCAAAAGGAGGCAGAAACAAACGTGTTGTTATAAAACTATACTTTGCTACCAGTATAAGATTAATTTTTCTTGGACAAAAATAATGCCAAATGTGATTAGCGTATGAGAGCATTTAAAGTAAAGAACCAATTTAAGTAGATTGAACAGGCATATGGCTCTTTCTTGAAAAGGCTTAATTAAAATTAAGTAATGATCATTTTTTATTTCTCTATAGAGTGCATTACTTTCCTTAAATAATATCTGGAAAACAGCAGGAGAGAAAGAGTAATCATTACATAGTTTTGACTTAATGAAAAACCTTCGATTTGAACATTTACTTTAGCCTTGATATTATACTTTCTGAGTTATTTTTCAAATGTCCAATAATTAGCTAATCTTAGCAATAGCCTTGTGAATTGTAAGAACTGCTACCTATTTTGCACACTGGGTAAGGTATTTAAGCATAAATAAGAACTCTTAGTAACATAAATTCTTAGTTCTTACAAAGGAAGACCTTGATGGTCTGCCATGATATGAGAAATGATGGAGAGCGGCGTCAATCTAGTTCTTTCGTTTTCTGAAAAATGTCAGTAGACATTTCTATTCCACTGTATTTTTGTTATGACAGGACCTAATTTACTACTGTCTTTTCTCTGGCACATTTCTCGGTCATTTCAGGAGCAGAGGATTATAATTTGGTGGGTGGCTGCAGAGGCCTTTTTACTGCCATGAAAGAAAAAGGGTAATAGGAGTCAGAACATACTAATGAAGGGTTTGGTAATAGCCAAGAGACAGAGAAGCTGGAGAGAAATTCTATATTCATCATATCTTCTTTCCATATGCTCCATGACCTCCAGATTTATTGTGTTCCCTGAAATGTAGTGCTACACATGTAATTAAGAATGGGTTCTATGTGTGCTCTTTACTTGCAAACATGTGGTTGCTACCATGGCAACAGCAAAGGAACCAACAGAAGAGTCACTCTCTGATTAATGTAATTACACAGCAAGCTGTATAATGCCCTTAAACACCACTTATTTCTGCATGAAGAAGACATTAAAATGGGTGTTATGTTCAGCAAGTTAACATCTCTAAACTCTTTAGGAACACGTGATTTTTATGGCATGATTAAGATAATGTCTATCTTGTTCATTCAAGATCATAGCCTAGGAATAGCTATGTTGTGCTTTGGTTCAATTCACTTCCTCAGAATAATTATTGAGGGCCAACTCTAGGGCAACAGAGATTCAGGCCTGCAAGTGTCACAACAATGTGCATGGTATGATCTTAGCTCTTGAGGACCTTGGAGTTTAGTGTACTTAGTTATTATCAATAAAATATGATTGTCAACAGTGTAGGATATTGCAACAGACTAGGAAAACACTACTAATCCTTGTGAGTTGACTATCAGATTTTGTAATGTGCTTATAATTTAATGGACATACTTTGCAATATATGGGCAAGGCACAGGGACTACAAAGTTAAGCAGGTATCCCAAGAGATAGTCACAGCAAGAAGCCATCAACACTGAAGGGAAAGGGGAATGTAATAACTGGAACTGGAGCAAAAGAATTGATAGAAACTATGGTTTTCAGTTGAGGATTTCCCATTATAGTGATTCCACAAGGAAACTCAAAATAAATATTCCAACCTTTTTCTTGCTGTTGCCGTCTGATATTTTGCTGATGTTCTTCTTGTCTGAGTTCACCAGGACATCAAAGCTCAAGGAAATTCATTGATACATTTCTTATGTTTCAGTTTCCTAAACTACCAAACAAGTGGACGAGAATACTGAGGGAATTTAAAGAAGAGGATGAAGAATATCAGTACAGTTGTATACAAAAATGCATATTCAATATAGACACATATATACACATGTCCATAAACATGTATTTATACCACAGAAAACATATCTCTAAAGGAATCTTTCGTTGTATCAATATGTATTTCTCCCTTTTAAGCAGGTCTCTGTACAGTTTTATATTACAGATGGCACATACAGTTTGATACTCTGATTTCCTCTAATATCATAAAAAGGATGTTTGTTTTATTGACAGTTACTGATTGTAGTTCTTTGTGTATCCTAGATATTAATCATTTGTCAGATATATCGCTGGAAGAGATTTTTCTCCCACTCTGTAGACCATCTCTTCACTAAATTATAAGTTTCTTTTTCTATGTACATAGTTTTTAATTTCATGAAGCCCCCTTTATAAATTATTGGTCTTATTTTCTAAACAACTGGAATCCTATTCAGAAAGCCCTTTCCTGATACTGAAGTCTAGTCCATATTCTTTCTTCTAGATTCAGCCGTTCTCAACATGTAGGTCGCAAATTATTTTGGGGTCAGCCGAACTTTTCACCGGAGTCACATATATGATACCTTGCATATCAGATACTTACATTATTAATCCTAACAGTAGCAAAATTACAGTTATGAAGTAGCAATGAAAATAATGTTATGGTTGTGGGTCACCACAACATGAACTGTATTGAAGGGCTGCGACATTAGGAAGGTTAAGAATCACTGTAGATATCTTGGGGTAACCCTGACCAAGGAAGTGAAAGATCTATTTGACAAGAACTCTAAGTCTTTGAAGAAAGAAATAGAAGAGGACACCAGAAAATGGAAGGATCTCCCTTGCTCTTGGATTGGGAGGATCAACATAGTAAAAATGGCAATTCTACCAAAAGCAATCTGTAGATTCAATGCAATCCCCATCAAAATCCCATCAAAATTCTTCACAGATCTGGAGAAGACAATAATCAACTTTATATGGAAAAACAAAAAACCCAGGATAGCCAAAACAATCTTATACAATAAAGGAACGTCTGGAGGCATTACCATCCCTGACTTCAAACTCTATTACAGAGCTACAGTATTGAAAACAGCTTGGTATTGGCATAAAAACAGAGAAGTCGACCAATGGAATCGAATAGAAGATCCTGACTTTAACCCACAAACCTATGAACACCTGATTTTCGATAAAGGAGCTAAAAGTATACAATGGAAAAAAGAGAGCATCTTCAACAAATTGTGCTGGCAAAACTGGATGTCAATCTGTAGAAGAATGAAAATAGACCCGTATCTATCACCATGTACAAAACTCAAGTGCAAGTGGATTAAAGACCTCAATATCAATCCAAACACACTGAACCTGATTGAAGAGAAAGTGGGAAGTACTCTACAACACGTGGGCACAGGAGACCACTTCCTACGTATAACCCCAGCAGCACAGACAGTAAGGGCCTCAATGAATAAATGGGACCTCCTGAGACTGAGAAGCTTCTGTAAAGCAAAGGACACTGTTGCTAAGACAGAAAGGCAACCCACTGACTGGGAGATCTTCACCAACCCCGCAACTGACAAAGGTCTGATCTCCAAAATATATAAAGAACTCAAGAAACTAGACCGTAAAAGGCTAATCAACCCAATTATAAAATGGGGCACTGAGTTGAACAGAGATCTCTCAACAGAAGAAGTTCAAATGGCCAAAAGACACTTAAGGTCATGCTCAACTTCCTTAGCGATCAGGGAAATGCAAATCAAGACAACTTTAAGATACCATCTTACACCTGTCAGAATGGCAAAAATCAAAAACACCAATGATAGCCTTTGCTGGAGAGGTTGTGGAGAAAGGGGTACACTCATCCATTGCTGGTGGGAATGCAAACTCGTGCAACCACTCTGGAAAGCAGTGTGGAGGTTTCTCAGGAAATTCGGGATCAACCTACCCACGGACCCAGCAATACCACTCTTGGGAATATACCCAAGAGAGGCCTTATCACACAACAAACGTATATGCTCTACTATGTTTATAGCAGCATTGTTTGTAATAGCCAGAACCTGGAAACAACCTAGATGCCCTTCAATTGAAGAATGGATGAAGAAAGTATGGAATATATACATATTAGAGTACTACTCAGCAGTAAAAAACAAGGACTTCTTGAAGTTTGCAGGCAAATGGATGGAAATAGAAAACACCATCCTGAGTGAGGTAAGCCAGACCCAAAAAGAGGAACATGGGATGTACTCACTCATATTTGGTTTCTAGCCATAAATAAAGGACATTGAGCCTATAATTCGGGTTCTTAGAGAAGCTAAATAAGAAGGAGAACCCAAAGAAAATCATATAGGCATCCTCCTGAATATTAACCTTCATCAGGCGATGAAAGGAGACAGAGACAGAGACCCACATTGGAGCACTGGACTGAAATCTCAAGGTCCAAATCAGTAGCAGAAGGAGAGAGAGCACAAGCAAAGAACTCAGGACCGCGAGGGGTGCACCCATACACTGAGACAAGGGGGATGTTCTATCGGGAACTCACCAAGGCCAGCTGGCCTGGGTCTGAAAAAGCCTGGGTTAAAACCGGTCTCGCTGAATATAGTGGACAATGAGGACTACTGAGACCTCAAGAACAATGGTAATGGGTTTTTGATCCTACTGTACCTATTGGTTTCGTGGGAGCCTAGGCAGTTTCGTGGATGCTCACTTTACTAGACGTGGATGGAGGTGGGTGGTCCTTGGACTTCCCACAGGGCAGGGAACCCTGATTGCTCTTTGGGCTGACGAGGGAGGGGGACTTGATTGGGGGAGGGGGAGGGAAACTGGAGGTGGCGGTGGGGAAGAGACAGAAATCTTTAATAAATAAATAAATAAAAAGAATCACTGTAGAAGTTTCAGCATTTCAGGTCTTTTGTTAAAGTCTTTGATCCATTTGGAATTGACTCTTGTGTGTGGTGAGAGATAGAGATCTAGATTCAATCTTTTACACTTAGCTGTGTATCCAGTTTTTCAAGCACTATTTATTAAAGAGGTTTTCTATTTTTTAATTAGTATTTTCTGAAGTCATATGCCTATAGATGCATGCATGTATTTATAACTAGTTCTTCAATTCTGCTCCATTAATCTACACATCTGTCTTTGTGTGACTACAATGCTCCTTTCCAATATATTTTACTGTTTGCGATTTGTGTGTGTGTGTGTGTGTGTGTGTAATTTCCTGTCTTATCCCCCATTACTTCTCCATTCTCTATAAGTCTTCTTCCCACAGTCATGAAGTTTTGTTGTTGCTTAAGTGCTTTTATTACATCTTTGATAATTTCATGCAATGTATTTTGATTATATTCACCCCTCCCCTAACACTTCCTAGATCCTCCCCCACCTCCCTATACACCCAACTTAATTCTCTCTCTCTCTCTCTCTCTCTCTCTCTCTCTCTCTGCCTTTCTCTCAAAATCAATTGAGTCATTATTGGCATTGGCCAACTGTGCTGGATGTGGGACCTTCCCTAGAGTGTGGTCAATATAGCTGGCATCACTTAATTTAAGAAAACTGATTTTCTTTCTCACAGCAGCAAATAAATGCCAATATTTTCCTCAGTTAGGGGGAGGACTTCATGCCCACCTCCTTTCCTCTGTGCTAGAATTCTTTCTAGCTTGAGCTTGCACAGATGTTGCGCATGCTGTCAAAATCTCGGTGAGCTGTGTCTGGGAAATACTGTTTCCTTGAAGTCATTCCCCACATCTGGATTTTATAATCTCTCTATTGTAGAAGCTTCTTTACAATGCAGACATATACACATATAAAGTAATTTAAATGCAGCTACCCTGTAATGGGTGGGGGTAATGCCTCTTAGATATCATTGGCTATCAAATAAAAATTATGTATTGTTATGTGTATATACATAAACACATTTTAATTAACTTATTGTTAATTTTAATTAATTTATCTGTTGATGAACATTCAGTTTGATTCAATATTTTGGCTCTTTTGGATAAGTCTTCAATGAACATAGGAGTGAAGCTATCCTTTCAACATACTGTTTATATTTCTTTTATGTACATAGCATTAGTGGGTTTGCTGGGTTATATGGCAGTACTATTCTTCTTTTTTTTTTTTTTTAGAAACTTTCATCCAGTTTTCCTTGATGAATATACTAAACCACTTTCTTACTAACAATGTTTTCCTTCTACAGTCTTAATTGCAGCTACCTGCGGTTTTGGGTGAAATTCTTCCTTCTTACATTTACTTATAAAACCTTTACAAAGTCTTAATGTCTAGGTTAAATCTCTTTCTCCTGTATTTTTCTGTGTCTTCTTGATGCAAGACACATATTCTGAAATGGAAGCCATCCCATCTCATTGCCAAACTGAGACATAGGTAGCACAGCATCTCAAAGAGGTGTTGAGACTTCTTTCAATGAACACATGTAATTGAAAAAAGGTATCATTTTATAGCCTCATCAATTGTGCCCTGGCAATACTTAAGGATGTGTGGGCAACCCGTTAATGGCGGTTCTCCAGTTGTTTCTATCATGGGCAGTCCTAGATGTTTGTGTTATTGATATACCCATGTTCCACAGTCTTCCTCTATGTTGTCTATCCAGGGTTTTGGGGGCCTTCTTCTTCACCTTATCCCATGCACTCCTCAAAGCAGTGCTGTCTTTGGGTGTCTACTGTCATTCATTCTTATAACATGGCCGAAGTATCTCAAGCGTTGTTGCTGTATCCCGTAGTTTACTTCCTTCTGTAGATAGAGATGTTTCTTAATGTCACCATTGTGCAGCCTATCTCTTCTGCGATGCCTAGAATTCTCCTGAGACACGCCATCTCAAACACATTCAGATGCTGTTCTGTGGAGCATTTCATTGTTCATGTTTCAGAGTTGTAAAGAAGATGACTGAAGACAAGGAAGTGTCTCGTATAATTTTGCTGTTGTTATGTCTTTTGCCGACCAGATCTTTCCTAGTGCCTGGAATACAGCCTTTGCTACCCCTATCCACCTCTTGATGTCCTTTGAACTGAGGTTTCCTCCCAGATAGACAAAGCTGACAGTCTGCTTGAGGTTCTGCTTCTTTATTACGATGTTAAACTCCTTGTGTGCCCTTCCCACGTGTTGTATCTCAGTCTTCTCAATGTTTACTTTCATTCCAGTAATTTTCACTTATTTCCATCACTCTATTTACCATGGCCTGCAGCTCCTTTGGACAGCAAGTAGTGCTGTATTGTCGGCAAAACACGTTATTGATTCTCACACCACCAATCTGCAGGCTTATCTCCTCATCCTCCAGGGCTGTTGCTACTATTAATTCCAGAAATATATTAAAAAGTAGTGGTGAGAGGATGCATCCCTGCAACACTCCTATGATTGTCTTAAAAATGCTATCGAATGCCTTCCCAAAGTCGATGTAACAGACATATAAGTTAACAGACATATAATTATTTGTATTTTTCTGCTGGTTGCCTCAAAGTGAAGATCTGACCATTTGTGCTCCTGTTAGCTGTGAATCCTCACTAGGTCTCTGCTAGGATTTCCTCTCTTCTGCCTTTGATCCTTTGCAGGATAATGGAGGAGAAGATCTTGCTGTTAGGGCACAACAAACTAATGCCCTGGTAATTTGAGCAGTCCAGCTTATCCTTCTTCTTATATATGGGAATTACAGCAGAATGCTTTCATTCTGTGGGAATCACTTCATGTTCCCGTATCTCTCTGAAGAGTCTGAGAAACGCCTTGGTTCCTGAGCCTATTGTAGCCACCTCCAGCTCTTCTACCGTGGGGTCTTCCTGTGTTTTGCTCTCTTGATAGCTTCCTCTATCTCACTCCTGTCAATATTTAATATTTCCTCATCTTTTTATATACATAGAGTTTTATTCAATATTTGATTAATATATTATGTAAATTTACTCTTAATACAGATTATTTGATACTATTTTGATGGCCTCAGAAGTTGCAGAACATTGATTTGATACATTACATTTTCTTAGGCTTGGCTGTGCAAATGAATATTTAAAGCAACAATACAGCATTGCTATTTAATTGCTCTATTTGGTGTTGCAAATGACTGGCAGCACCACAGAGGATTAAATGATAACGTACCTAAAACCCTTGACAGGCATTAAAGTGACTCTCAAAATGGCCTTGTAAATGAATCAAGAAAGTAGATATACCAAAGATAAGAAGGACAAAGAGGAATAAAGTGATGTTTAGAAATGGATAGTTCTCTATTACATCCTGTAAGTACGGATAAGCACAGAATGAATTTTCTGAGATAGTTATGGCTTTATATTCTTTGTCTCGACCATTCATTAACTATCAAAAGGTCAATATCTCTAAGTGCTTCCCAGACTCTTATTTTTTTTAATCAGGAAGCAGTGCATATACCAGTGGGTCTTTTTTTCTTCTGGTTTTTCAAGATGGGGTTTCTCTGTGTAACAGCCCTGTATGGCCTGGAGCTAGCTCTTGTAAACCAGGCTGGCCTCAAACTCACAGAGCTCTGCCTACCTCTGCCTCCCAAGTGCTGGGATTAAAGGCGTGTGCCACCACCACCTGGTGAGTGAATCTTAACATTAGGATTAAAAAATACAGTCTTCATATAGATATGAAATAGTCTGTAGCCCACTATGCTTCTGTCTTCCTTAGCAGATGATATGAAAGTTGAAAAGTTGTGACTGGGGATGTGCCTTAGTAAACCATTTGCCACATAAACTTTAGGGCCAGAGTTGGATCCCTGGAATAGAAATCCACCTAAAAGCTGAGCAGGAATGATAGCTTGTATGTGATAACATTGTGTGGAGGGAATGTGGGAGCAAGTTAGCCAGACAACCCCAAAGTTCAGTGAAAGCCCTGTCTTAATATATATGGTGGAAAGCACCCAATCTTTATTCTACTTAAGGACATTGTAGATGTTCTTTTCTAAACTTTCATACAACTCAGAGGCTCACGTTCTTCACCTCTCTCCTCTTTGATAGTTTTCTGCTCCAATTCATTTGTAAGAATATTTTCAAATTGTCCTCATACCCTTTCGAAATTTTATCATGTATTGCCTATGGAAATGAATATTAGGTACAATTCTTATAATTTTTAGGGGAAAATATAAAGGACTTGCTTTTATTCAGACTGCCAGTAAAACAAGGTATTTGTGTAGATAAGGTAGTGATAAGCTGGACATAGTCAATAATCAGATTGACTGGCCCAGGGACTCAAGAGGCTGCGTTTCTTGAAGAAGCACACTGAGAGAGCAATATGTGTAAGAGGTTTACTGGGGTGTTTTCAGAAAATCATTACCGGAACCTAAGGAAAGGAAGTAGGACCAAGCAGTAGTTGAATGTTAACGCAGTTTCAAAACAGGTGTCAAACAACCCCATAAGAAGCTCTGATGTAGGGTCTCACATTCAAGGTTGCCTTACTTTATAGAACATAGGCTATCACTATCTTTATACTTTTCTCTAATGCTCATTGGATACAGTTTGCCCCTGGGAAAGATAGATAGCATTTAACAAAGCAACCATTTGCAACCGAGGAGAATTTATGTGGGAGGCTGACAGCTAAAGACTGTCTCATGGCTACATTCCCAGAAGCCGGGAGGAATGAGTTCTTTGCTCCTAAAGATGGATTTGGATGGCACAACCCAGTGTCTACTATACTTAGAATGAATTCACAGACCTGTTCTAAAGTTTGTATCAAAGCTGGTTGAAACATTTGACTTGAGATACTAAGTGTTTGGGAAGAAAGGCAAAGCAAGAGATACTTAAATGACCCTGTATGGTATCATGTGACCTAGTATCCCTGGGTACTACAGATAAGCCTAGAGGGAACACTCATCTCTTAAACAGCCACAAGTGGTTCAGGAGGTAACCTCTGTGAGCATCACGTATCAGGAATGGTAATGAATGGATTGAAACAATTTGGTATCTTTCAGATACATAGAGTCAAAACCTAAAATGAAAGAGAAAGGAAATTTTGTAAAGCAATGGAACTGAAAAAATATACAGAAAGAAGACTAATAGTGGAGCTCCTAAGCAATTTAGGCAACGGAATCCAAGCATTAGGGGCAGTTGGAAAGCATCCAGAGAAGGTGAGGCCAGTGCAAGTATCAATGCCAGACATAAGGTCACACTTAGTGACTAAGAAAGTATGAGTTAGAAAACCATTTAGAGCTTTTCTGCTTTAACAAAAATGGTTTCAACTATCCCACAATGCCCTCTAAATCTCCCTGTGAATCAGAATCAAGCGAAGAGCTTCTAAAAATCACACTGTTGGTCTTTGGGCTCACTTCTGAAAATTCTGTCCCAGTAATTCTGATCAGAGACATTGAGTCTGTATTTCTGACAAACTATGTAGGTAATTATGATGTAAAAGGTTAGCAGACCTGTGTTTGGAAATCACGTTCTGAGGACATGATTCTATATACCAAGTGCTGTTATTCATTTGAAATTCAGGTTGGGGAAGAAATTGTTATTATAAAACTGCCCAAAGGAACTCCATTTTTTCCTAGTTTTAGCTAACTTCTCCCAACTGCCCCCTTCCCTTACTGACCACATCCTGCTGAGTAGAACATTCTCATGCAGGGGTACTTGCAGCTTTGGGGAGGTCCATTGTTTTACACATAAACAAATAAACTGGACTGAAACTTGAAACTTCTGCTCCCTGGCCTGTCTCAGGTATGATGTAACTGTGTGTGTGTTTGTGTGTTTTAATAAACCTTGCTCTCCCTCTTTCTTGGCTGGGATAGAGAGCTCTTTTTGTTGTGAGCCTGCTCTTGACTGCCAACAAATAAAAGAAATAAAGGACTTTCAATTTGACCTTCATTAAGAGGCATTCTCTTGAATCTTGTGTGGGTACAACACTACGGTGACCAAGCAGGCATTAATAGGAATATTTGTATTACTGAGACTGGAAATGAAGGAAATTGCATTACTACTACAGTAATTACTCTTTCTTTGAGTTGGCATCAAACCTAGACACTTCTGTTTAGAAAGCAGACCATGCTTTTCTTTTATTGAATCATTAGTAAAACAGCTAAGCTTCAGCTTTTATTGCATTTTTGTGATTCTTTTTGACCATTTTTTGTAACTATACCTATACATAGAAAATAATTATTCAGAAATGTCTTCCAGAGAACAAAGTCTTAGTGCTATTATGTCTCAAATTTAGGGGAAATATATGGGGAACATCAGAATATGGCCTAAGCATACTAATTACATGTTTAAAGAATTGATACATTTAAAAAGGTATGTATCTCTTGGCTCTTTCTTATCTACATAGCCACATATGTTTAGATCACAGTCCGTCTCTTTATTGATTGATGGATTTATTCATTGGTTGACTAGATTCTCAAGTCAAAATCATGGTAATATTTTGGTTGCCTTTGTTATCCGCTGTGTTATCCTTTGCTCTTCCCCTTTAGTCTCTAAATGTAAAAATCCAGGAAACCAGTATTGTGTAGTTTTCAAGGCCCAAGCTGGCCTATATTTTAGAGATTAGTTTCTCAGAGGAGCGTTATCATGTCCAAGAAACTAAAACTGATTTCTAGGGCTTTAAAAACATAGGGATTTTAGCTGGGCAATGCTAGCACACACCTTTAATCCCAGTGCTCAGGAGGCAGAGGCAGACAGCTCTCTGTGAGTTAGAGACCTGATCTACAATAGCGAGATCCCGGACAGCAAGGGCTGCATAGGGAAACCCTATCTCTAAAACAAACAAACAAAAAATATGTATCTTGTCAGGCATAGTGGCACATGCCTTTAATCCCAGCAGTCAGGGAGCAGAATCAGGTGGAACTTTGAGTTTGAGGCCAGCCTGGTGGTCTATATAGTAGGTTCCAGGGCAGCCGCGACTACAAAGAGAGAGACCCTGTCTCAAAACAGCAAAAAGGAAATAGGTGTCTAAATGACTTGCAATTACACATGTACACACACGCACACACACACACACACTATAACATGCATGTGAAAGTCAGAGGAGAGCTAGTGGGAGTTATTTCTCTTATTTCACCATGTGGGTCCCAAGAATTGAACTCAGGTCACTGGACTTGGCAGCAGGCATGTGCTGAATCGTCTTGCCAGCCCTAAAAGTGTTTTTAATAGCTGTACAAAACTCTAGCCCTCTGCCTAGGATCTGAGATGTGCTTCAGTGCACGAAGAGATTGCAATGAGCAGTTTTGGTGGTAGGTTGGCAGAATTAATCATTCAAGAGACCTAGCTTTCTGGTTGGCCAGTAAAGACACCCTATGTAATATAACACTGGCAGGCAAGTATTCTGTTTGAGGAGTATTTGAAGAGTTAGCATTGTTCAGAGGATCCTGAAGAATTTAATACAATGAACATGATTGCAAGGGATGGCTAGCCCTTTTTCTTGGTGGAGGCTTATACTAGTTACTTTGTTTTGTGACTAAATATCTAATAGCAATAACTTAAGGGAGGAATTATTTTGGCTTATGATTTCAGAGATCATAGTCTACTGTGGCTGACTCTGTTGTTTCTGGCACACATGAGGCAAAGCATCATATGGAGGAAGAAGCTGTTTACTGAACGGTGTGCAGGAAGTAGAGAAAGTGGTAGGAATGGGGCAGGGCCAAGATACCATTGCCAGGGACAAATATACCATGGCCTATTTCTTCTAGCTAAGCTTTACCTTCTAAAGTTTCTAGACCCTCGCAAAATACGATCACCAGCATCACTATAAGAGCCTTTTGGGGTAAACATTTTATACTGAGACCACAAGATCCCCCATCAGTCTTCCTAGAGGAAACGAGAATCAAGAGATAGTAAAAGTAAAAACTGAGTAGTTCAAAATATTATTCTCCCGGAGATGCCTCAAGAAATATATGAGGGAGAACAGGAACCAAGAAGTTAGTGAATCTAGATATTATGACTTAGTTGAACATGCTGGCTACAAAAGGCATGAAATAAAAAATCAAGACAGTGTTTGAGATTATTTATATTAGGAAATGACTGCAGTATATCTCTATGCTCTAGAGTTGAATGAACATTTCTTTTCAATTG
Source organism: Alexandromys fortis (assembly GCF_014885135.2). Classification (NCBI taxonomy): domain Eukaryota; kingdom Metazoa; phylum Chordata; class Mammalia; order Rodentia; family Cricetidae; genus Alexandromys; species Alexandromys fortis. The sequence goes on along the minus strand of NW_026068029.1, from coordinate 2,675,169 downwards.
GGACATTTTTTCATATTCAGAACTAAACTAGTTCTGTTGATGTGAATAATGTATTAACTAAAATATAGTTACTAGGTATATATGTGAACTTTGGGGAAGTAAATCAGAAGGATAAGTATGAGTCACAAATATACCACATATAGTTATGTCTCTCAAAGCATCTTAATATCAAATCAGAAATTCACATTAGTCTCTTATAGAAGATTTTATTTTGTTCCTATTCTGTACATTATTGGGAAATAGCTGTATGAGCTTAACTGAACAAATATATTACTAGAATGTTAAATTTTCAATCATGCAGTAATGCATCTTAATCACTTATAACATAGATAATTGATTGAATTTTTAATTTATTTAAATTATTTTTTTATTCTTTTTTTTTATTGAGAAAAGGAAAAAAAAGTTTCCGCCTCCTCCCAG
>NW_026068029.1:2514407-2674550 GCF_014885135.2 Alexandromys fortis | reverse complement strand
TCAGCCCTCATTGTTCGCCCTGATCAGAGAGTCTGGTTTTATCCCATGCTTTTTCAGTCACAGTCCAGCTGGCCTTGGTGAGCTCCCAATAGATCAGCCCCATTGTCTCAGTGGGTGGGTGCACCCCTCGTGGTCCTGCCATCCTTGCTCGTGTTCTCCCTCCATCCGCTCCTCATTGGGACCTTGGGAGCTCAGTCCAGTGCTCCAGTGTGGGTCTCTGTATTTATAGTATATTATATATTATATTATGAGGCAAGGATCCTCCAGATATACTCATAAGTTCATTTTCTGCTGGTCATCTATGGCTGGGAATGTAGTCTAACCTTAAGAGTAGTTTGTTTCTCCAGTGAGACTCAGTTGGAGAAAACTAAATTTTCGTTTGTAAGTGGTTATCAATTGGAGATTGCTTCTGGGTTAGGAATGGGGTTATGTGTCTACTTCTCCTTTTGGCTCAAGGATCCCATCTGGTACAGACCTGAGTAGGGCCTGTGCATGCTGCCTTAGTCGTTGTGAGTGTGTATGTGCATTGTTCATGTTGCTTTAGATATCCTTATTTTCTTGGTGTCCTCTATCCCCTCTGGCTCTTACACTTTTTCTGCCTCCTTTTCTGCAAGGTTCCAGAGCCCAGGGATTTGATGGAAACGTCTGCTTAGGCCTTAAAATTCTGAGATTTCTCACTTTCTACATAATATCTGCCAGTGAGTCTGTGTATTTGGTACCCACTGCTGTAGCAGAAATCTTCTCCAGTGGTGGTTGATCAAGACACTGATGTTTAAAAACAACTTAGATGTCTTTGAACAGATGAATGAATGAAGAAAATTGGGTACATTTACACAATGGAATATTACTCAGTCATAAAAATGAAACCATGAAATGTACAGGTAAATGGATGGAACTAGAAAAAAAATCCCTAGTGAGATAACCCAGACCTGGAAAGACAAATGTAGTATTTGCTTATATGTGGATATTAGATGCTAAGTCAATGATGTGGCGGTTTGAAAAAAAAAATGGCCCCCAAAGAGATTGGCACTATTGGGAGGTGTGGCTTTGCTGGAGTAGGTGTGGCTTTGTGGAGGAAGTGTGTCACTGTGGAGGCAGGCATTGAAGTCTTTTGCTTAAGCTTACCTCAGTGTCACAGCCAACTTTCTGTTGTGTGCAAGATACAACATTCTCAGCTACTCCAATACTACATCTGTCTGCATGCTGCCATGCTCTCTGATATGATGATAATGGACTGAATTTCTGAAATTGTAAGCAAGGCACCCTAATTAAGAGTTTTCTTTAAAAGAGTTGCTGTGGTCATGGTGAATCTTCACAGCAATAAAAATATTAACGAAGACAGAAGTTGGTACCAGGGACTGGGGCATGACTCTGATAGGCCTGATCAAATGTTTGTTTGGAGGGGTTTCGAATTTGGTACTTTGTGCTATTAAAGCAGTGGAATGTTTTAAGCACTGATTAATGGGCCATAGCTAATAGGAGCATGGAAGAGAGTGGGTCTAAGTGTGATTTGAACTGTTGGGTGCTCATTCAAGAGGTTTCAGATGAGAATTGTAGTTTGTTGCATAGAAATAATTCTTGTGATATTTTAGTGAAGAAAGTAGCTGCTTTTCACCCTTGCCTGAAGAATCCACGTGAGGCTAAAGTGAAGAAGTTTGGATTAATTCCATTGGCAGAAGAAATCTCAAAACAGCCTAGTATAGGTTCTGTGGTGTGACTACTAGAGTCCATACTTAAAAAGATTTATACTGGAAAGGAGCTTACTGAGTAGGGTAAATTTCAAAATGAAAATTTTGAGGAGAAAAAGGACACCAGGAAGTAGAGTAGAACTAAATTCTGTGTTCAAAGAGATGAAGGGATTAAGAAATAGAATAAAGGGAGTGGTAACCTCAGGGCAAGATCCCCCCAGCTAAGTTTTCTAACTTGTGAAAAGGAACTAAAGAAATATTTAGAGCCAGGTGTGGTGGCACACCTTTATTCCTAACACTGGGAGGTTAGAGGCTTGTGGATCTCTGAGTCTGAGGCCAGCCTGGTCTACAGAGCCAGTTTCAGGACAGACAAGCTTAGGCAGTGAAAGACAGAAAGCTGGTGAAGATGTAATTGAATGAGGGACCATGTTCCAGCCCCAACAAGCAGCAGAACTTAGCAGCTTTGGCCACATGGCTCTGGGTTTAGAGTTAAGGACAGAAGAGAGGAGTTATGGAATAAAGTCATGGAAGTCAGGCATGTGTCAGGGGTCTCCCTGAGTGGAGTCCTAGGAGAGAGGCTATTTCATGAAGCTGTGAAGTTGAAACCTGGGTTGCCTTGTAGAACCCAAGATGTTAGAGATGCCAGTCATGCGATACCTGATGAGGCGAGCTGCTAGTAGGGAGTGGAACCTGGCCGAGAAAGAAGTATGTTGCATTCAACAAAGCTGAACAGAGGTGGAGAGGTGGAGCGTGCTTTGATTAGACATGGAGACACAGAGTTTGGTGTTTGCCAAGCTGGTTTTCATCTTACTTTGGTCCAGCATCTCCTCACTATGCTCCCTTCTCTGAATCTTGGAATGGTAATGTATTTCCTGTGCCATTATATGTTGGAAGTATGTGATCTGCTTTTTGATTTTATAGGGGTACACAGTTAAGAGATTGCATGAATCTCAGAAGAGACTTTGAACTTTGGATGTTTAAACACTGGTGAGGCTGTTTTAGACTATGGGGACTTTTGAAGTTGGACAATACCTTTTTTGCATTATGATATGGCTACAAGCTTTTGGGGGCCATGGAGTGGAATGTGGTGTTTTGAAACAAAATGACTTCCAAAGGAAGTGGCACTATTGGGAAGTATGGCTTTGTTGGAGTAGGTATGGCCTTGTTCTTATGGAGGAAGTGTGTCACTGTGGAGGCAGGCTTTGAGTGTCACAGTCAACTTCCTATTGTCTTCAAGATACAGCTCTCTCTATTCCAGCACCATGTCTACATGTGTGCTGCCGTGCTCCCTGACATGATGATAATGGACTAAACCTCTAAAGCTGTAAGCAAGCCACCCCAATTAAATGTTTTCTTTATGAGAGTTGCCGTGGTTATGGTGTCTCTTCACAGCAATAAAAGCCATAACTAAAGTTATGATAACCAAGCTACAATCCATAAAACCACAGAGGTTAGGTATAGAATAAGGGATGGGGATAGGATCTCTCCAGGAAAGGTAAACAATAAATAACCATGGATGATGGGTGATGGAACGAGAGGATGAAGTGAGGACAAGAGGGGACCTAGGGATTAAAGGAGGGACTATGGGGATAGACAGCTAGAATTGAGGGACATTTGAGGGGTAGTATGGAAACCTAATACAACAAGGCCCTATTAACACTTACACAACTACATAGAACCTTTACTGTTACATATGTTGGCATCTTTGGTATAGTAAGGCACCCTGAATGCTACCAAAGGAGAAGCATAAACACCAACCAAGCTACAAGCCATTTGATCTACAGTGGTACCCTGCCTGCAAGATATACTAGTGCAATGGTGGCCTAGAGCTTGCGGAAGTAACCAACCAATGTCTTATTTGTTAAGATGGCCTTACTGACTTCAGGCCCACTCCATGAGATGGAACCCATATTGGACACTGCTTGGGTAATGAAGAACTTAAGACTAGGTAGCCATGGACTTAGGGCCAAACCAAATACTGCAGTTCTACTAAAAAAAATCATTTTTAAAAGCTTTTGAAGTCACAAATATCATGAAATGACTTAGTTACAACCCAGTTAGAAAAGTTAGAATCCCTTGTTAAGATGGTAGCTATTCTAGTGTGAAATACAATTATATTCCATGTAAATCAAATTGACTTATATTAACTTGAAAGAGGAGCTATTGGTAACCTGAACCTTTTGTTTTCAATATGAGGCAAACAAAACAAACAATGGACATTTCAAAAGGTACCAACAAAAAAACCGTACCTAAAGGAATTCTGCTTTTATTACTAAGAACAGTAACAAAATTAATTTCCTGTGGAGACAAAATAATTTTTGTTACTTTCTTCAAACCAGAACAAATAATTTAAAGTAGTTCAAATAGACTTAAAAGTGTGTCATGCCTTCTGTGGATTTAAACAGCAATTTTTATGTCTAGCTATCAGTGAGCATGTTTCTAATTACAGAAACCATAGGTAAAGTGCTTCTTTATTTGGAATATATAAACAGCTCCAAAGATAGCCTATGAACAAGATTTGACAAGTTTTCCTTAGGATGTGTGCATGGAAACCACTTAACACTGACTGCTTGATACTGAAAAATAATAAACAATACATTTCAGAGCAATAGCAATAGAAAATTGTTATCAGTTCACTTTTGTAAATTCCTTACCTCAGTTTTGTTCACTGGGTCATCTCTTAATTCTTTTCTTTTCTGAGGCAGTAACCAGATTAGCCTAAAAATAATTTCCTAATATATACTGTGTGTTAACAATTTTATTCCTTTTTGTCTTTTCAAAGGAAAATTAAAGGCAATGCCTGACCCTCATACAGTTAAGACTGTGGTTTGTTAACATTTTCTAAAGCCCTTCTTACAGGGAGCTCTATAAAAAAGGGGGGCACTCGGCACAGGTGAATGCAGATCTCCCAGGCAGATGTACTTCTTACTCACAATTGTATTCCTTTGGGAATGTATGTCATTCCCAAATTCCTTATGTATGTCAACATAAGGCAGATGGCTCAATAGTTACTTATAAAAAGTTCATAAAGACCAGACATTCAGGTTAGTGAAGGTGGTCGAAATTTTCATAGTGATGAATATATTCCATATTAGAAATGAATGTCCTTATCCCCCAACACACACACACAGACACACACACACACACACACACAGACACACACACACACACACCTTCCACAGCAGAGCCCCAGTCATTATGGATACTTGAGTTTAATTGAAGCAAACACTAATTGAATCTTTGAATTCCCAATGAGAGAGAAAAACAAAAACTGTGGGCATGCTATGAACATATGATTTTTTTCTTTTTCCCTCAGACCCTAAATCAAGTACAAATTCAAGACCTAGTCATTTTCCCCCACTGACAGTTCCATCTGGCATTCATGTAAAGAGGTATTCCATGCAACCTTATGTTTTACAGTGATAGCAAATCTGGCACTAGCTTTCCATGGAGGGGGGTTAGTCAGGAGAGAAGTCCCCTAATTATATTCCCAGAGTTTGAGTGGCAAAGAGCTTTCACTAGTCATTTATTTTTCCCCTTTGGGTTTAGCTTTTAGAAGTGGGGGATCAAACCACAAGTTGGCATGAAAAAGGCATGATAATGATTATTTCATCTTAGACTGTTTGTAGATTTCTGCTTATCCTGTGGCATATGAGATTTAAAAGAAAGACAGGTTACATAACAGAGGGAAGTAAACACAGATTGACTAAACACAGATTGGCTAACGGAGTCTTATATGGGTTTTCATTGGTACAAGTAGAAGAACATTTGCTGTGTAAAGAAAAGTAAGAGGACCATTTCATTGTTTTTATTTTGCCAGTTTGCTGGGGCTTTTTTTCTATCACTGAAACAATTATATTGCCAGAATTTTTTTCTTATAAGGGCAAGAAGTAAAAAAATAAAATAAAAAGTAAAAAAATAAATAAATAAATAAATAAATAAATAAATAAGGGTAAGAAGTATTTGTATACATATGCAGACCCTTCCCCCCCTTTGTGTGTGTATATATTTCTGGTTGTCTATCTTTATCTACAACTGCTTCGGTCTAATTTGTTATATGCAGCTTAGTATTTTTACTTTATAATTCAAAATTCACCCTGTTTACTTGTATTTAGCATGAAAATATTTTGGACATATCCTTAAGCATGTTTGCATATATTAAAATGTGTCACATCACTTAACAGTCTGATTCTTGATGATTTCACGGGAGCATTTAATGTTCTTACCACTTATTCAGCCCTACACTCTTATCACACAACACTCGGGCAAAGTTTGACATAAAAAAAGTCCAAAAACCTGATCCTTTTCTAGGTTTGTAAATAGTTAAATTATTACTTTCTTAAAAATAAAAAGGAAGCATTTTAATTCATTCAATTGTCTATTCATGAAATCTGTTGGAAGACTTCTGTCTTGGAAGTGACAAGGCACATTCAGACCAGAATGCAACCAAAATCTTAGTGACTTACCAAGGCCTCCTAAGGAAGACTCAGATTGGCCATAAAGGCTGGTTTATAGACAGAGGCATATAGCTGCTTGAAAGACTAAGCATTGATTTCATGTTGGGGCAATTTGCCCAGAGGGTATTAGAAGTAAAGTAAGCCTACTCTTAAGCGTTGGGTATCTCGGTCAGAAATTGTCACCTCTTTCAGTTGTGGGAGCATATTTTTTTTAAAACAGATGTATAAAACACAAAGAAATGAAACTCGGTTTTAGCTAGTCCTCCACAGTTTGAAACCAGGCACAGGCACACCAGGATGACGCTGTCTAAATATTATTTTGTTTATTATGGAAGGCTATGCACTATTTGATGATTCAGGTGTATGTTGTACGTATCATTTAATCTTCATGAAAATTCAATTTCTTTCTTACCTGGAAATACTAATGTAGTTATGTTTTTCCCATCTGTGCCTATGGATATAAGCCAATGAAGATTTCACTCAAAAAATATCCTATCTTAGTTAGGTTTCTGTTGCTGTGACGAGACATTATGACCATGGCAACTCTTGAAAATGAAAACATTTCATAGGGGCTGACTTGTAGTTTCAGAGGTTTAGTCCATTATTATCGTGGTGGGAAGCATGGCAGTGTGCAAGCAGCCATGGTGCTGGAGAAGGAGCTGATGGAAGCAGCAGGAGGTGAATTGCCACCTGGCCAGACTTGAACTTATAAGACCTCAAAGCTGGCCTCCACAGTAACACACTTCCTCCCACAAGACCATATCTTCTCCCACGAGGCTACACCTCCTAATAGTGCCACTCCCTATGGGCTAAGCATTCACACACGAATCTATGGGAGTCATACCCATTCAAACCACTGCAGAGATTTAACTCAAATACTCTATATTTTGGTACATGTTGTAAACATAAAAAAGTTATAAACTTAATACCACGAGCAAGTTATATAGATCATTAATTCTTAAGTATATATATATGTATGTATGTATGTATATATGTATGTATTTATTTGTGTGTCTGTGTGTGTGCACGTGTGCAGATGCCTCCACAGGTATTTCCTAGATAACTTTAACTCAAGATGTCCCAAACTGTAGGACATGATGGCGAATGCTTATAATCCCAGAATATCAGAGATTGAGAGAGGAGGATCATTAGTTCGAGGTCAGTCTGGATTACATAATGAGAGCTTATCTCAAAGAAAAGTCACACAATAAACCCACTATCCTATATCTCTTTGACACAAATTTATATTCCTAATTAATTCATTCTCCTAGAAAACTGTCACAAATATTAGGAATTAGTTCAAAATTCTTTCTCTCAATAATGCCTAAACTTTCAGCTGTTTCCCAAATCTACTTTCTATTATTCTTTCTGGACTTAGAGCTAGACAGCCTTGCCTGACATCCACCAGTAAATGTGGTCATGATAAGTACTAGAAAATAGAATACATACAGGAATGGTATAGATATTTCTTTACCAAGATTTTTAAAATGAGGACATGTTCCTTTAACATTGCCTCCTTCCTGGGACCATCAGAAAGTCTTAATGGATGGTGGAATTGTAAAATGCAAGGATGCCAAGTTCTTGAAACACCAAAAAAAAAAAAAACCCAAACAAACAAAAAAAAACTTGCAGCGACAAGGGACATTTTACTTGGACAGCTATATGTGGAAGAAATAAACTTTTATTTTGGTCAATCTATCATACGTATTTGGGTCTGTTCTGTACTACAGCTTATTATATGTGAGACATACACTGATATTTCTAAGTTAGCCAATTCTGTCTTATAGCTAGCAGATCTTAGCCAAGCTTGCCCTTTCTTTTGTCCATTTGTTCATCCCTCTTGCAGTGAGGTCCTAAATAGTCTATACTTTAGTCTCTTGGTCTGCCGTTGGCCTTGCTTCCCTCAAAAGCATTACCAAAATGTTTTAGTAAATATCTTTTTGTAATGCTAAACAATACACTACCAACCAAATCACTGTCACCTACATAAAATTTATTTTTGGGGGTGCTGAATGGTCTTCATGCTTTATTCCCAGACTCCTCTGTTAGTTCTCCTTCTTGGGTAATCTGACCTATACCCAGTGACCCACTGATTTGATTTCAGGTCCAGGACGATGTTCACTAATGCCTTTGTTCTTCACTTCTGCTGTTGCTGTATCCCTCGGGCTGGGACAATTCGTGGGCCCTTTCACTGCCTTTATCCCTTTTCTGGTTTGCTTCTCTGCTGCTGTGATCAAATGCTGACCAAAAGTAACCCAGGAAGTGAAGTCATAGTCCATCATCGAGGGTAGGAACTTAAGGCAAGAACCTGGAGGCATGAACCAATGCAAAGGCCATGGAGGAACACTGTTTACAGGCTTGCTCCCCTTGGCTTACACAGTCTGCTTTCTTATACAATCCAGGACCAACAGAGCAGGGGTGACATCACCCACAGTAGACTGGCCATCCCACATCTATCATTAATTAAGACAATGACCTATAGACATGCCCACAGGCCAATTTACGAAGACAGTGTTTCAACTGAGTTTCCTCTTTCCAGGGACTTTTGGACTCTAATTTGTTTTAAATTGACAAAACTAGCCACTACAGCTCCGGATGAGGAAGAATATTGCTGCCGTCAGGCACACAACCTCCCCTTAGTAATTCTTTTTGAGCTCTCCTAAATGGAAATACTGTTCACATAAAATGATTAGCATTGAAAAACTTGTATCAAAAATTTAAAGAATGCTTACAGGGATGATGTTTTGTCTATAAAATATTGTAGACATTAAAAAAAATCTCTAACCAATTTTCTGAATCTTTCTAAAATCTTTCTTTATGTCCTCCAACAGTCAGGAAGTTCCTCTCCTGGATTATTTTCCTTCGGAAATTATGAAAACTGTTATCATTTAATATACAGTGTCCCTCCCTCATTTCTGATGAAACTTGAGCAATCTATGATTTATTTCTACCAGCAGTGCAGAAATGAAAGCCCCTTAATAATACTGTCTTTTTCTCTACAATGATGTTCTCATGCCACCTGCTAATAAGATAAAATGTTTTCCCACATAATTTGTATATGTTGCTCAATTTAAAGCATGCAAACTGAGAAATGTGTTATAGAATGGGATTTGAGTGGGAGAATATAAATCGAACACTATTGGGATAACTGCTCTTGTTTTACTTCCTTGAACGAATGTTAAGAACAGTCCCATAATCTTTCTCATTTCTTCTAGTGACATTCTTAAACAGATTCTATTACTAGTATCTTGGTGTTAATAAGAGTTAACCTTCAATGAGCTCTTACAATGTGTGATATATTTTTCTAGGACATACAGTATTTATTTCTTCATTATTATCTTTGATTATTCTTGACATTTCTTTTTGGCCAGTTTACTTCATCCTTACCATTTGGTAAAAAGCAATTAAGTATATAAAAATTCTAATATCAGTTATGCTTTTGGGCATATACCCAAAGGATGCTTCATCCTACCACAAGGACACTTCCTCAAACATGTTTATTGCTACTCTGTTCATAATAGCAAGAAATGGGTAATAACCTAGATGTCCCTCAGCAAAAGACTGGACGAAGAAAATGTGGTACATTTACACGATGGAGTATTACTCAACTCTTTCAAAAATAACACCATAAAATTTGCAGGCAAGTGAATGGAACTAGAAAAAATAATCCGGAAGGAGGTAATCTAGATCCAGAAAGATAAATATGGTCATATGATAGGGCATCTCTTGGGTATATTCCCAAGAGTGGTATTGCTGGGTCCAGGGGTAGGTTGATCCCGAATTTCCTGAGAAACCGAAACACTGATTTCCAAAGTGGTTGCACAAGATTGCATTCCCACCAGCAATGGATGAGTGTACCCCTTCCTCCACAGCCTCTCCAGCAAAGGCTATCATCGGTGCTTTTGATTTTAGCCATTCTGACAGGTGTAAGATGATATCTCAAAGTTGTTTTGATTTGCATTTCCCTGATTGCTAATGAGGTTGAGCATGACCTTAGGTGTCTTTTGGCCATTTGAACTTCTTCTTTTGAGAATTCTCTGTTCAGTTCAGTGCCCCATTTTTTAATTGGGTTAATTAGCATTTTAAAGGGAGCAGGGAAGCACATATCTTAGTTAAGGGAGCCACCTTAGGGTTGGCAAGAGACTGGAACCTAGAGTGGCTCCCAGGAGTGTCCCCAGTTAGTCCCTTGGGAAGCGGAGGATAGGGAACCTGAAATGACCCTATCCCATAGCAATACTGACGAATATCTTTCATATTACCATAGAACCTTCATCTGGTGATGGATGGAGATAGAGACAGAGACCCACACTGGAGCACTGGACTGAGCTCCCAAGGTCCCAATGAGGAGCAGATGGAGGGAGAACACGAGCAAGGATGTCAGGACCACGGGGGGTGCACCCACCCACTGAGACAGTGGGGGCTGATCTATTAGGAGCTCACCAAGGCCAGCTGGACTGTGACTGAAAAAGCATGGGATAAAACCGGACTCTCTGATCATGGCGAACAATGAGGACAGATGAGAAGCCAAGGTCAATGGCAAGGGGTTCTGATCCTACTTCATGTTCCGGCTTGGTGGAAGCCTAGCCAGTTTGGATGTTCACCTTCCTAGACATGGACGGAGCGGGGAGGACCTTGGACTTTCCACAGGGCAGGGAACCATGACTGCTCTTTGGATTAGAGAGGGAGGGGGAGAGGAGTGGGGGGAGGGGGAGAAGAGTGGGGGGAGGGGGAGGGAAATGGGAGGCTGGGAGGAGGCGGAAACTTTTTTTTTCTTATTCTCAATAAAAAAAATAAATAAATAAAAAATATAAATATGGTATGTATTCACTTATATGTAGCTATGAGCAATTACGTAAATGATAACAATGCTGTAATCCAAAGACTCAGAGACAATAGGCATAGAGCAAAGAAGTTGGGGGGGACACATAGATATTTCTGGGAAGGGGAAATAGAATAGATTTTATGGGTGGACTTGGGGGCAAGAACAGGAAAATCAGGTAGGGAGAGAGAGAGGTGATGGGATTGAGGGAGGGGACATAGAAAAAGATAGAATGAGGGGCATTCGAGGGGCGGTATGGAAACCTAGTGCAGTGGAAACTTCCTAAAATATATGAAAGTGATCTTAATGAAGTCTTGAGATGTTCCAATTGGCCAATTCTTGTCACCAAGCAAAGCCTTCAACAAAAATACTGGGTTACATCCCCTTTGTTGGCCATAGGGGTCCAATGGAAATCCCCAAGCAATTTACAATTTAGGCTGTTGCAAAGAGAATAGGTTGTTCACCACAAACTGACAGCTCTGCCTTATTGCTGCGATCACACCTATTGAACATAGAGGCATCAAGCTGGTGCCTACATAGAACCTTTGTCACTACCTGCTAATGTCTTTGGTACAGGAAAGTACTCTGCATGCTATCAGAGGAGAAATGTAAATATTAACTGAGCCATGAATGCTTTGATCTACAATGGTATGTTGCCTACAAGATATGCTAGCGTTGATGACTACCTCAATTGTCCTCATAGAACCTTCATCCAGCAACTGATGTAAGCAGATGCAGAGATCCACAGCCTAGCATGGGCTGAACTCCAAAAGTCCAGTCAAAAAAAAGGGAGGAACAATAATCTGAGCAAAGGGGTCAAGATCATAATGCCCACAAAGGCAGCTGACCTGAGTTAGTGGGAGGTCACAGACAATAAAAGTACTGTGAATATAGCCATACTGATATGATTAGTAAGAATGTACTTTCTGTGAGTCAAGGAGCATGATTATATAAAAAAGAAAACAAGTAACTTTATATCACAAAACCTCTTGTACCAATATGTTTGACACTACTCTAATTGGAAGGTCTAATTGGTTTTCTTATATTTTATCAAATGCTTAAAATTAAACCATGCATTAATGCCTTGTATCTGAGTTAGAACTTTCCTGTATATGGTTTTCCTTGGATTCTTTTTTTTAGTAATTGATAAAACCTGAATAACATCATCATAATCATCCTGTAGCAAAGTTCATATAGTTTCTGAAGAATGTTTACTTCTAATTGCCGGATTTGTGACATTCTGCATTCCTAGAAGATTTGTTTTGTCTGTTTAGACTGGGCCTCTCCACTTATCCAAGTATCTTCATTGAAACATAGTCATAATATAGACACAGGTTGAAGAGAAACAAAAGATAGAGACAAAAATGCTTTTAGCTAAAGATTTTATTCTGTACTGTGAATCAATAATTGTCATATAAAGAAACTGACTTAGCTGCATTAAAAACTGTAGTGAAACCAATAAAAATAAAATTAAAATATAAGTAGTAACATTTAGGAAATGAAGATTTTTTATTATCTGATTTTCCATGCTAGTCAGAGTGTAGATTAGCCTAAGTAATATTTGTTTGCTCACTTGTTTAATTTTAAAACCCAGATTCCTTGAGCAAACTCTAGGTCTTCTTGTGGTTGGCCCAAATATCTGCCTCCCTCTCTTTGACTGGACTTTTGGAGTTCAGCCCATGCTTGGCTGTGGATCTCTGCATCTGCTTACATCAGTTGCTGGATGAAGGTTCTATGAGGACAATTAAGGTAGTCGTCAATGCTAGCATATCTTGTAGGCAACACAAACAGTAATCTTTTCTGGTAACTACTGTACAAATAAATTTTTAAGAACCACTGATTAAGAGAATAGGAAGTGAACACCAGGAAAACTGAAAAGTATTCTTTATTTTCCACATTAGTATAAAATAACTTGGGAATAAAGAAATCCCACACCAACATTACCCAGAGCCAAAGACTATACAATGCAATGGACTCATAATTATAACTCTTTTTCAAGAAAACAAGCATAACAGACAACAAACCTTTCTAGAGAAGCTCTAGCACAGTATCACAGTAAGCAATCATATTTTGAAAAATTGACTTAAGACCCTAAAGGCTTGTTGAGTAAGCATTTTTTCGAGTACATGATTCCCATAGAGGCAAACGTATGATCACAGAGAAAGGAAGGATCCTGAAATAACATCAAAATAGTCCAGTACATATTCAGTTGTATTTAAAAATCTAGCACAAAATTTAACATAAGTATGTGTAGTACCAGGCAAAGCCTAAGTTTTCTCTGGTTGCTTTTGCTTTAGATACTATTTTCTGTTTGTGATGCTCAGGAACCATGTCACTCTGGCTGGATGTATTAGGTTGGCTTCATGTCAAATCAATGTTCATCTACCTTGTGGCACAGAGTAAATGAAAAGAGTGATTCAGTGAGTGCTTGAGCTGACACAAAGACGAGAAGTCACTAAGACCATTAAATTTGTGACATTTTCTTGTCTTGCCAATATGGTGTGAGTAGGACATTCTTCTTTAGTGATTTCTAGCATGCATACACAAGCTAATACATAGAAGTAATCTATGCAATATTATGTAAAGTCTTATGAATAGAATTATGATTCAATGAACAGAAATTTTACCTAGAATGAAGTAAGGTTATGATCTGTGAAGTGATCCAAATTGTTTTTAACTTTTAGTTTTTGAAGCAATGTGACCTAAGTTTTTTTTTTTCAGAAGACACTGATTTGAGTTCCAATTTTGTCATCTGCATTACAAAATAATGGCATCTACTTTATAATTTGATTTTGAGGATTCTATTAGTCATTATCTATAGTGTGATTAATACTATGCTTCACAGATACCCTAAGTAATCAATATTAGTACAACAAGAATAGTTAGTATTTACCAACTTTTGTACCTATTCAATAGATAGTACCTATTATCACAATTTTATAAGTGTGGAAATATTTGTTCAATAATTTCAGTAGATATATACTATAATATTGTTTAAATATATAACATAGCAACAAATATGATATAGTAAAATCTAGTTATGATAATCTTCAAGTAATAATTTATTATTATGGAAAGACTAGAGATATGTGTTAATCTAATATGACAAAAGCTATTCATAGATGACGAGACAACTCTGAAATCCAAGCATTCCCTAGAATGCTTTTAAACATAAGCAATGATCAATTGTGGGGAATATTGTGTAAGATAATTCAGCAAAAATGACTGCCAAGTTTTCTTTCCAGCTCAGATTTCCATTTCCATTCATCCTGGGATATTAGCAATTAGCAATCTTCTTGACAAATTATATTAGCATCATTCATCAAGAAGACACAGGGCTTGGAAACTTCATTTTTAAAACTTACCTGGGAAGAAGTAGAACAACAACAACAACAAAAACATAAGATTCAATTTTGTTTTAATTGGTGACAGCTAATCTCCCCTGGGTGCCTTAAATGCCAAATATAACTTAATCTGTTCTCTTTCTATTGAAAATTAGTTGTGTTTACTTCCTTTCCCAAGCCAAAGCTTTTCAAATCTCGATAGGTGGATAAAATATAGTTCTGTTGCTATGAGAAAATGAGACAAAACCCCCACCCACACAATAATCATTCCTCTCCTGTTCTGGTTGAAATTAGCTAAGAAGCAAAACAGCAAAATATTGCGCTAGAAAATTTTCAAAGCTATGAAACCTTGAGGTTGTTGTTACCCTTCATAATCTTACCAGAAACTGAGTGGCTGATGCAATATTAACTTGTTGTTTGATTTCGAAGGGCAGAAATGCATCACAATTTAACATGAGTCATTTAACACTTATGTGGCTTAAGTTTCAGAGATAAGCATACTTTTTATTTTTATCATAAACAAAAAATTAGTTACAATTTTGGCTAACTTGTTCCCACATTTTTAGGCCACTTATTACAATGTTTTCAGAACAAGTTTACATTTATTGAATCATTTGTGCATACTTAGTCCAAATGGATAATATGTAGCCCTAGTCTTCTAGACCTGGGAGTAATCTGGTACTTAATAGCTAAGACATCACAGGCTCAGACTTTGGTTTTAGTTTTGACAGTGCTGTGTACTCTTCATGTAACCTTGAATAGTGTCTTTTTTCTAATAATTTTGTATTACTTTATAAATAATACCATTCAAAATTTCCACTTTCTCCCCTCCTCCCACTTCCCTCTCGCTCCCCTTCTCAACCTCCCCCTCCAGTCCTAAGAGAGGGCAGGGCAGGATACCCTGCCCTGTGGGAAGTCCAAGGCCTCCACACCTCCATCAGGCTTAGGAAGGTATGAAAAATTGGGAGCATAAGGATGGAGGTAGGATGGGGAAAGGGGAGAGGAGGAGAGAGAAGGGAGAAGGGGAGGGTTGGAGAGAGCTTGGGGGGAGTGGAATGGTTGAGATGGAGGAAGGACAGATATGGGAACAGGGAAGATGATATCTTAATTAAGGGAGCCATTTTGGGGTTAGCAAGAGGCTTGAATCTAGAGGGGTTCCCAGGTGTCCATGGGGATGTCCCCAGCTAGGACCCTGGGCAGTGGAGGAGAGAGTGCCTGAACTGGCCTTGTCCTGTAGTCAGACTGATGACTATCTTGAATATCACCACAGAACCTTCCTTCAGCAACAAATGGAGATAGAGACAGAGACCCACATTAGAGCACTGGACTGAGCTCTCAAGATCCAGTTGAAGAGCAAACGGAGGGAGAATATGAGCAAGGAAGTCAGGACCACTAGGGGTGCACCCACCCACTGAGACAGTGTGCCTGATCTAATGGGAGCCCACCAAATCCAGTTGGACTGGGACTGAACGAGCATGGGATCAAACTGGACTCTCTGAATGTGGCTGACAATTGGGGCCGACTGTGAAGCCAATGATAATGGCACTGGGATTTGTCTCTACTGCATGTACTGGCTTTTTTGAATAATGTCTTCAAACTCTCTAAGTCTCAGCTATTTTATATTCAAAATGGGGTTAACAATACCTGTATAATGTTGTTGCTATAAACCTATAAAGATGAGATTAGAGCCAGGTGGTGGTGGAGCACATCTTTAATCCCAGCACTCAGGGAAGCAAAGGCAGGCAGACCTCTGTAAATGTGAGGCCAGCCTGGTCTACAACGTGAATTCCAGGACTGCCACAGATACAGTGAAACCCTTTCTTGAAAAAACCAAAAAAAAAAAAAAAAGATGAGATTTAGATAAAGTCTAACATACATGACCTTAAGTACTTCATTATTTAGTAGACAAGATATATCTATCACCTTTTCAGCCTCAATTCTTTTTACATACGAAGTATTGGTGATAATTTTGTTATCTACACAAGTTAGGATAATGAAAATATAAATACACACAAATCCACACAGACATACACACTGTGCACTCCCCCCGCAAAGGCTCATTTATTAAAGGTTCTGTTATTAGGTAGAGACTAGCTAGTTTACTACGAGTCGTCTTGGGAGTGATATCTTGTCCCCATTCTCTTCTGTGCTCTCCGTTTCGTATCAGCTGGAAAGTGAGCAGCACTTGCCACATGATCCTGCTTCCATAATATAACCACATGTCAGAATCAATGGAGCTAATGACTATGTTGGGAAGCTCTGAAATTATGAACTGAAAGTTATCATTTCTTCCTTAACCTGTTTAAGATTTTGTCAAAAACTTGATAAACATAACCACCACCACTGGAGCTGCTGAGAAATAAACCTCTTCCAGAATGGTCACCGAGGAAAGTCTGCGATGCTTTTTGAATGATAGGAAGTTTTATTTGGGATTAATGAGAAGATGATGGAAGAGGTTTGTATGCAAATGAATGGAATTAGATCTACTACTTCTTTGTCCTCAAAATGATTTGTAGGTATCCAGTACTACCTTAGTTTAGGAGATTTTGAAGTCTCAATTCCATCAACTGTAGATACTCAAACTGACTGAAGGGCGTTTACTGCAAGAACACAACAGGCCTCTCAGTAACTTTGTAACATTGAGAGATGAATAAAAGCCCATTCCATGGGAACCAGAACCTGAAAATCATAGATCCAATTTTTCTATATATCTCTTCCAAAGCCAAAAAAAATTATATAAGTTGTTCCTTTGGATCATCACTTATTTTTCTTAATTCTGTTTATAGACCACCTGTCATGATTCTTGGCTGCTCTTAAGTACCAGCGTGAACGTGATTATGACTTAATTACTAAGTTGTTGACTCCAGGTGTGATTTTCCATGTCCATTTTGTTTAAACATCCATCATTTCTTTCCTTTCCTTTCCTTTCCTTTCCTTTCCTTTCCTTTTTTTTCTTTTTTCTTTTTCTTTTTTTTTTTTTTTTTTTTTTTTTTGACAGTTTTTCTCTGTGTAACATCTCTGGCTGTCCTGGAACTTGCTTTATAGACCAAGTTGGCCTCAAAATCACAGAGATCTACCTCCCCCTGCCTCCCAAGTGCTGACATTAAAGGCATGTGTCACTACCACCCATTTCTCAACGAATTAATACAGACTCAATTTTAATGCTCAAGAAAATATTACACTGATTGGCCCTAGATCATCTATGGAAAAGGATGACATATTAAGTTAAAGATTAATTAGTAAAAAATAGCTAATAAAATGAAACATCATTTTGGTGTTTATATGTATAATTTTATATATACTATATATGAATATATATTTCCATTATTGTCATGGGTTTATGCAGTTTTAGAACTCCAGAGAGCCTATGAGCTGCCCTTATAGGAGATCAAGGAAAGTCAGCGGTATAGTTTAGTCAGAGATCAAAGGTCTGAGAAACATAGTTGATGGGTCCAAGAACAAAGGCCTCAGAATAGTTTAGGAGAATATACCTGTCCCAGCTCAAAAGGACAGTTTTGCTCTTCCTCTGTCTTTTGTTCACTTCTGGCCCATAACAGATAAGGTGAAGCCTGTCCAAATAAGTAAAAGCAGATCTTCCTTGCTCACTCTGTTGGTTAAAGAATTAGTGTCTTTCAGATACATTGCTGTAGTACATGCAGAAATAATGCTTTTCTAGCTATTTATCCTCCTGCCCTACGAAGTTAAGATAAAATTAGCTAGCAGTCATATAATTGTTTGCATGGTTTGGAAGTTCCAACTTTTGAACTAGTTTTGGAATATAGTCCCAAAAGTATACCTATAGCTAATATTTTCTATATAAATGGATTAAAGCTTAAGATTAGTCTTTTTACTGAAACAGAAAATGTTTTAAATATTTTTCCATTCTGTACAGTTCCCCCTAACACTTTACCTATTGTAAAAAATATTTTATGAGCAAGAAAAATCATGTCTATTTTATTTCTTAATGTATCTTTCAGCTTTATTTAGCAAAATTATTGCTAATAGATTGTTTCTATGCTAAAAACTATAATTTAAATGACTTAAATGATTTTTTGTTACTTTTGCCATTTGCAGACTCTATACAACTTCTTATTCAACGTTTTTCTCATTATATTGCTACTGATAACCTTCTAGAATGAAACACATTTTGAGGCCTTTAGAATGATGGATATATGAAAAAACAAAAATTTTCATTAAATTCATCGAATGATAAGGGGAAAACATGAACCACGATCTTTAGAGCCCAGCTTGTTTTATGCATTCAAGATTCAATTTGCTTTTCTTGCCTAACTTTTTACTTATATAGATCTTGTCATCTTATTAAGATTTAGAAAACAATTTTTTTTATTTTAACTTCACAGC
Organism: Alexandromys fortis; assembly: GCF_014885135.2. NCBI lineage: Eukaryota > Metazoa > Chordata > Mammalia > Rodentia > Cricetidae > Alexandromys > Alexandromys fortis. The sequence goes on along the minus strand of NW_026068029.1, from coordinate 2,655,880 downwards.
TGAAGTACCCATTCAATTTTTTTCCTATAAAACTTGGCATGACTTTCAATCTTAAAAAAACCAAAATTCATTTCTAAAGAATTTTACACTGACAAATTTGAACATTTTGTGTATTGTGCACCAAATGTTTTAAACTTTTCTCCATTTAATTGAACATTGAACCACTTAAGGTTCAGAATTCCTAACAGCAACAGTACAGTATGCTTTTATTAGAGTATATTTTATCTCTGTGGCTTCTGATATTTTAACTACATGGAAACATTCCTTGTCTTCTTTATCTCTCCATCTGGCTACCATTCTCTAACAATGGTCCTGATGATCTTTTCTGGGTGATTTAATTTAATGTCTGTCTTTACATGTGTTTTTGTCTTTTGAATTTAGTGATAGAAGTTTTCTAGAATGACTGTCTTACGGCAGGGATGTAATCTCTTTCCTCTCTTCATAGCTCTATGGATATAAAGCCACTAATATTTAGAGCGACTTTCTGTACCAGCAGCAGTTTCCATCTGTTAAGGACTGAAATTACCATCCATGTTCTTACCATCTGAGAATCTGAAGGATGTTTCTTGATTTGTCAACCAAACATGAATAGTCAACACAAATAACGCAGAATTTTAAAAGCAGACAGGGTGGTGGAATCAGACTACATTTGCCAGTTCTTTTACCACTTTATAAAAGTAAGCTGTTCCCATCTACTTTTCTCGTAAAAAGGCCTTTTCTACATTGTAGCAAACCTTTCTCCAGGAACGTGCCAGTGAAGTCTTAGCCTTGTTACTCAATAGTAGCAATGAAGCACATCTGAGCTTGTATTTTTTTTCACAACTTGTATATATTTTTTCAGATACAGGTCATTTTTATTAATGTTTTATAATTTTAATACTAATATATGTCTATTGTAAAAATGGAATATATACAAAAGAATAAGAAAGTAACAATTATTCAAATATCAATACCTATAGATAATGCTTAGCTTTTAACATTTTCTTTCTATCTAATATTGCCATTTTGTACTTAGAACAATATTCCATAAATTTATTTCCTGAAGTAAATATTTTAAAGTAGCCGAGTCCCAATTGAGATATTTTTCAAATGTGAATTTTTGTGTTTTTGTTCTGAGAAACAAAATAAATACAACTAGAGTCCCTTATAGTAAATTATAAATAAATTACACATTATAGGAAAGATTCAAAACATTGTCAACTTAACCTTTCCATGACTGAATTGGCTTAGTTAATCTCTGAATAAACTACCATCTGTCATGAGATCCTTCATACATGGTTTTTCATATTTGTGTTCCGTGAGTCTTTGATATATAGTGATGCCTATTGTTCCATTTCTCAGAATTCTTTAAAATATGTAAAATAAAGTGTTTATGACTGCAAAGAACTGATTCTACTGAAGTACACTTGCTGTATGGAGGCCGCTTGTTTATTCCTGGCTGCTCAGATCAGAAATAACCACTCAGAAAATTTGCAATACTGTTTGGTCAATAGCTTAAGCGTATTTCTGGCTAACTCTCATATCCTAAATTAACCCATCTACATTTATCTGTGTATCGCCACATGGCTGTGGCTTGTTGGCAAAGTTTCAGCATGTCTGTCTCTGGAGGCAGTTCCATGACTTCCCACTCCAGGCCTTCTTCCTCCCAGCACTCAGTTTAGTTTTCCCCGCCTACCTCTGTTCTGCCCTGCTAAAGGTCCAAAGCAGTTTCTTTATTAATCAATGGTAACCACAGCATACAGAGGGGAATCCCACATTATACACTTATCAAGATGAGTAGAAATAAGTTTATGGTATACAGTTTCTTTATTAGTATGTTACAAGCCAGGTCCAGAAGTGGGTCTACAAACTGTCATAAGCTCAGAGCAATGATGAGCACAACTGTTGGAAATACCTCTAACAACTATAATATGACATAACAAAATATCTGATTTCAGATGATGATGAGTTTATGGGCATACTTAATGCTAGTATGCATTTTCTAGACTCATATTTAGAGGAAAATAATGAATTTCAATTAAAGTTTGTAAAATATTTGTTTTATCTGATTTATGTTTGTAAAAGTATTATTCACAGATCCCTGATAGTAAAAAATCCTAGTACCCTAGGCCATGCTTAAAAAGTCTTTTTTTTTTTGAAACAGGGTTTCTCTGTGTAGCCTAGCTGTCCCCGAACTCACTCTGGGACCAGTCTGGCCTCAAATTTAGAGATCTGCCTGCCTCTGCCTCCAGAATAATAAGAAACAAAATTTCTGTTAGGCTACCCAGAATGTGATAGTTTGTTATAATATCTCTAACAAATTAATACATCCCTGAAGGTGGTACTCTAGGAGTAGACACACTACATTGGGATGACTACCTTGTGGTTGATTGGAAAAGAAGAATTAAAGTTCTGGCTTTGAGTTAAAAATAAGGAATCAAACACAGTGTGGAATCCCAAATTTGATTCTTAATTTATGTTTTATTTGCTTCATTAAGCAACTACAAACCTAATTTCTTCATTATGAGTGAAGAATTGGAAAGGACTTGAAAGTATTTCAAGACTTTAAGTGAAATGCTCTACTTAATGCCTTTAGATTGAAGTCTAAAACGCAGTAAGTCCTTGATATAGCATTGATAGTGATGAGAAGAAAAATTAATCTTCTTCCTCTCCTCCCTAAAACTCCCACTTAGTTCAGGAAGATGAGATATATGAGAACTCTTTTTGTTGCATTCTGGAGTGGTGGATAAATATGGGACTTGGTCTCAGACTCTAACTTCATAAATATCTATTCTTTTACTAATTATTAAGCAGTTCTGTTTGGTTGTGTGTGCTTTGACAAGATTTCAGTCTGTAACCTAGACTGATTGGTAACTCAGTATGTGGGGCAAGCTGGTCCTGAACACATGGGCCATTCTTCCTTAGCTTCATGAGTACTGAGTTTATACACATGAAATACTATGCCTAACTTGGAAGTTGTATTCATATTGAGAATATCAAACTTCTTATTCCTTATTTAATTTAAAAACATATCTTAAGAATGTTTCTCTATGTGTTTCTCTATATCACTGTGTTTGGTGGTGAACATCTAGTAGTTGTCAATGCAGGGAACAGGAGAGATATGATCCCTGTCTTTTCAAGAACACAAAATATAAGATCCTGAAATGTCTGAAGGCATTGCCATATAGACAATAGTTTAAAGTAATTGGAGGGTTTGATTTGGAGTTGGATGATGAAACAGAAACTATACCTTTAAAATAATTTTTAAAATTTATAATTGTATTTATTGTTTGTGTGTATTACTATAGGAATGCATGTTATGCAAGTAGAGGTCAGACAAATTGTAGGAGTCAGTTATTTCTTTTACCATGAGGTCATGGGGATAGATCTTAGATCCTGGGGCATGGCTGCAAGCACCTTTAATCATTGAGCCATCTCAATGTTTCCTTGACTATCACTTTTAGAAGGCACAATTTATTGAGCTTCAGCTGTGAGAATCTAGATCTGCTCCTGGTGAGTCATGTGTAATATCTGTAAATATCTTAATGTTGAAATGAGTTATTTTAACTCACCTTATATGAGAAAAATAAGGTCAATTACCGAGAGAGAACTTATACTCATGGATATTCTATGCTGTTTGAGGGAATAGAAATAGAATCAGTGGTGGAACTTTCAGGGAGGAACCCTTTAGTGTTTATCTAATGAAAAACTTTATAATGATAGGAATCATTCAAAAATGAATCTGAGAACTGTAGCTTCATGCCTGAAACTATTATGATAATAGTTTGAAGTTTAAGCACCAGTTTTGGTGATGGAAACTTATATCTATTTATCCCTATGGAAAGCAATATGATGTTTTCTATTTTCATGGATAGTACATAATTGTATGTGTGTGTGTATGTGTTTGTAAGGTTTAGTGGTGATGCTTTGGTATGCTTATACATTGTATACTTATCAACATAAACTATTTGATTAACATTCATCTTAAACATGTATCATTTATTTATGCTGAGAATATTCAAAATCATCTATTTTGGCTATTTTGAATTGTATGCTGTAATATTGTTAATTATAATCATCCTCTATACAATAGGAAAAGTTAACTTTATATTCCTATGTGATTGTGACTTAGTACCCCTCCCTTTATCTGCCCTTTTGGCTTCTGGTAACCACTATTATGCTCTATACTTTTAGGAGGCCAATCTTTTTAGATTACACAAATGAGTGATATAATATAGTATTTAGAGTTTCTGGGCCTGGCTTATTTCACTAAACAGATACTTAAGTGATCACAACTATAGGATTTTGCTCAACGATACTTCATTGAATATACAATATATACTATATTCTCCCTATCCACCCCTCTGTCAATGGATACTACAGTTGATCCTGTGCCTTGGAGATTGTGAAAAGTGCTGCAGTAAAAATGCGTCTGCTGGTACATCTTTGACGCACTGTTTTCATTCCCTTTCAATATGTACCCAGTAGTTGGATGACTGAATCACATGGCAATTCTATTTCTGATTATTTTCCCTTACTGTTTTCACAGTGGTTGTACTAATTTAGATCCCAACCAATAATACATGAGAGCTTGCCTTTCTCCACATCCTTTGCTAGTTTGTCTTTTTGTTTACTAAAACCAAAAATGCCTTAACTTTAGCATAATTTTAGGTTACTAAAAGTAAAAGTTAAAAAAGTTGAAACACAAAAGAAACTTACATTCAAATAAAATAACTTTAGGAAAACACAAAAAATGTTAGAAGAACATAAAATATAGTGTCTTCTCAACAGTTAGAGATTATTACAATCAATGATTTTGAAATAGTGCAATGTAAATATTCAAGAATAGGATAGAGATGTTATATTCCTTGGATTATTGTATATCTCTCAGGGGGCAAAAGGATCCCGATGGTGATCTTAATTAATTATTAGTTACTTAGTTTAGTTAGTTACTGTTTTTGAATGTGTGTGTGTTGTTGTTGTTGTTGTATGTGTGATAAATACTTGCTAATATGTGTGTGGGCACGTGTGTCTGGAGTGGGGGTGCTTATCCATCTGTGTATGAGTTTGTGTGAAAGCCTGAAGTCTACATTAGATGTCTTTCCTTCATCTCTTTCCATATTTAGTTTCTGAGGCAGGGTCTCCTACTGAACTTGAAGCCCATTAATTTGCCTAGACAAGCTTCCCAGTGACTTTCAGAGATCCAGTACCTCCATGCCCCAGTGCTGATGTTAAAGGAGCAAACAAACACATCCAACTTTCTAAAAACTTCTTTATTAAATCTTTAGGAGTTTCATATCATGAAACCCAATTTTGTTCACCTCCCAGTGCCTGCGTACTCCTCCCTCATCCCTGTTGCATCCCCCCTATAAATCAAGACAAAGTAAATAAGCAAACAAAAGCAAGCACAACAACAACAAAAAACCCCAATAAACCAAGACAGAGTAAAAACCACACCTGAAACAGAACAATCTCTACTTCTCCTTCTCTCCTGACTCCATCACCTCTTCGTCTATCCTAGTGGCATTGGAGGCTTCAATGTATCATATAGTATACCTCTTTGTTCCATCAGCTTGACTTGCAATGAGTCATTGGTCTGGTTCAAGGCCTCTGATTTTTGGTACACCAGCCTCACTGGATCCTCTACAGTATCCTGTGTCTTGGAGATCTTGTGGTTAACGTTTCCCAGGACCAGTTCCTTTAAGAGCTCCAGCAGGGCCTAGATGGAATAAACGCTAGTGTGAGTCAGCTGGAGACCCAGTTGTAGGCCTGGGTGTTAGCCAGGCAGGTCAGATTGAGCCACTGGGGCCAACTGCTTTGGGTGTGGTGGCAGAGTCAGCTCCCCTACATCCATGTCCTCAGGACAGGTTCATCCTCATCTGTGGTGAGGGGTGGGAGCCCTCTGTCCCGAGTTCAGGGCCCAGCTCTCTTGCTACAATGGCCAGTGAGAGGCAAGGCCAAATTTCGCAAGGAAGTAAAGTGCAGAAGCGGCTCAGTATAGCCCTCTGATTTCATCTCACATGATTCCTAAGGCCTCCTGAGGTGACGCTGGCCACAGACACTAACAAAGACTCCAGCTGTGGCTGGATCATGGGCACAGACATGGCCCTAGGCAGCATCTTAGGCCTCGATGACATCCTGACTCTAGATGGAAGGAATAGCCACCGAGGTGGGAATGGTTCCAGCAGCCGTATGGTTGCTGGATACCACCATGGCCTCAGGATGCATCCCCAACCCTGGGCCTCTACATGACTATTAGTGGCAATGCAGGACCCTGACCTCAGGTAAGATCCCTAGCTAAGACAGAACTGTGAACCCCAACATGGTCACTACCAGCAGTTGTGTCTGGATACCACCACTGCCCCCAGCAGCAACATGACCATGAGATACTAACTTGGTCCTTGATCTTGGCATACCCAACTTTTAATCTGTCCCTCTAATCGTATCTTCTCCCCTTTCCTCCCCACAGAGATGACTATTATCATAAATTTTGTCCTTATCATTTCTTTACTTTGCTTTATAGCTTGTCACTTACATGTGCGAAAACAGTCCATAGTTGTGCCTTTTCATGAACTATGCTAAGAAGATTATTTATAGCTTTCCAATTGTTGATTGGTAGCTAAAATCTGTTCATAAAGGAAATACCATCATAGGTCCTTTTTGCTTCCCCCAGCTAAAGAAGAAGGAAGGATTCTAGCAGTCTGTTCAGGAAATAAGTCTCAAGAGAAGTAAAGATTTCATTAGCTTCAGCCCAAGCAATGAATGTGTCAGCTATTGGGAGAAAAGTGAACTTGCATCCAACATCCATAAAAATTGGGACGGAGATAGAGGTAGAGTTAGTTTTATCTATTAAATATGTAGTCATTCTACATGACCTTATCCTCCTTTGTTTGTCCTCCATATAATCCATTTTCCATTATCATTTGAATACCTATTCAGACACAAAAAACTTGTTTGTTGAACAACTGTAACCTATCAGGCATGGTTCTCACCTGACAGAACAAATAGCTTGTAGATAGAATCTGGATAAGTAATAGCAACTAGGATGCTTGGTCTGAATAGCAACTAGAATCAAAGTATTACAGACATATGATTCTAGAAAAAAGCATACCTAGGTGGGTCTTAAGGAGATTTTTAATCTAAAGAGAGAAGGAAAGAGGGTTAGTAGTAAGGAATAAAAATAAAGGGAGAGAATCCTTGGTAGAAGGAATCTTTATGCAACATACCAAGTTATAAAAACATTTCAAAGAACAGAAAGAATGACTTACTGTCCTAGTATATCTTACAGGTAGCACACAATTGTAACTAAAGGATTTGTGACTGGCTTTGTGTTTAGGTTTCTCTTTTGATAGTTTACAGAGTATCTTCCTGTACCAAAGACACTGGAACTTAGGGGTGAAGGCGCTACCTAGGTTCTAGCTCAACTTTTCCATTCTCCTCCATGAGCTGCGTAGGTGTTGTCTTAAGCAATGAGGACTTATGGTCTGTTTGGGGAGAATAACCTATCGTCTTGGCAACAACATGGGTTGTTTAGGGGATTCCCAAAAGACTTCTTTGGCCAACAACTCAATTAAATATAATCTAATCCAAATAGTGGAAGCTTCATTTGGTGACAAAAGATAACCAATTTGGGTTCTGACTACCCCATTATTTGCCCATTTTATTTAGATTGCCTTGATATATTTATATAGTTTAACAGGCTTCTACTGTATTACATTTCCATAGAATCCTTCAAAGACCCTTAATTTTAGCGGTCTCTTCTCATTTTCCCTCCCACAACCTCTCTCTCTATTCCCTCCCCACTTAATCCTCCCATTCCAGCCTCCTCTATCATTATCTATCCATTCTGTTTAGTTTTCCTAAGGAAATCTATCTGTTCCTTCTAGTCCCATACACAATACTTACCCTCTGTGGTTCTATGAACTGTAACTTGTCAGTGACTTAACAGCTAATATCCACACATAACCAAATACATACTGTATTTGTCTTTCTGGGTTTGCTTGTGGAAGTAACCAACCAGTAACCTGATTTGACTTAAGGCCCACTCTACAAGAGAGAACCCATACCTGACACTGCTTGGGTGGCCAAGAATTTGAGACTAGACATAGCCCTGGATCCTAAGGTACAGGTCAAAAATATAGTGATAAGAGGACTGTTATTTTGATATATTAATAGATTAATGCCTTGCTAAGCCATCATCAGAGAAACTTTGTCCTGCAGAAGATGGAAACAAATAGAGACCCACATCCTGACATCATTCAGTGAGTGAGAGGCCTTCGAACACTTTACCCTAGATGGGATATCTCCACCAAATCCCTCCCTTCAGAGCTCAGAGAACCCCAAGGAAGGGGAGGGGGAAAGAGTCAACCAGAGGGGAGGAAGGAAACCAAGAAAACAAAAACCTCTAAATCAATATGAGCAAAGCTTATACAATCTCACAGAGACTAAAGCAGCATGCACAGGGCATGCACAGGTCTGCACCAGGTCATCTGTGCTTATATTATGATTTCCACTTTTGCACTTTTATGAGGTTCCTGAGTGTCCAAACCAGTGGGTTTCTTGATTCTTGTGACTTCTCTTGGGTGCTTTTCCTCCTGTTTATTAGTTTTGTTGAACTTTGATATAATAGTTTTGTTTTATATTATTATATTATATATATTAATATATATATTAATGAATGAATGAAAACCTAGCCACTGGGTAAAGGTTAACAATTGAAATGTCATTTTACTTGTGTGAGAGAAAATCAGTTTTCTCTAATAGAGTGATATTGGATTTATCAATTACTCCAGGGTAGGCCTCATGTTCAGGAATAGTTGACCAACATATAATGGACTCCATTTTTTTTTCTTGTGTGTATGTTTATGTGTTTATTTTGGGGTGACGTTTGATTTTGTCTTCTTGGATTTTGTGGGGATTGTTGTATTGAAGTTTGTTTTTTGAGAAAATTTAAAGTAGAGTGGGTAGGGAGAAAGAGAGGATCTAGAAGGACTTGGGGAAGGGGATGAATGTGATCAAAATATATTTAAGCCTAAAAATTATTTTAAATAATAATAGTAAAAAAAGAAAGGACAAAACTCAGTACATAGTTCTTTAGAAGAACAGTTCTCAAAAATGGTGTTATCAATAAAATATTTTGTACCTGTTATGAGGTTTTAAAATTAGGGAGGTAGAGCACTCAGAAATCTAAATTAAAATAAAGGGACAGATAGATTGGTGTGAACAATGAAGAAACTCCTTACCTGGTTGAATTTTCAAAAGGCATAATTGCTATAACTACAACTCTGTAGTCTGCTCATTTTATGTATAACCCATGTCTGAAATGTAGTCTGCCTGAAATCAAGAAAAAAAAAGCTGCAAATCAATTATTTAGACTCTGGTCACTAGTGTAATCACTGCTCATTATTTCTTGATTTGAAACCATAGCTTCTTCCTCTATCGGTTTTGTCATTATGTGCCACTTAATGCATTTGAATATAAACATAATTTTTGGATTTCATTTATTTTAGCTTCAAATCAGAGTCTCATGTAAATTTCAGTATATTCAATTTCATGTGAAATGGTCTTGCTTAGATTTCTAATGTGTATCTCTATGTGATCTCATTGGCAAACTACAAGTTCAGCTCTTTGCCCTACCACTTAATTAACCTGTGCAATCTCTGGATGTTAGTAAACTCTATTACATATTTTCTTGCCTATATTTAATTCTTAATTATTGTTTCAGAAAATCATGTAACACTGATAATTAACTATACTGAAAAAAATTGTTTTGATGTCATCTCAAGTGAATACTATTTTGCGCTTTGGTTCTTTTATTATATTCCCTGTTCTAAGTATCACAATTCCATTATTTTATTATCCTAATATCTATCTTAATTAGTCTTTACCAATATGAAACAATCTTTCTGCCCTTTTACCCTCCAAGTCTCACTTTTTGTGGACTATGTAACTATGTTTCTACGGACTATCACCAGGCTCCCTTCACCTCTGTAGTGACTGTGAGAAGAACCTATTATTCTCTTTGCTGTGTCCATCTCCAACTCATTTTTTGAGCCCCTCAAGGTATCCTTCAAATCTATTCCTCTTCACTGGCCTGCTCACTGCCAATTATCATTCACTCAGCTTTTAGTGCCTCTGGAGAATAATTTCCCACTCACTCCTCTAGTCAGTCTCAATTAGAACAGTCCAGACCAGACAGGAATATTCTAGTCCAGAATGGTCCAGGCCAAACCAGACCTGTACAGACCAGACCAGACTGGACCAGACTGGAATAGACAGGACCAGACTGGTATCAACCAGAAAAGACAGGACCAGACTGGTATTGACTGATCCAGACAAGACCAGACCTGACTAGACCAGACTGGACCAGACCAGTTTCACCAGACCAACCTGGTCCGGACTGATCTCTACCAGATCAGTCCGGACCAGGCCAGTCTCAACCAGAACAGACTGGACCAGAAAAGAATATACTGGTCCTGACCAGTCCAGACCAGACCAGACCAGACTGGACAAGAACGGACAAGACCAGGCCTGACCGGTCTAGACCGGAACAAACTGTTCTTGACTAGATTCTACCAGACCAGACCAGACCAGTCTTGACTGGACCAGACCAGTATCAACCAGAACAGACAGGACTAGACATGGTTTGACTGGTTCAGACAAGACCAGACCTGACCTGACAAGAGCAGACTGTGCTTGACCAGATTCTACCAGACCAGAAGAATCTTGACCAGACCAGACCAGTATCAAATGGAACAGACAGGAAAAGACTTGTTTTGACTGGGCAAAACAAGACCAAACAGGACCAGACAAGATGGGACCAGTCCAGATCAGTCTCAACCAGACCAGACTGGTCCAGACTGATCTTGACGAGACCAGTCTCAATCAGAAGAGACCGGACAAAACTGGACCAGACAAGAATATACTGGTCCAGACTTGTCCAGACCACACTGGAAAAGACCAGACCTGACCAGTCTAGACCTGAACAGATTGCTCTTGACCGGATTCTACCAGAACAGAACAGTACTGACTAGACCAGACCAGTATCGACTGGAATAGACAGGACCAGATTGGTATTGAATGGTCCAGTCTAAACCAGTCTGGTCCAGTCTGAACTGGTTGACACCAGTTTGGTCCAGTCTGGTCCAATCTGTTCTGGCCTAAACCGGTCTGTATTGGTCTTGTCCAGTCTGGAACGTTTGAGACTGGTCTGGTCCAGTCTGGACCAGTCAAGACCAGTTTAAACCAGTATGGTCAGGTCTGAACCAGTCAAGAACGGTCTGGTCTGGTCTGAACCATTCGAGACTGGTATGGCCTGGTCTGTACTGGTCTGTACCACTCTAAACAGGTCTGGACCAGTCGGGACCAGTCTAAACCAGTATGGTCCAGTTTGGACTGGTCAAGACTGGTTTGTACCGGTTTAGACAGGACAAGACCAGTTCGGACTGGAACAAACCATTTTCGACCACACCAGACGATTCTCGACCACACCAGACCCGTCCTAACCAGTCTTGGTCAGACCTGACTGGTTCTGACTGATACAGACTGCTCTAGACTGGTCTCGACCAGACCAGGCCAGTCTCAACCAGTCTGGTTTTGAGTGGACCAGACCAGTTCAGACCGGAACAGAACTGTCTCGACCAGACCAGACAGGTCCTGACCGGTCTCGACCAGTCCAGACCAGACCATACCGGTTTCGACCAGTCCGGACCGGAACAGACCGGTCTCAACCAAACCAGACTGGACCAGACCAGTCCCAACTGGATCAGACCAGTTTAGAACAGAACAGACCGGTCTTGACCAGACTAGACTGGACCAGACTGCTTTAGACAGGATCAGACTGGTCTTGACCAAACCAGACCAGTCTCGACCAGATCAGACCAGTCTTGACAGGTCCAGATTGGACCAGACCCATCTCGACCAGTCCAGACGGTTCCCAACCAGACCAGACTGGACCATACTGGTCCAGACCAGTCTCGACCAGACTAGACTGGTCTTGATTTGTCCTGACTGGACAGACTGGTCTCGACCGAACCAGACCAGTCCGGACCTGTCTCAACCAGACCAGACCTGTCTCCACCCGCCCTGACCAGACCAGGAGGGTCTTGAATAGACTAGACCAGTCCAGATGGGTCTTGAACGGGTCCTAACTGGTCCAGACCAGTCTCGACCAGCAATGTATCCTTCAAATCTTTTATTTATCACCTATATTGCTGATTTCCATCCATGACTATATATTGGAAACACCTATGAAGCTCTTTAAAGTCCCCATTCCAAAGTCTTTCCTCAAACTAATTTTAACAGAAGAGGGGAACAGTTTCCATGTCTCTCAAGGTGACTATAAATTGTGACCAGGGTTGCAAAATTCTTGGTTTCTGTTTCTTTTCCTAGTTTTAAAATCAGATATTGTCTTGCATCCTGGTTATACTACTTAGTAGTTATAACTTTTAGAAACTTAATTTAATAACAACATACCTCATTTTCGTCAGGATAGCAATACCCAATTCCCTTTTATAAATATTAAATGATTTAACTTGTATGTAAACATGTTTAATCACTCTGATTTCTATTTTCATTTTGTCAAATATGCTGAGTATACTGGCTAGTTTTATGTCAATTTGACACAAGTTAGAGTAATCAGAGAGGAAGGATTCTTAAGTGAGAGAATTCGTCCATAAGATCTGTCTGTAGGCAGGACTGTAGGGCACTTTATTAATTAGTCACCAAAGGGGGAGACCCGCTCAAGCATGGTAGAGTGGTGATCCTGGATTTTATAAGAGAACAGGCTGAGCAAGCCATGAGGACCAAGCCAGTAAGCAGCACTGTTCCATGGTCACTGCATCAGCTCCTGCTGCCAGGTTCTTGTCCTATTTGAGTGCCTGTCCTGACTTCCTTTGAGAAAGAATTGTGATGTGGAAGTGTAAGTTGAAAAAACTCTTTCCTCCCCAACTGTTTTTTTTTTTCTTTTGGTCATGGTGTTGTAAGGAGTCTTTCTCTGTTTTGACAGCCAAATCCCAAATAATAACACAAAAACTTATTATTAATTATGAAAGCTTGGCCTTTAGGTTAGGCTTGTTTTAAACCAACTTATAACTTAAATTAATGAATATTTTTATTAATCTACATTCTACCACGTGAATTTTACCTCTATCCCATTATGTGTGTCCAACTCATTCTGCATCTCTCTCTGCCTAGATTAATCATCTCTTAATTCATCTTTCTCTGCCTGGAAGTCCCATCTATGCCTCCTGCCTGGCTATTGGCCATTCAGCTTTTAATCAAACCAATCCCAGAAATATATCTTCATACAGTGTATAAATATCTTACAAAATGGTGTTTTATCACAGCTATAGCAACCATAATTAAAACACTGAGTGTTCTTGCTTCAACCTTTTCCACAAATGATGACAATTTCTTCCTGCCTCTAGTCTCTGCTTATTCCTTTATCTGTTTTCTCCCTTAACATTAATTTTAACACATGGACGAATAGTGAAAATATTGCATATATAAACAATGGATTTTAGTTAGTTGAAAGAAGAATGAAATTGTGAAAGTTACAGGAAAATTGAATGAATAAGAAAATTATTTTAAGTGACCTAGAATCAGAAAGACAAAAATTACATATTTATTCTTATATGTGGATCCTAAATTTTGATGTTTATATGTATGTTAAAAAGGGGTGTAAAAGTGGATGTAGGTTTGGAAGACTAGAGAGGAGACCGGGAGAGAGTGGAGAACCAGAGGTATTACAGTAGGAATGAGGAATGGCAAAAAGAACATGTACAACATGAAAAGCATAAAGAAAGGTACTGGGGTAGAATGGTAGAAGGGAGGGACAGAGGATGGGGGAGAAGAAGGCTGAATGAAAAACAACGAAGGCAAATTTTGTTTGAAAAATGTGATAATGAAACTCAACAATTCATGTAACAATGTAAAATAAATAAAATAATTATAAAATTATTCTGATTTACCAACCTTAAATATGAACTTGGAGCAAACAAGATTAGATACAATAGGGATATTTTTATACACATGTTCATTGACACACTGTTCACAATAGCCCTCATGAAATCAGGCTATGTGTTCATTAACAAATGAATGGATAAAGAAAATTTTACATACACACACACAATGGAGTATTATCCAGTCACAAAGAAAGGTAAAATTGTGTTTACTTGTAGGGAAATGTGGAAAACAGAACTGAAGCTCATGATGTAAGCAAAATATGCAGGCATGGGAAGACAAATATTATCTATTTTTTTCTCTTGTACATAACCTAGGTTTAGAAAAACTAATAGACATTAAAGTAGAAGGAGTCCTACTGTAAGAAAAGTGGGACCAGCAGGAGTGGGGAGGGGAAATGCACAAAAGAGGGCGAAGTGTGAGTATAATCAAAGTATGCACTGTGCAAACCTCACGCTAAATTCCATTATTGCACATAAGTACTGCTATTGTGTTTTTGAATATTAACTATCCTGCCCACTTATATGAAATGTACAGAAATCACACATCCATAGACAGAATGCATAGTCATGATTGCTAGGAATTATGACTGATTGCTAATAAGTATAACATTTCTTTGGAGAATGATGATATATAATGGAACTTTTAGATTTTGTGAATTTTATCTGAGAAAAATATGAGGTATGAAAAAATGGCATTGCCTATCTTTCAGAACTCAGGTTCAAGATGGCAAATAATCAAAGCAGCTGAAACGCTGGCCAAATTCAGTCAGTATACAACATATGGCGATATTGCTTGTAACAGTAAATGCTGAAGGCTACAGTTTCAATCAGATACTGGAATACACAGCATCCCTTCTCTACTAGAAGTATCCCCTCATCTTTTATTTTAGAAATCATGTTCATTGGTTTTTAATGCTTATGAATTTGATAAGTATCTTCTCTGCTTTCAGAGAGATTTTCTTTAAAGTTGCATTTATTTTTATTTCTATCTATATGTATATCTATGTGAGTGTATTTCTTATGTGTGCAGATGCCTATCAGAAGTCAGAAGAAAGCATTAGATCCCCTGGTGCTGGAGTTAGAGGCAATTGTAAGCCTTTGGATGTGGATGCTAGGAATCAAACTCAGATCCTCTGGAAGATCAGCAACACCTTTAACTGCGGAGCCATCTCTCCATGCTCTGTAGAGAGATTTTATTTAACTATTGTAGCATTTATATGCTATTCTTTAGGTAATTAATGGTTTAGACCTAGGATATATTAGGCTACATTTAAATTGCAAGATCACATCCTGACATAAATGAGGATGTTTATCTCATTTGCTTTTGGGGGATGGGGGGAGTTATTTCCTTTCTTTTCTGAGATTCAGAAGCAATTACAAGGGATCCTGACTTTTGATTTAAAGTATCACACAACCATAATGGAGAAAGGGGAGATTCCATATTTAAATGGTCAGATATAGAAAAAAATTCCTGGAATGGGCAGGTATCCTGGGAGAAATTACCTCACCAAAAAAATCTGCTTAGTTTAGGCTGCTCTTGATTATGATTCTGACAGACTAAATTTCACCCAGAGGATAAAAGCTATGCAGACTTTCCAGCTCAGAATGTTAAGAACAATGAAACAAAAAAAAAGATGAATGAACGGTAATATAGCCTTCATTTAAAAAAAATTCATCCTATTAGTTGCTGTGTGGTTTTGCTTCAAAATTAGGAGTAAATAGAGATCTTTTTCAGTTAATAGTCTTTTTCCTTTTCCCCTATTGCCATCAGCCTGATCTATTCCACAAATGTGTTTTTTTTTTTGTGTAAATAAAGCAGCCTCTTGCCCAGAGTTCCTCTTCTCCAGAGGTGGGGAAAAGGAATTCATCAAACTTGTGGCCATTCCATCCCCCATCCCTCCCACACTGATATTTAAAATAACTGCGGAGTCATTGTACCGGAGGCTCCCTCAGCCAGCACGATTTCATAACAGTCCATGTGGAGAACAGGCTTTTCGGGGTGAAAATGAAACTTCCCTGCTTATATTTTGTTTAGCCACAGTCATTTTGTCATTTAGAAAACCAGAGGCTACTTTGTGGCTTAGTTCACTGGAAGGGTTCTACGAATGTATTCAGGGAATGCATTAGCCAAAACTCATCTAGCTAAAACATCATATAGGTTTTGGGACACACACACACACACACACACACACACACACACACACAAAAGGATTTTGTAAAACGAAAGGTTAACATTTTATTTCATTATTTAAATTCAACTGTAAGAATCTGGGCACTGATATTAATATCGATTTTGCCTGACTCCCCTTTCATCAGAAAGAGAAAACACTGAAGAGCTCTCTTCCACACTGTTCACAATCAGCTTTCACTAGGGTAATAGTTGTTGACATCTGCTTAAATTTGGGAGTAATTTGTTCCTTATATAACAGAGCATTTCAGAAAGCACCAGAGTAAAAGAAAGAGCATGTTTCCCCCAAAGAAGGCTTTTAGTTTGTGAATTAATTATTTAAACACATTGCTTTCTGATGCCCAGAGGGCAAAGCTAAGGACATAGGGGCCTAGGGAGTGAATGAAATAGGCTAGAGATTTTTAGGTCCCTAGGCCTCAGTTAGAAAGTTCTGTAGGCACAATCTGCTGTTTTGGTAGTATTAAACTTTGATTTATGTTTAACATATAAGATTTGATATTTTCAGTTCTGTAACTGTAGTGTCTTAAAAAAAAAAAAAAACCCTCTTTAAACCAGTGTTTCCCCAACTGTACTTCACCTGGGAACTTGTTAGTAATGGAAATGGAAATACTTGGCCCTTACCCCAAACCCGACTAACCAGAAAATCCAGTTCAAGGATGGGTCCCTGAGATGTGTGGTTTTGCAATGTGTGTGTGTGTGTGTGTGTGTGTGTGTGTGAGAGAGAGAGAGAGAGAGAGAGAGAGAGAGAGAGAGAGAGAGAGAGAGAATTAGAAAGGGGATCAGAGGACTTAGCCCTTACCCAAATCTGATTATCCCCAAAATGTGTGGTTTTACAAGGTGTGTATATGTGTGTGTGTGCAGATGTGTGTGTATATGTGTATGTGGGGTGTGTGTGTGATAAAATTAGAAAGAGGAACAAGAGAGGAGAGGATGAGACCTTCAGGGAATGTACATAAAAAAGAGGGGGTGATGTGTGTGACATGAAAGTAGAAATAGGGACTATTTGGGGGAAGAAGGAAACCAACAAGAGGGATAGAGGGAACACTGGGGAGGACAGTTTAAGAAGAGAATGAACAAGAACAATACATATATGCATATTTCATAGTGAAACCCACTAGTCTACATGCTAACTTAAAAATTAGTTTAAAGATTGTGTCTTTAAAAGAAAAAAACAAAAAGGCTTCCAGGTAATTTTGGTGGGCCACTCCTGTATGACAGTGGTCTTTGACAGGTTTTCTAAAGAATGTATCATTTCTCCTTAACATTGATTGATACTTTGAAACTTCTGTATAGGGTAAGTTACTTTCTTGTTTATAATCATTACATATATTCTCAAACAAGAACCTTTGTAATCCAACCAAAAGGTTTAAAATGATTCCTATATAATGACAATAGAAGCTCTAGTTAGTGTTTTGTTTTATATTGTTTATATCACAATAGTTAGGAAAGCCTGAGGCACGTACACCAATTACAGTCCCAAGCATCCCTGGGGGATAGAGGCTCCCCTAAAGTTCACCCTCTAGCATCTGTGCTTTTGTGTATACTGAGGGCACAGATTGGGACTTAATAAAATTTGAATAAATAAATGAATTAAGAGACACTTTTATAATAGAGAAGCAATTTCTCAATGCCGGGGAAAAATGAAAAACTATGCTTTCAGTATCATATCTTGCCTCCTCCTTTAGTTTTTGATCATTAAAGAATGAAGCAGTCCAGAGATTACATCAGCAGTGCACTGTGGTTTAGATAGCATATTCAACAGATATGAATGGGGGATTAATAGACTTCTAAGGGAGTTCATTGAAATGACTTTATTCTTTTTGTTTCCAGAAATGTCACATACCCTGTTTGTTTTGTTCTATAGAACAGCATTCATCTACATTGGGCTAAATATGCACACCAGGAATGTTTCACAGTTTTAAACAGTAAGAAAGGTAATGAATGTTTCAAAAGGAAGTTGAAAGCAGTAATAGATTCCCGTTACCTCATAAAGTACTTGAATAGATGAATGATTAATGCTAATTTTTGCAAGATAAATAGAATGAGGAAAAGCTCAGTACACAAATGGAAACAAAATTAAAGGGATAGGCACAATTAGATGAGACAAATTTAAGAAATAATAGAAACGAATGTAGAAGGCTAGGTGTCTCTGACTGTAATGATATTCACTGACTAAATATGTTGGGAAAACTTTGCACAGTAAATACATAGAAACAACTTATCCAGTAAGTTTCACATACACAGTATTGAATTTCCCTTTCTTTCTTTCTTTCTTTCTTTCTTTCTTTCTTTCTTTCTTTCTTTGTTCTTTCTTTTTGTTCTTTATCTCAAATAAATTTGAAGACACCTTTCAGGTATATGTTCAAATGATTGTGAACTAATTGACAAAATGGACATTACTAGAGGAGACTATGGATTAATAGTAATGGGTAGTAGGTGTTGTAATTGGAACTGCGGGGCTGCGTCCCCAGCACCCCGGCCACCTGCTAGCTCATGCCCGAAATAACAACACACAAACTGTATTCATTTAAACACTGCTTGGCCCATTTCTATATAGCCTCTTCTAGGCTTATTCTCACACCTGGACTAGCCCATTTCTAATAATTGTTTGTAAGCACCCCAAGGTGCGCTTACCGGGGAGATTCTAGCCTACGTCCATCCTGGGTCGGAGCTGCCTGGGAGAGCGGAGCCTGGTGTCTCTGCTCCAGAGAGCAGAGCTGTCAAGTCTGAGCTCACTTCCTCTTCCTCCCAGCATCCTGTTCTATTTACTCCTCCCACCTATGTTTTAACCTATCAGGGCCAAACAGTTTCTTTATTGCTTAACCAATGAAATCAACAGATTGATATATGACACTCCCACATCAAGTAGGAACTGACCATGTCATCTTAGAAAATCTGCTGTTAAATTTACAGCCAGATTTGCAAAGTTCCCCATGTTTGGTTGTTTGTTTTTGTTGTTTTGTTTGTTTCCTGAAAGAATAGTGTAGGATTAAAAACTAGCCTGCGAAGGGCAGCAGTCTGGGTAGCACGGTGCTAGCAGTCACACAGAATGAAATGATTCCGATTTTAGTATCTCCAGCACTTTATTCCCAGTATTGTAGATATTCATTTTTGCTAACGTTGTATATAGATATGAGATATGTTTGTGGGTGGTAAACATGATGAAACAAATAGAGGAAGAGATGGTTATGTTGGAGGGGAGAAAGAATGTGTGAGTGCATCTTATGAAATCTAAATCCTACATTCTGAAGTGGAAGAGCAGTTCACCACACGGTCTTCATCATGTAGGACATAGCTCAGAGAAACATAGCTGGACAAAGCTAATTCATAGACAGTTTTCTTACCTAATCCCCACAAAAGGCATAAGAATTTAACTCCTAGATCTGGCCAGTGGTGGCGCATGCCTTTAATCCCAGCACTTGGGGGGCAGAGGCAGGTGGATCTCTGTGAGTTCGAGGCCAACCTGGTCTACAGAGTGAGTTCCAGGATAGCCAGGACTACACAGAGAAACTCTGTCTTGAAACAAAACAAAGAAACAAAAAGCAGAATTTAACTCCTCTCACCAAATGTAGATTAAGAGACAGTTTAAAAAGAATGCTGACTATTGATTTGGAATTAAGTACTTAAATCAGAACACTTCATTAAATGGGACTATCCTAGCTAGCTAAGGAATGTTCTAGATGGAGTTCATTTGCAGGTTATTTATTCACCACCACTGTATTTTTCTCTGTTATCTGTGCCACTACTCTTGGTAAATTGGAATAAAAAGCTGCCTGTGGACATCAAGTTTACTGTGTCTTCTACAATGTCTTGACCACTAATCTAGATATACCAGAGGACGGAAAGGTGGACAGTTAGTGTAAGGTTTGATACAGGCTCTAATAAAATATCCTGAAATCTATATGATCTTTTATAGAGGCAGTTGAGCTTGATTATTAAATAAAGAAGAGATGGTAGAATACGAGGCTAGGGAGATGAGATTTGATTTCGGTTGGATTTCTCTAAATGTGTGTTCTCATCCAAAACTTCCAACCAGTCACCTGTAGAATAAAAGACTTATTTAGACGATTGTGTAAAATCAATTGAATTTATTATTTAGCACTCGATCGCAACAAAACATGGAAGCTCAATGACCTTACAGAAATTAGAATTTGATTTATTCCATGCCCTAACCTGCCTAAAGCACTACACATGTATTTTTTTTTGTCAGGCTCATTCCTTCAGCTGTTTTGAGTTGAATTGGGGTCCTCCATAAACCATGGACAGCTTTAGCAAATGTGCCTGTTATTTCTAGAACATCACAAGCCTACACTGTACTTTCAATAGAGTTTAAATTAGACTGAATCTCTAATGCTATCAGCCCAGGATTTTTTTTCGAAGGAGGGGTAAAAAACCTCCCTGTAACCCCCTTCCCCAGTGTTTATAATATTGGAAAGTAGGAGGCTCTAAAATGCTTTCTGAGTTAATGAAAGATGTGGGAGAAGAAAGAAAGGAAACAAGACAGAATAATGGATTTTCCCCCCCTGAAATTGAAGTATGACTAAATTACACAGAACAAGATTATTACAAGTTCCTATATGAGCTGTTTGCGGGGAAAACTGAAAATTAGAGAGTATCAAAACAGCACTGTGGATGTTGTTTTTCTTTCTGTTTTTAAAAAAGGAAATTTGAAGGTCAAAGAGGAAAGTTTACTTATATGGAGACGTGAGGTATGTTTGTAGGGGTGTTTGAAGAACAAGGAGGTATACCTGGGCTATGGGATGAGAATGTCAGGAAAATAAAAGAAGAAAGAAGCGAAGGAAAATGTGGGCAAGGAAGAGGAGGAAGAATGTAGCATACCCACAGAGTACATTTGTAAAAGTCGCTTACTAATCAGTGCAGGGAAACATTCTCCGTGGGGTAAGAAATGGGATAGCTTGAATTTCATATACACAAACAGGACTTTGATCATGGGAAGCCCCTAATCAGAAGATTACGGTTAAATATTTCCACATACACCTGGGTATACTGCTAGGCAGGAGCAGGGAGCTAAGGAAAGAAAAGATTCTAAACAGCAGAAGGTTGAAGCCTCAGAACTCTTACAGAAAAGTCTTCTTTTGCTCGGTACTAAAAGCTGATTTACAAGCTCCTAGATATTTCTAAGTGCATCTGGAACGCACTTTAACAAAAGCTCTTTAACTAGTCCATGTGATATGAAGCTCCAGAGAAAGCCCAGCCAATGTATGCCTGGGAAGAATGAAAACTAAAACCTGTGCTCAGGATCTTAATTAAATGATATGTTAAAGTGATTAATTCTTTTTTTTTTTTTTTTTTTTTTTTTTTTTTTTTTTTNGTTTTTCGAGACAGGGTTTCTCTGTGGCTTTGGAGCCTGTCCTGGAACTAGCTCTGTAGACCAGGTTGGTCTCGAACTCACAGAGATCCGCCTGCCTCTGCCTCCCGAGTGCTGGGATTAAAGGCGTGCGCCACCACCGCCCGGCGGCTAAAAGTGATGAATTCTTAAGTTTTAAATATGGACCACTGGACTTGTAATGATAACCATCTTGGGGCAACATTGTACTTTGTTTTATCTAATCTACATATAATTCTTTTACTCCTCTCCCATATCTTGATAGGAACACTTGTTATGACTTTTTTTTTATATATGAACAGGACTATAGTGTAGCCCAACTATGTGTCTGGATTCATTTCTTGATTTTCACTTACCTACCTCACTTCCTTTCCTTCCTCTACCCCACTTGATAGACTTACATCCTTAGAATATTCATGGATGTATCTCAGAGCTTTGGAATTTTTAACATCACCATGTTCCCGATGCATACAGACCAAAAGCAGAGGTTTACCGGGAGGTTTACATTCTGTGTAGGTGACTATTTAAGAACATCAGAAAAGCATCTCTATGTCCAAATAGCTGTCATACTTTCAGATTGGTTTTAAAAATACACATTTAAATAAGCCTTTTTAATTCATCAGAAGTAAAGACATTTCTTTTATGAATTTTAATATATTTTGTGTATATAAATTTATCAAAAGTTATTGAGAGCCAGTGAGTACACAATAAGAAAGAAAGTACATGATCTCCAATGACAGAGAAAGGGAAAGACATTTCTAAACATGAATGAAAAAAATTGTTACCTTTTTCAGAATCCCGATAATGGCTGAGCTTACTAAAAGGCCAATAATTTGTTTTTAAAATAGGGGATGTTTGAGTAGTCCAAAGAGACAGACAGGCAGACAGAGAAAGGATGGGGGCAAGAAATGTTAATGCTAAGAATAATTTGCAGATGCATTAGGTATTTCCAATACTTTTTCAGAACCTTAATGGAAAGCCTGGAAAAAATACATAAATTCTTAAGACATCCTTTTCCTAAATGACTCGTAGATATGGCACAAAATGCTTAGTATACAGCTACTAGATGAATAAAAGATGAATTTGTTGAAAAAACATTTAGAGATGGATATATGGCATTTACATAATGCTGTAAATTTATACATAATGATAAAAATAGTTTATTTTTCGAACACTGATAATGCCAACACTTATGAAATGAGTAGTTTTATGTTAATTTCAAATTCTTCAAATATAGGTAGCTTTTTTTCCACAGGAAAAAGATACATTTTTTTCTACTCTTGGAATATAACAGCATTAGATAGTAATCACATTCTTTTTCCCCCTTCAGAACCCGAGTGCTTTTTTATCATTGCTAAGCCTTAAAATTGAAAATTCCACAAAAACAGATTTCAATATTTTACTGTGACTTGCTATGCCATCTATAAGCTTTCTTTTTCTACTTTATAATTAAGAAATAGAGTCACAGGTAGGTACAAAAAAGAGAATAATATGACTCTAGGCAGTGGTTAGAGGAAAATGCAAAAAAAAATGGGAATAGATTTACATAGCTTCACCATCTATCTTTGAACACTGGCATATGACCTTGGTTTAAGAAAGGAGACTATATCAGGTAGCTATTAAAAATTATTTATAGGTTGTGATGATTACTCTTAATTGTCAATTATACTAGATTTGTAATCACCTACAAGACACATCTGTGCATGTGTTGTTAGGATATTTCCAGAGAGGTATGCATACCTACATAAGCTTATGGAAACACACACACACTCATACTCACACACACACACACACACACACAAGTTATGGAGTCATGGTGGCTTGTACTGAGGTTCGAAAAAGCTAGTAAGGCCAAGAAATGTGTGGCAGAGTCACAATCTCTGTAAAGAGGCCCTGAGATGCCATTATGTGAAACTGAAGGAAAAGTATGAATTGTAGTGGAGACTCGAGAGATCTTGGGGATGTTAAGACTGTGGAAGGTTTGCAGAAGCCGGCCCAAGTAAGAGACTATGAGCGCTACAAGAGCTATCTAAGATGGTTTGCTGCAAAGATGATGTCATCAAGATGACCAGATATTAGGCATTTGGTGTTTGTCCTGCTTGGTTTCCACGTTGCTTTAGTATTAATTTTTCCTTGCTATACTTACCTTCTTCCCCATTGAAAAAAAAAAAAGAATGTTTGCTCTTTGCTATTCTGTACTGGATTTATGCAACCAAATGTTTACTTTATAAAAGCTCACAGATAAGAGATTGCCTTGAGTCTCAGAACAGACTTTGGACTTTTGAGCATGAAGACCCAGGTTCAGATCCCAGTACCCATTTCTTGTTGTTGTTGCTATTCTCTTGATTTCTGTTTTGTGAGACAGGGCTTCTTTGTGTATCCCCGGCTGTCATGGAACTAACTCTGTAGACCAGGCTGGCCTTGAACTCAGATCCTACCTCTGCCTCTGGAGTGCTGAGATTAAGGACATGGACAACCACTGCCTGACCAAGACTTTGGACTTTTAAACAATGTTGAAACTGTTAAGACTTGGGGCTTTGAGAGAAGGACTAAATGCTTTTTGCCTTCTGAGTATCAAACTTTAAAAGATATGGATGGAATATCATGATTTAAAATGACAAGGAAGAGTCTTTGCTTCACTCTGAAACTTCACAAACTTCATTGTCTGCACTGCTCTCAAATTCTTATCTTCTAAGCATCTACAAAATAGTCCACTGAGCTCTCAACATTCAATGACTTTTCGACCCAAAGTTCCAAAATACCTCCACAATCCTCCTCAAAACAACATGGCCCGGTCTGTCATAGCAATAACCCACTATGCTGATAAGAGTTTAACCTTAGGGTTATTATTCTTGTGATGAAACACCATTCACAAGGCAGGTTGGGGAGGAAAGGGTTTATTTGGCTAAGATTCCACATCACTGTTCATCATCAAAGGAAGTCAGGAAGAACTTATACAGGGCAGAAACCTGGAGGCAGGAGCTGATGCAGAGGCCATGGAGTGGTGCTGCCTACTGGCTTGCTCCCCATGACTTGCTCAGACTGCTTTCTTGCAGAGCCCAAGGCCACCAGCCTAGAGATGGAAGTACCCACAATGGCCTGGGCCTTTTCTCATCAACCAGTAATTTTAAACAATGCCCTACAGGCCTGCCTACAACTCAATCTTCTGGAGGCATTTTTCTCAATTGAAGTACTCTCTTCTCAGATAACTTTAGCTTGTGTCAATTTGACATAAAACTAGTCAGCTCAGGGTGCATGGTAGTTGGTAAACGTGCATCATGATATCTGCCATAGCTATAGAACATTAGATATAGAGTTAGACTTAGCAGAAATTGATTCTTATTTCTTTCTCTTGATACTATGTACTTAGAAACTTATGCAGTCTCTTTGGTCTGCTTCTTATATTTATTTATTTAGTGGTGCATGGCTATGTGTGTCATGGAGCATGTACGGAAATTAGAGGACAATTCGTGGGAGTTGTTTCTCTTCTTCCACCATGTAGGTCCCAGGGATCAAACTCTGGTCTCCTGGCTTGGTAGCCATTTTCCTAACCCACTGAGCTATCTCACCAGCCCTCTGTTTCTTATAAGCAAAACAGAGATGATATAAGTACCTCACATGTAGTTGTTTAAATTAATTAAGATATCAAATTTAAAAGATTTAACTAATAGAGTGAACTAAAAATCATATACTTTGGGTCAGCTGTGAGATACCTCACGGGGACCTGATGACCTTAATTTGATTCTCAGAGTCCATGTAAAAAAGCAGGATGTGCTGGCATGACTTTGTAATTCTGGCATTCCAACAGTGAGCTGGAAAGTGAAAATAGAATGATCAGGAAACTTATCTTATAAGGCAGCTATCCTGAAGAAACAATGAGAAAGATGAAGCATCAACAAAGTGGAAGGTGAAAGCTGTCCTCTGAGCTCCATACATGTGCTGTGGAATATGTGTGCCTTCTCTCTGTCTTTCTGTATCTTCCCATATCAATAATAGAAATAAGATAAATATAAAAATAAATCTTAATATTTTAATTTAAATATTGTTGCTCAGATATCAAAGAAGCTCAATTCAAAAGTCAATGAGATATTAAAGTCTTAAATGGAAAGACTTTAAAGATTATTCAAATGCTAAAGAAAATTTAAATTATCATAAAATTTATTCAGACCTTCACAGAGTCAATCAACATCAAGGAAATGTTCCTAATATACTTCAATGATACCTGAAAACTTGAGTGCTTGTTAAATATTTGTTCCAAATGAAACAAGTTAAATCAGGATACAGATAACATAATACTGTTCCCATCAATGAATCAGAACTAAGTAACTTCCCTAAAAGAGTGAGGTACAACTTCACCTTTATGAGTTACTATCTTCACTGACATTTTTACTCTTTTCTCAAGTACTCTATGCAAAGGTTTAAAAGATAGTTTTCAGTCCTGCGATGATTATGTCTATTCATGAGTACCTCTAAATTTGTAAGTGGCTTACGAATACTTTAGTTATCATGAATAAAGTTAAATCATACTGGCTACATTTTGTTTTCAAATAAGCATTTTTGACATTTAATAAAGATTGGCGTGCTGGTTAAGAAAAAGCGCAGGTAGTCACTTGTTTTCCCAATTACAAAAGCTTTATGATAAAAAATAATGCCAAAATATTAGAAAGGAAATAATAGATTTGACTGAACAAAATTTCTAATTTCTATACAGTGATTACAATAAAATGCACAATAAATAAGAATGGATGCTAAAGTACAAGTTGAGAAAAATGCAACAAGACCAATGTTTTAACATATAATGATACTAATAAATCTAAAAAAGTCTATCTAATAGAGCAAAGAAAGCACAGTTATAAATAAATGACAAATGAGAGAAAATAACAAATAATCAATACGTTTATTAAGAAATTATATCCTGCATTAATTAAAAGTATAATGAGGCAATAATGGTTTTGACCATGAAATTTAAAAAAAAAGTGATTAAAAGTAGTAACAATGGTGGCTTCAGTAATAACTCTTTGGAAAATGATTTAACAAGTGTAGTAAAAATTTTAAATATGTCCCAACTCTTTTATGGAGGGCTTTTATTTCTAAGAAACTATCATATGAAAAATAGTTAACTATCCAGGCTAAGGTCAGCTTCTTCTGATGTCCACTATTACTTATACTTGAGGTTGGGCTTTGGAAGCTCCTCCAAAACCTATAATTTGTCCCAGTTTAGATTGATTACTTAAGGTACCTGAAGTCTCCCACAAGCTTAGCATGTTCTATTTCAGGAAATGCCATTGATATATTGCTCAAGTTCTGATGTTGTTCATTCCATAATATTTCCAAATGGGATTGCATTCTGTTGCAAAGGATACCATTGGGTATCCTTTAGAGCACTGGCAACTGAAGACAAAGAATATACGTACTGGGAATTGGTGTTCTTGGTTGGTAAACTTTCATTTATCCTTTGAGAACTTATTAAAAGTATGAAAATGACGGAAAGACTCATAGCACAGCATTTGAACAACATTCCTTCCCGAATGCTCATTCATCTAGAAAATGCCATTCTGAATATCTTCTACTACATACTTTCATTGATATGTATCTTAATTGTAATTCTTCCAGAATTATTAATAGGTCTATTTAGAGGCTGGCTAGTACCCGCAAATAAGCACTAAGATAAAAAAGTAGGCTGGAGATAAAAAAGATGCTAAATACGGGATTTGAGGGAAAAAGCTATTTCATAAGTATGATGTTCTATCAGCAATAATGGAAACTTATATTTGAGAGCTCACTAGGAACAAGTAACTTTTGTAAAATGATTATATGTGTTATCTTAATACCTTCTAACCATCGACAGAGAGAAGAAATCCCAATTTCATGAATGACAAAGTTTGAACTCTAGTGAATCAGTTCCTGAGCTCTGCTCTCAATCGTGACATAAGTGTGCAATGAGATGGAGAATGCAAATTTGGGAATTATCAATCCAAGTTAAAAAACAACTTACAATCCACTCTCCAGAATCTTCTTAGAAACACGGCATTTCCATTCACACATCAAAACAAAGCTGGCGGGGAAAATGTTTAAAACACTCAAACATTTGATTGGACCTGCTGCATCTCCTCCACATACTATAAATATTTGTCAAGAATTACCTGAATGAATCATATTCAGCAGGGCAGTAAAAGATTGAAATAGTCATAAAGGCAAATCCTTTTGCCATCAGCCTATTCCCTCCAATACAAACTCGAACTACTACACTTTTCCCACTTCAAATTTATAATGATGCTAGAATTCCATGTGTATTTTATGAACAATTCTGCATTGAAAGTTGTCAAGCTATCTATGCTTGACAGTTTTAAGTTGCATGTTCCAGAGGCTCAGAGGTTATTTTGAGAATATAGTAGCCCTTTCTACACTCCTCGTCTGTGACGTATGTGTTTCAAGACCCTAGTGGATGCCATAAATTGCAGTTAATATNATCTGTGGGGAAGAATAGATGCAACTAAGTTAAAGTTTAATTTATAAATTAGGCGCAGGAACAAACTGACAATAGTCAAAACTAGTATGACAATGCACAATAATAAAATTTATGTAAATATGCTCTTTCTCTAAGAAATAGGTTCCATAGATCATAGCTAACTTGACATGAATTTTTCTTTCATAAAGAACTTTTATCTTTTCACTTAAAGAAACCACTTTACAGGTTCTCTTTGACAGATCCAAATTTCCAGCCAGCATCACTATGTTTGAACTCCGGGGCTCTTAATCAATTTGAATAAGAATTAATGGAGCACGAGCACGGCGATAGATGAACTGATCACCAAAATGGCTACTAAGTGACTTAGGAGGGAACTTATATAGCCTGGATACACTAGACAAAAAAAAAGTGATTAGTGTTCTATTTGGTATAGAGCACATTGATGAAGAGTTCATGATGAAATTCAGAATACCATGCAATATAAGACTTAAGAATTAATTATATCTGGAATTATCCAATTAAAAATTTTAGACCTCACTTGACTGTGAGTAAATGGAAATGTATAGAGTAAAATGGTGAATTAAGGGAAGCAATTGCAACTATAGCCACAATTTATCAAACATTTGGTGTTTGCCCAGCAGATGTGTCAATAAGTGCTTTCCGCTTAATCCTTCAAACAGCTCTCCTAAACAGATGTGATTGCCCTAGACCCTACTGAGGGATCCGAGACTCAGGGCAAACAGCTTGCTCATGTTTCCTTATCTAGTGAACTTCGACTTAGGTCTTTCTGATTTCAAAGCCTCTGCTTCAAAAAAACATACTTGTAGCCAGGTTCCTCAAACTTTAATGTATATACAAATTGTTTAGGAATCTCATTAAAATGCAAATTCCTTTTAGTTAAGACCAGAGCAGGCCTTGAGATTTTTTTTTCCTTTTTAAAAAGGTCCTGGCTGTGGCTAATACTTCAAGATAATGGCTTAAATAACAAGGTTTTACTGTTTCCCTGTAAGAGTGAAAAACAGGCTTCAAGTAATTTAATATCTCAGCTTAACGACTAAAAGGGAACTTTTCCTAATTTGTTCTTATGAGTAAAAAATGCATTTTCATAAAACAGTAAAAACACTTATGTCAAGTACTGCTCTAAACACTTTGCATGCCATATCTCATTAAGTCCACATGAGGATTCCCAGAGGTAGAGAATATTATTCCTACCCTTTATAGATAGGGAAAGATATCGCAGAGCAATCAATGCATAGTTCCTATTCTTGTTTATTTTCTATGCACATATTTCTCAATGTCTGACAATCCATAATTAGAGATTCATTCTCCTGGTTCTGTTTTAATAGCCATGTATTCCTTATGGGATGTAATATACTGCTGTATCATTTATTTATACCTTAGTTTCTTTCTTATAATGAAGGAGTGGGGAAGAGATAAGGTATAAAACATGGGAGATTGGATTTCTAGAAAAAGGAATAAAAGAAATAGAAAAGAGAGTAAGCCTCTAATGAAGTTAGGTACTATCAGCTTCACATATTGCTATATAAGTCCCAATAGCTTCTCCCATGTGTGTATCATAAAGCTGAAGGCAGTGGTAATTTCAAGATAAGAAATAAACTAACTTGTGGATTTATTAGCGATGCAGGGATCACCATGGCGACAACCAGAAAATATCTCACCATAGAGACCTCTCTTTAGCCTGATTCTGACTAACATCATCAGGACAGAATATAAACAGATAGAGAAGTAAATTGAGGTGGGGGAGAATACAAAGCAAGTAGGCTAGAGCTTCAGAAGCACTGGTGAGGCAGTGACGTGTCAATCTAGAGAGAACTGTTAAAGGCTTATTTTCCAAAGTCACGTGTTCCTCGCTATCATATAGTTGGGAATAAAGAGAAAGTTCTGCAACACAGAAAGTCAACTTGACAACCATTTCACTGACTGTCACCCCATTGTACAAGGGGTTAAAAAATTCTTACCAGAGACACTTTTCACTATAGGAAATTATGTATGGCAATGCGACTCCCAGACCGCTTCTCTGGGCCACTGACACAGTAAGGGAATAGTAAGGAATAGTATTAGCAACCAGTAACCTTGGCAACATGAATTTTTGTCAAGCAGCTCTGACCCAGTAAAAGTGCCCTTTCAGAGAGTAGACTACACAAAATGCAGCAATTTACCCTCATTTGGGCACTTAAAAAATTTTTCCCTATTTTATATAAGATGAGGATGGAAATAATTTTATTGTAAGTTGAGCTCACAAAAGAAGCGGACTAAGAAGAAGTTTAGCATGTAAATTACTTATTCTAAAGTATCACCGAAGGAGTTGAAGATATGGCTCAGTGGTTAGGAGCACTGGATTCTCTTCCCAAGGACCCAGATTTAATTCTCAGCCCCATGTGACAGCTCACAACTGTCTGGAACTCCAATTTCAGGGTGTCTGATGCACTCTTCTGTCTTCATAGGCATCAAACATGCATGCAAGGAAAGCACCCATATACATATAAACAAACTAACTAACATATAAAAACAACAAAGTCCTCTTGAATCAGGAGGCGAAAAAACAGAGCTTTGAAAGAGGGGGACATTGGAGGTAAAAGGCAGACCCAACCATATCCATGGGTGGCTCTAGAGATAGCCCCGAAACTAGAATGGCCCCTAAGTGTTCCAAGTTGGGTCAACATTTCCAATCCTTGTGTTCACTGGTCACTGGAGGTGGGTCACTGAGTAAGAGATATAGCATTAGCCCCCTTAACAAACCAAGAAGAGGACAGTTGAAATCCGCTTAACAACAGTACTCCCAGCAGCTTAGGAAGGAGGTCATTACTGCAGAGGGATCCACAGAGTTCACCACAAATAAAATGGTTCCCAAGCACTAAAACTTTCAAAATTCGATAAGTAGGACTCATTTTTTTTTTAGTTTTAAGTTAGAAAAAAATTTCTTATTGGTTAAACTCTAGTTGGAGCAAATATATAAGACATTCTTTTAAGTATGAGAAGTCATTTCAGTGCTGTTGATAGTCATACGTTTAATAAAAATAAATGCCTTCATCATTTATTCTAATAAAACAAATGTATTACTCACTTGAGTTTTACAGTGCACATATGTGTCTAAATGTCAGTGTGTATTTTTTTTTTCTGATTGCTCAGTGAGTCAGGAAAGGTGAAAAGGGCTTTAAATAATGAGCTACCATATGTGTAACATATCCAATCAACTAGCAAACTTGCCAAGCATGTGTTATGTCAGAATGCTTCACTGGCCACTAGGCCTTTAAAATCAGAAATAGCACAGAACTTGATCAAGTGATGGTGTCAAAGCAAAATCTGAGAGAATGAAAGAGAATCGGGAGAAGTATTAGGTAGAATCATCAGCTTTCTTCAAGTTCAACTGTTTATTACAACTATTTTGTTATTTTGGCCACTCATTTATTACAACAACAAGAACAAGAACAACATGGCTATCTAGGGATAATTTACTTTTACTAGGTTCTTGCAGTAACTTTGGAATGTACTTCCATTATTAAGCTGGGATCTGCCCATAAATTATTCAATGGCTACTTTGAAGTTTTCAAATGACTCGTAATACTTGTATGTATACATGTTGCAACATAATATCTTGATACTAGTTTAAATTTGTAATAATTGAGTCAAGGCAATTTGTATGTTTATCTTCTCAAATATGTATCATTTCTCTGTTGCCGTAATGGAGAAATCATCTCTTTTGAGTATTTTGGTATATACAAGACTTTGGTTTTAACTATAGTCTTCCTATTGTGCAATAGAGCACAGGAATGGTTTCTATGAAGATGGAAGTCTGATATCACCAGGGACTGCAGAAAAGTATCTCTCAATGTTTATGCCACAGTTTGAAACACGAAGTATACTCACCTTTATCAATCTATGAACTTCATAAAAAAGAGATTACAAAATTAAGAAAGAGGGACCAACAAGGTTTTAAGTTAAAAATTATGAAGGCACCAGTGGTTTAGGTTATCAAACAAAACATCTAATGTCAGGTGTGGAATCCCACCCTTTGAGTTGTTAGTCAGAGGGATCCCACAGATCTTCATAAACAAACCAGGCTAGTGCCACCACTCTTGGTTACCTATCGGAACTATATGGTAAGATACTATTGCTGAAGACCCCACATACAGAAATCACAGGACAGGGAGAGCTCAAGCTGATACTGACCGGGAAAATTCCTCCCAAAGGGCTAGCATTCAGAATGATAAAAAGTGGTACATAGGGTGATAGTAGAGCCATCAGCGGCTTTATCAAGCCACATTAAAGAGCTAAAATAAGGATGAACATCAAAAAATATGTCCACTGGTGCAATAGTGCCATGAATGTTATTGAATAACCAAGACTTTCTCCATGGTATAGAACTAGTGCCTGGTACTGTAAATCTAGAGAAGTCATAAGTCCTAGAGGAGAACCTACCACTAGTATCTTACTAAAAAGACTCATTATCAGTGTCTTCTAAATTATTTATCTCTGTAGTCATAGATTAGCCCATCATTTAAGCCTTATTAAAGAAGAATAAAGTCAATAGGAAGCAAAACATCCTGAGTAAAGGATAGGTATTGGTACCCTGGGGAGTAGGATTCACCCAGAGATTGTACCAATAAAAACTAAATAGAATTTTAGACCACAACATCAAATAATATTTTAGTTACTGTATTTATACATGCCATACAAAATAGACTTTTTTACTTAGTTGAGTCTCCTGTATTTTGGAGCCAATCTTACTAAGATACCTTTTTACTTTGTGTTACTCCACTTTTATTTTTATGAAAAAAAAGTTTTTAAAGATATTTTAAACAAATTCTCTATCTTTCTGAAGGGTTCTGGAAAGAAGCTGACAGCACTAGTTCTCTTTCTAAGTTTTACTGAAATGCAGGTGAAAGCTGAAATGGCTAGGCAATGACATAATGAATAATGAAAGATGATGAAACTTAGAGCTTTGGACCACACCATTACGATCTAAGAAAATGTTACAACTAATAAAAGCTTAGGTATAAATGGGCTTGTTGTTGAATTCTGTCAGACTTTTAAAGAGGAACTAACACGAGCGCTCCTCAGATGATCCATAAAATATAAGGAGAAAGAATGCTTCAAGCCTCGTTTTATGAAGCCGATATTATCTGGAAACCAAATAAGGACACATAAAAATTATAAGCTGATCTCTCTGATGAACATGAATACAAAATTTCTCAATAGGGGATAGAAAGATGGGTCAGCAGATGAGAACACAGGCTGCTCTTGGAGGGATTCAGTTCCTAGTACCTATATGATGATTCCCAACCATCTGTGACATCAGTTTTAGGGGATCCGACATCCTCTTCTGGCCTCCATGAATACTAGGCACACACATAGTACTCATCCATCTCGTCAGGAAAACACTCATATACATAAAGTAGGAATATATAAATCTTAAAAAGAATTCTCAATAAAACATTTGCAAACAAAATTCAACAACACATTAAAAACATCATTGACCAAAATCAACTTGGTTTCATTCCAGGAATACAAGAATGGCTAAACATATTCAAATCAGTAAGTGCAATAATAACACAGAGACTCAAGGACAGAAATCGCATAATTATCTTAATAGATAAAGGAGACTCAAGGACAGAAATCACATGATTATCTTAATAGATATAGAAAACATTAGATAAAGTCTAGCATCTATTCAAAAATGTCCCAAAGAAACTAGGCATAAAAAGAACATATCTCAATACAATACAGACTATATGTGTTAAGCCTATAACTAACCAATATTATCTAAATAGGAAAAAATTCAAAGTGTTTCCTCTAAAATCAAGAACAAGATAAATGTTTCAACTCTTACCATTGTTAGTCAGGAAAGTGCTTATCTAGAGTAATAAGACATAAGAAAAAATAAAAGGGACACAAATAGGAAAGGATGAAATCAAAATATCACTTTTTGAAGATGATATAATAATATATTCATGGAGGGCTAAAGATAACACCAGAAAACTCTTAGAACTAATAAATAGTTTCAGAAAAGTAGTAGAATAAAAAATTGGCATATAAAATTCAGAAACTTTACTATATACCAGTAATGAGCATTCTGTAAAAAAAAAAAATTATGAAAAAGCCAGGCACTGTAGTGCATGCCTTTAATTCCAGCAGAAGCAGGTGTATCTCTATGAGTTGAAGGCTAGCCTTGTCTACATAGGGAGTTTCAGTACAGGAAAAGATACAGTATAAGACACAGAAGTAACTAAATAAAAGAAATAATAGAAACAATTCTACTTACAATGGCTTAAAATATACCTAAGAATAAACCTAACCAAGAAAGTGAAAGATCACTATAGAGAAATTTTCAAAACACTGAAAATACAAATCAAAGTATATACTAGAAGATAGAAAGGTCTCCCATTTTGTTGGATTGGTATAATTAATTAATTACCTAGTTAATACTATCTAAAGTGACCTATAGAATCAGTAAAACACCCTGGGATATACACCTGAAAGACACTATTCACAATTAACTAAGTTAAAGATTCATTCTAGGTGTTTTAATGAGAATTTAATTATCAAACTGGGTGCAAAAAGAAACAAAACCCAAAAGAAAGCAAAATACATTGCAAAAAACATTCATTAAAGACACAATAAAAAAACACATATAAGGAATATGTGGCATGTGTATAAAAGAAGCCTTATCCAGCCATAACAAAGATTGAAGTTATGTTGCTTTCATGATATTGAATGCAACTGGTGATCATATTAAGGAAAACATCGCAGACTCAGGCAATTACGTTTTCCTCATTTATATATATCATAGTTTCCACAATTATATAAAGCCACAACTATCTGTGTGTTTGTGGTTTTATGTATGTATGTATGTATGTATGAATATATATATATATATATGTGTGACATGAAAGTAGACGCAAACCTTAAGGAAATAAACTACTGGGAGTGAGTAGAGGAAGAAAGGAGAAGGTGTATGGCAAAAGTACAAGATATACTTAAAGGAAAATGTGTTTATATAAAAGTCATCACTATATACAAATAAATACACACCAGTAAAAGAAGTGAAAACTCAAATCCATTGTCTTGCACTATTAATATACACTAAAGTAGAGTCAATGAATGACTGTATTTTGGGGGAAGTCCATCTTCTATGTTTAAGTTAAAAAAACACAGAGCATTGAAATATTAATTTTTTTAATTAAGACTATTCTTGGATAATTTTGTAGCAACAGTGGAATTGAAATTATAATTATTCAGCAAAGGACCAAAGAACCAAGAGCAGAAAAAAATATGTATCAATGTGGTAGCTTTTTTATACAAACCCACCAATAATTATGTACAGTGAAAGTGAGCCAAATTCTCATCATTGTTTTAATGTCAACTTGCTACAAATTAGAATCACTTTGAGAAGGAACTCTCAACTGATGTACTGTCTTAATTGCCTTAAATGCTGTGAAAAGACTCACCTTCAAATGTGGGCAGCATATTTTGGTGAGAGATAAAAAGGGCACGACCCAAAGATTATTGGTCTTTTACTTGTTTAGACTTCCAAACTCTTGCCACCAAGTTAGCTAACTCTGCTGCTACTGTTGCTGGTTTCTTCACTGAAAGCACAACCAGCATTTCCAGGCTTCCATCATTGACCAAGGACCAGTGCTCCAGGTTTTGGGATTCAGATTAGGATTACTGAGGCACCCAGTCTCATGAACTGAGCAGCTACTGGGTTCTTGGCCTCTCTAGTATGATTCTGTGTCAACAGCTGAGATAAAGTCTCAAAGACCAAGAAACCAGGTTCTCAAGCTCTCTGGTTTATGATATCTATCTATCTATCTATCTATCTATCTATCTATCTATCTATCTATCTATCTATCTATCGTTGGTTAAGTTCTTCTAGAGAACTCTAAGTAATATATAATATAGTTATTATGAAAAATTAAATCAAATTGTCAAACTGGGTAGAAGAGGAAAAAAAATCCAACAGTAAACCATTTATAAAACACATTCCTTAAAGAAACAATAGAAAAACAAACAAATAGATACAGAAATGTTGAAATTTAAAGGATAGAATATAATCTACAAACATTAACCATAAGGGGCAGGATTGTGGCGTTTCTATACTAATGTCAAGCAAATAGGCTTCAAGAAGTGTGGTGGTTTGAATAAGAATGACCCCCAGAGGCTCATATATTTGAATGCTTAGTCATCTGGGAGTGGGACTACTTAGGATAAGGACATGGTGGCCTTTTGGGGAGAGGGGGTAGGTTACGGCCTTGTTAAAGCAAGTGTGTCACTAGGTGTGGACTTAGAGGTTTCAGAAGCCTAAGCCAGAGCCAGTGGCTCTCTCTTCCTGTTGCCTACAGATCCAGATGTAGAATTCTCAACTACTTCTCCATGCCTGCCTGCTTCTTACCATGTTCCCTGCCACGATGACAATAGACTAAATCTCTGAAACTGTAAGCAAACCCCAATTAAATGTTTTCCTTTATAAGAGTTGCCATGGATATGGTGTCTCTCCACAGCAATAGAATACTGATAAAGAGGAAAAAAGAAATAATACCAAAGAAAGTGACTTTAAAAGGGTCAGTCCACCAGGAAAATCTAATGAGCCCTACATAACTAACAATAAAGTTTTAAATATACATGAAACAAAATAGAAATAGCTAAATGGAAAGAAACAAATCTAAAAACATAGATAGCTTAACAACTATCAGGGTAACAAAATAGTATAACACAATTTATGCATATAGATTGTCTACACTAATAATTGAAGAAATATTATGTTGCTCTCTCAACCAAGAAATTCAAAGAGAAAATATAATTCACAATCTGTTAACCTTATTAATGCTCAATTAATTCAAACATTAATACAGCTTTTTCTTACTACATATCATATAGGTTACTAAATCAATGCAAGAAAGCATAAGGAATAAGACACGACAGTACGTGAATGGCATCCCAGCACTTGGAAGGCAGAGCCATGGGAACTGCCACAATTGCAAGAACATTCAGGGTCTCATAGGAAAATCCTGTCTCAGAAAGAAAAATAAAATCATGAAGCATAGTTCCATTTTGTATGTAATTCAGAAAGCATCAAGCATAGTGCCTTTTGTAAAACATTTTTAAACACAGTTAGAACGTGTTATTGGCACCCAATGATTTTGTTTTTAATTGAAGATTTTTACCCCTCAGGCGAAGGTGATGTGATTATTGGAAGTAGTGCAGACTGTCAAACTGCTCAGAAACATGGCCCACGGAGCTTGAGGAGGCCATCTTGAGTTGGAGCAAAACTTGTAGAAAAGCTGAAATGGAACTTTTCATTCATTTCCCTTTCAAAGGGTCTAATTGGAGGAAAATATCTAAGAAATATATTACAGATGCAAAAATCTTCAAAACAGAACTAGAGAAAAACATTTTGGAAATGGTTTTAAAATGAGTCCGATAAAATGCACAAAACTCGAACGGTTTCCCCATGAAAAGAACACAGCTGGAGGCAGCATTTACAGCTGGCAGGGAAGTTTAGCTAGTCAGGGCAAACTTGCCCGATTTTACATCAATTATTATTATATTATGGCATTTAGAAAAACATTAAATGTTCTTTTTATGATCTTTCTTTGACATCTTTTCAAATATGAAAGGCTATTTTATCTATTTGCCACACAATAAAATAACAGTCCTTAAATGTAATGTCAAAGTTGGTTATTATCAGCTGACCAAGCAAGTGTTCCGCTAAAGTGCTTGAGTTTCCTGTCTCCGCCCTTAATTTGAGAATTCAGAAGGTAAGTAGGAGTTGTCATAAATGGTTACAGAAAGAGCTCAGAAGTCTACAGCAGAGAATGCCAATGGCATGTTCTTGTTATGAAGAAGCAGAGGAAGCCTACTGGGTTTCTCAATTAAAAACAAAATAATTGGAAACAAGACACAGTTAGAGACGATTTTCTTGATCCTACACTGAGGTGGAATGAAGGAACTATCGTATCATATCACTAACAAACATCCTGATATGTAGAAATAAAACACTATGAATACAGCTGAATTAGAACATAAGCTTCCAAAATAAAGCATTCTATTCTAAATAATCATGCTTTCTAATTGCAAATTATTTCACACTCTGCTCCCTAGCAAATTAGATAGAATTGTTATTTTTATTTCCCAGACGAGAAAAAAGAACTTAAATGGTTTTCCCACATTTGTACTGCTTATCAGCAGAACAACCAAGTGTGGCATTTTAGCTTTGAAATTTCCTATCCATTGTGCTGATATGCTTTTAAGGTACACATTTCACAATTGAAAGAACTTCTGTTTTCCCACATTGCTTACTAATTGTTTCAAATGTGTCTCCTTAACTGGATAGCAAACACCTTGTGGATAGGGTGCTGGGTGTATTTTAGGCCTTTCTGAAAGCTGCTTGATTAATTAACAAAGAAAGACGCGACGTTTCTTAAAAAGAAACAAAAGTAGTGGAATGCATTGCAGTTAAAGAGGAATTTATAGCTCCTCAAAAAGCTACATTGTAGTCATATAAATTTATAGCATAATATTAAAGAGTATTACACTAAGAAGCATCCCCTGATCTTATTGGACTTTACTAAATCTAACTATAAAGGGATACATTTTATGTAGGCCTCCACTTGTAACTGTCTAAACTACTTCGTGATGATGTGGAGTTTCATATCTTTAATCATGGCTGCTAGGAGACAGATTCATTCAAGTTTTTAAGCTGTTAAAACATTGTTTATTGAGTACCTCTATCTCAGCATGGTTGATGTCAGGAACTCTGTGACTCTCCTATGTTCACTTGTGAAGCTTAGCATACTCATCTGCCAGAAGCCACAGTGATGAAAAGGTCACTGCAGACAGGTGTGCTGGTTGTTTCCAGGGAGGCCTGAGAGTGATACTTTTGCTCACATTCCTTTCCTCCCAGGCACAGATCAACACCTAACATCAAGGAAATCTGAAAATAGATATTTAGCTGAGGACCAGGTAGAAGTGAAGGATATGGTAACTGGTTGGGGGATTCAACCACCATGCTTCCATTATACACATTTTCCAGATGAGGTAATATATGGCTGTCTCCAAGGATTTTGCACAAGTAAATAGTAAGCCTTGGATTGTCTATCCCTAGAATCCAAATCCCCTAGTGTCTCTTAATGTGTAATCCTGGGAGTAACATCACTTGATGAGTTGTTAGAAAGGCATACTACTGGATAGTAACTGAAAGCTATTGACTGAGGAACTTTGAGAGGTGGCCTAACATTTGGTTTCAAGGTATTCTCTCTGACACACTCATATCTAATAACTGTTATATTATAATATTATGTTATGTTATATTATGCTGTTAAGCCAATTTACTTTTTTTTTTTAACCAGACAGGGTTTCTCTGTAGCTTTGGAGCCTGTCCTGGAACTAGCTCTTGTAAACCAGGCTGGCCTCGAACTCACAGAGATCTGCCTGCCTCTGCTTCCTGAGAGCTGGGATTAAAGGAATGCGCCATCACTGCCTGGCTGCCAATTTACTTTTTAAATTTTATTTTGTCTTTAAAAATAGTAGAATAATTACATAATTTCTCAATTTCTCTCCATCCCTTTCCTCCTTTATACTTCCTTTTGAATGAAAGTCTTCTCTTTCTGTAAATATTATTGCAACTATATGTACCAATGCATATATATATATATATAAATTTAACCAACTGAGCCTGTTTAATGTTGTTAATATGTATATGATTTTAGAACTGACTGTTTGGATTTAAATAACCAATTATGGGGTTCATCTCTGGGGACAACTAAATCTTGCTCTCTCAATAGCCCTTGTTGCCTATAATTCTTTGTCTAGGGGGTCAAACTCCATACTAATTTATTTTTTTATTGTTCTTATTGAGCTATATATTTTTCTCTGCTTCTCTCCCTTCCTCTCCCCTCCCCTTCAACCCTCTCCCATTGTCCCGAAGCTCCCAATTTACTCAGGAGATCTTGTCTTTTTCTCCATCCCATGAAGATTAGATCTACGTATGTATCTCTTAGTATCCTCTTTGTTGTCTAATTTCTCTAGGATTGTGAATTATAGACTAGTTTTTCTTTGCTTTATGTCTAAAAGTCACTTATGAGTGAATATATATGATATTTGTCTTTCTGGGTCTGGGTTACCTCACTCAATGTTTCTAGATACATCCACTTGCACTTGCCTGCAAATTTCAAGATGTCGTTAATTTTTTCCACTGTCTAGTACTCCATTGTGTAAACGTACCACATCTTCTTTATCCATTCTTCTGTCAAGAGACATTAGGTTGTTTCCAGGTTCTGGCTATGACGAATAATGCTGCTATGAATACACTTGAACACATGTCCTTATGGTATGATTGACCATCCTTTGCATATATACCCAAAAGTGGTATTGCTGGGTCTTGAGGTAGGTTATTTCCTATCTTCTGAGAAAGTGCTATACTGATTTTGATTGATTTTAGTTTGAAGTCTATTTTGTTAGATATTAGGATAACTTTATAGGTCCATTAGATTGGAAATTTTTTCCAACCCCTTTACTCTGAGATGATGTCTGTCTTTGAGGTTGTGTTTCTTGTTTGCAGCAAAAGATGGATTCTGTTCTGTTTTTGTATCCAATCTGTTAGCCTGTGATTTTTATAGGTTAGTTGAGTCCATTTACATTAAGGGATATTAATGACCAGTAAGACTGCTAATTCCTGTTATTTTAGTTTTTGTTCTTAGTAATGTTGTTTTGTGTGTTTTTTCCTTCTTTGGGATTTGATGCTGTGAGATTATCTATTGTCTGTGTTTTTGTAGATTTAGCTAATTTCCTCTGGTTGGAGTTTTTCTTCTAGTACTTTGTGTAGGCCTGGGTTTGTGGCTAGGTTTTAATTAAATCTGGTTCTGTCATGGAATATTTTGTTTTGTCCAGTTATGTTAATTGAAGGTTTTGCTGGGTATAGTAGTCTTGTCTGGCATCTGTGATCTCTTAATGTCTGCATAATTTTTGATCAGGACCTTCTGGCTTTTATTGTTTCCATTGAGAAGTCATGTGTAATTCTGATATGTCTGCCTTTATATGCTACTTGGTCTTTTTCATTTGCCACTCTTAGTATTCTTTCTTTATTCTATATGTTAATGTTTTTGTTATTATGTGGCAAGGGGAAATTTTTTTGGTCTAGTCTATTTGGTGTTCTGTAAGCTTCTTGTATCTTCATATGCATATCTTTCTTTAGGTTGGTAAAGTTTTCTTCTATGATGTTGTTGAATATATTTTCTGTGTTTTGAATTGGAATTCTCCTTCTTCTGCTCCTATTATTCTTATCTTTGGTCTTTTCATGGTATCCCATATTTTCTGGATATTTTGTGTTAAGCTTTTGTTAGATTTAATGTTTTCTTTGACTGATAAGTCTATTTCTTCTATTGTGTATTCATCGCTTGTGATTCTCTCTTCTATCTCTTGTATTCTGCTGTTTATTTTTGCATTTGTATTTCCTTGATTCTTTTTCCACACTTTCCATTTCCAGAATTCTCTCAGTTTATGTTTTATTTATTGTCTCTATTTTGGTTTTCAAGTCTTGAATTGTTACTTTCACCTGTCTGATTTGATTGCTTTTTCTTGGTTTTCCTTAAGGGATTTGTTTATTTCTTTCAATTTTTTTGTTTGTCTTTTCTTTCATTTCTGTTTTTTTGTTTGTTATTTTTTATTTAATTTTTATTGAAAATTTCCACCTCCTCCCCTCCTCCCACTTCCCTCCCCTTCCCCCACTCCCCTCCCCGTCCCTCTCCAGTCCAAGGAGCAGTCAGGGTCTCCTACCCTGTGGGAAGCCCAAGGTCCTCCCTGCTACCCCCAGGTCCAGGAAGGTGAGCATCCAAACAGACTAGGCTCCCACAAAGCCCTTCCATGCAGTAGAATCAAAACCCAGCACCATTGTCCTTGGCTTCTCCATCAGCCTCCACCATCAGCCACATTTAGAGAGTCTGGTTTGATCACATGTTCCATTAGTTCCAGTCCAACTGGCCTTGGTGATCTCCCATTAGATCAGTCCCACCGTCTCAGTGGGTGGACACACCCCTCGTGGTCCTGACTTCCTTGCTCATGTCCTGTAAACTGCCTTGGGTAAGTTACTTAGTCTAGGGGTTGTAACCCACCCTGCAGTCAGTTATTCCAGGGTCCCGGAGAGGTGCTATCTGAAAAGACATGAGCAAGAGAGAGGAAGAAGGCCAGGCAGATTTGTCGAAGCCTTCGTTTATTAGAGTCAGGGTTACAGTTTATATAGGATAAGGAGTTTGGGGGGACACAGGGGCCTGGACTCTTGCCGCATGGTTCACGTTGGTCACGTGGTTCACGTTGGTCACATAGGCCAGGAGGTAATGTTCAGTCAGGTCATGTAGGCCAGGAGTTCACAGGTTGACACACCTAGTTCTCTAGATAGTTTGGAATGTGAGGCGGGTTCCACTAACAGATAGCTCTCTATTAACAGATAATTGGATGTGGAGTAGGCTCTGTCAATAGAACAGTTTCTCAATACAATTGGGGGTGTGGGGTTCTCTGCAGGCTCCCCAGGGCGATGGTTCCTGTAATAATTTTGGGGAAAATGGCTCCTGACAATGTCCTCCCTCCTTCTGCTCCTCATTTGGACCTTGGGAGCTCGTTCTGGTGCGCCAATGTGGGTCTCTGTCTCTATCTCCATCCATTACCAGATGAAGGTTCTATGGTGATATGCAAGATATTCATCAGTGTGGCTATAGGATAAGGCCAGTACAGGCCCCCTCTCCTCAGCTGCCAAAGAAACAAGCTGGGGACATCTCCTTGAACACCTGGGAACCGCTCCAGAGTCAAGTCTCTTGCCAAACCTAAAATGGCTCCCTTAATTAAGATATCTAATTCCCTGCTCCCACATCCACCCCTCCTCCATCCCAACCATCCCATTCCCTCAAGCTCTCCCCATTCTCCCCTTCTCCCTTCTCTCTCCCCATCTCCCCTTATCCCCACCCCACCCCCATCCCTGTGCTCCCAATCCCTGCCCGGCAATCTTGTCCACTTCCAGTATCTAGGAGGATAACTATATGTTATTCTTTGGGTTCAGCTTCTTTGAGAGAATTTTTTATTTCCTTTTTAAGGGCCTCAAACATTCTCCTAAAGTTATTTTTAGGTCATTTTCTTTGCTTCATCTGTATTGGGGTGTTCAAGTTTTACTTTTGTAGAGCCACTAGCTTTTGTTGGTGTCATGTTGCTCTTTGGGGAGTTTAGTGTGTTCTTACCTTGTCTACACATCTTTTCCTCTGATTGGTGTAGTTGGGGCTTCCAGGTGCCAGTGTATCCAAGGCTCAGATGGTTGAGTCGGGGCCATGGTTTCAGTCATGCTGGAAGTCATTTGGCACTCTGGGATGTTGCTTGGTGCTCCTGGAGGTCACTCTGCAATCCTGGAGGTCGTTTGGGCCTACTCTCATGGAGGTTTCTTGCTTGGGCCTGCTCCTGAGGAGGTCACTGGCTAGGCCTGCTTCCATTGAGGTAGCTGCCTCAGGCCTGCCCTAGCAGAGGTCACTGGTTCTGGCCTGGTCCTGCAGAGTTTGTTGCCTCAGGCCGGCTCCTGTGGAGGTTACTGGCTCAGGTCTCCTTCAGAAGAAATTGCTGGCTCTGGTCTGCTCTGGCAGAGGTTGCTTGCTTGGACCAGGTCCAATGGAGGTTGCTCTCTTGGGCCTGTTCCAGCAGAGATTGCTGGCTCAGGCCTGCTCCTGTGGATGTTCCTGACTTAGGCCTGGTCCTGTGGATGTTGCTGGTCTGTGGACGTCAGAGGTCTCTTGCTCAGGCCTGTTCCTCCAGAGATCACTGGTTCAGGCCTGCTTTCAGGGAGGTTGCTGGCTCAGGTGCAGTTCCACAGAGGTTTCTGGTTCAGGCCTGTTCTCTCAGAGGTCACTCCCTAGTACCTGCTCCTGTAAAGGTCGCTGGCTCAGGGCTGCTCCTGCTGATGTCTCTGGCTCAGGCCTGCTCCTCTGGAGGTAGCTGACTCTGACCTTCTCTGGCAGAGGTCGCTAGCTCAGCCTGGTCCCACAGAGGTTGCTGGCTCATGCCTGCTCCCGCAGGTGTCCCTATCTTGTGCTTGCTCCTGTGAAGGTCGCTGGCCTGGTCCTGGTCCCATGAATTTCGCTGCCTTGGGCCTGCTCTGGCAGAGGTCACTGGCTAGGGTTTGGTCCTGTGGAAGTCACTCTATTAATTTACTTTTAAGAGCTTCCAGAGTTCTTTTCTTGTTGTCAGTGACATGTGACAATATTAATGATCAACTAAAAAATAAACATTTAATAATTACTTCCAATATGGCAATATCACTTGCACTGCCTTAGTTTTAAAATAATGGTATTTCTACTGTACTGTGGTCTTGTGTTACTTTTGCAACTGTCTGTTTTCTTGCAATAATGTATAACTATCTAGACTACTCTTGTAGATTCCAAAGCCTCTAATGGTTTGTTTTCCAAATCATGCTGGTTTAATTGAATGAGAAAAATAATGTACATGAATGTAAATCAAAGCCATGTGGTGAGCAGCTTAAGATACTCAAAAAATTAATCGTATTTTTCATGATTACTAAAACTTCACAAAAAGGAAAATTTATTGCAAATAAGGATCAAGACTTAAAAATCACGATGTTCAGGACCTGGAGAGATGACTCAGTGGTTAAGAGCACTGGCTACTCCTTCAGAGGATCCAGGTTTAATTCTCAACACTCATATGTTACCTCACAGCTGTCTGTAACTCCTGTTCCAAAGGGATCCGGT
Organism: Alexandromys fortis; assembly: GCF_014885135.2. Lineage (NCBI taxonomy): Eukaryota > Metazoa > Chordata > Mammalia > Rodentia > Cricetidae > Alexandromys > Alexandromys fortis. The sequence continues at coordinate 2,611,179 of NW_026068029.1, read as the reverse complement.
GCTCTTTTCTGGTTTCTGTGAGCACCAGGCACATAAGTAGTACATGGATATATATGCAGACAAAATGCCCAGACATAAATTTAATTACTATTTTCATTTGTGAAAAAATTATAGTGAGATGTTTTAAATATAGTTACTTAATATCTTCAGGTTATACTACCTCATTCTTCAAAAATAAAACCTTCACAGTTAGTCAATACATAAAACACACACTAAATGGCATTACATATTACTTGCAGCACTGAACATTTCGGAGAGCTCAAAGGAGTCTCAGAGCAAGTGTTGATATTGTCAACTATGTACTTTGGTCTTTGCCCTTGTTTCTTGGCATACCATTGCCCAGATCTTTGGAATCAACAAACACGCAAGTCTTTTAGTATAATAGTGAGTTACTGGTGGCTGATAACATTTCCATTACTTAGGGTTAGAAGACAGTACCAAGAAAGTAGGAAGCTTGATTAGAAGTTGGAACATTTAGTCCCACCTCCAACATCTGGGAAGGCAGATGGGCTGAAGGTTAAGTTGAGCGATGATATAAACAAGCATGACCCAGTAACAAAGCTACTACAAAAGCCCCAAAGAACAGTTCGGAAGAGATTTCAGATAGCTAAACACAGGTATATTCCTGGAGGGTAACATGAGCTTACAGAGAACATTAACTCTCCACATCCCCTTTTCTGTAATTAATTTCATTCCACACTTCATTTGTATCCTTTTGAGTACACCTTTGTAACAAACCAGTAAATGTAAATGTAAATCAACTGCTTCTCCAAGTTTTGTGAGCTGCTATAGGATGTTAATTGAACTCAATTTATAGCCGATCAGTAGTATAGATGACATCCTATTACTTACAATTTGATTCAAACGTACAAGCAATCTTGTGGGACTACCAAGCCCTTAAACTGTGAATCCTACATTATCTCCAGATACATTATGTGAGAATCTAATTTAATTAGAGGACATCCAACTTGTACACACCACAGAACTGCTTGCTTGCTCGCTTATTCCCACATGTCCTCTTGGAAATGTTCTTGAGAGCACAAAAGGAGAAGCTGAGTTCATTTTTCCTACATACCTAAAATAACTTGTGTACTTAACTAATCATTAATTCTGCATTGTAGTATGTATTATGCAAGAGAAATATCAACAGAATGCTGTGTACGTGATAGTGTCTCCTGTTAATTTTGCTGGTAAAATTAAAATCTTCATTTTTTCTTTTACTCACACAAATTAGAACATTGTGAGGATAATCTGAAGATATATAACACATTTAGGCATATCTCAGCAAATATTCTTTATAGATTTTTCTGTGTTTTAACTTCAAGTTGAAAATCAAACGGAAGGCTGGATCTATATATTTTCTATTTCTCTAGTATGACTAGGTGTTTCTTTCTAATTGAGTCACATACAGTTTGGTATTAAGAGAGGTGACTCATGTGCTACTGGCCAAGTTTTAAAGGCTAATTAGCAGCAGTACATTAAAGCTCCCAACAACCCACAGTCACTATTGTAGCAAAAGGAATTTTAATTAGCTGTATGATACTTTAGTTAAATACATCTCTGTGTCAATTCACATTTTAGTTTCACAGCTCTCCTTCTAAGTTTTTTTTTTTTATTTTGGAACTTCTATTATGGCCCTTTTACCACCGTCCTTTCTCCTGCTACCATTTCTCTAGGCGCATTACCCTTTGTGGACTCTGAGGTTGATCATAAGAAATCTGATAATATAACTAAAGATTTTTAGTTTCTGGATGTTCCAAGCATACCAACCTTGTCTCATATAAATTTGTTTACATTTGCCCACCTGTTTGGCCCACATTTTCCAATGGAGTTTTTAGGAAGAACCATTTAGTTGTCCACTTGGATTCCCAATCTGTATGCTATCAACTATAATTCTTACCTCAGTGTAAATTTCTAATGTTCTCACAGCACATATACATTGGTCAAAATAATGCATTGCGAATGACTCAAAGAGGACCAGAATAAGAGTGATTAAAAAAAAAAAAGACCTTCCCCTTCCTTCCGCTTAAATTTCTGACTGCTCAGAAATATACCTTAGCTCAGAAGGATACGTTTGTGGATGAATAATAAAACTAAAACATTTAAAATAGAATAAGATCTGGCTTGAGCTTAAGGTGAATGAGTGAATCATGTGCCTGATTAAATTAGCATTGCACAGAAGTGCAACCAGAAGGGGGGTAGAGTGGGACAGCTCTCTTTCCTCTGGGGTGATTTTTCCATCTGCACAATAAAGGCCTGCTACTGGATAATGAATGGTGAGAGGTCCCAACATGACAGGTGGCAGAAGAATGCAGAAGAAGCCTATTAGCCAACCCTACAGTATATATTCTGGAAGCTGCTACTTAGGTTTGTTTGTTTGTTTTTCTTAAAGAGTACCTATTAGCAGAAATTAAATAAAGAGATAAACTGCTCTCCTTCACGGTGCCCTTTAGGGGATTGATGCATCGAAATATTCATAGGAAGGTGGAGATGATGTAAGGGTACGGATGTAGCTCTATGAGGCGGAGGCTATTTATTCATCCTATATGTAAAGATCTCTGGGAATTCAGTTGCCTGTTTACATCCCATGAAACTGAAGGCAAAACTGGGATGGAGATCATGGATGAGATTAAGCTAATTAGTACGTTGCGTTTTTCAGGACGTGGCGATTTGTTCAGTGATGATCCCACAATCTTATCCAAGCCTATTTAGCACAAAGAGCCTTTTACAAGGTCTCTAGGGAATTGCGTCCTTTTACTGCTTTGCTTGAATGTAAGAGGCTGGCATTACACTAATGCTACTGTCCTCACATGGCTAGTACGTGAAGGATGAGACTGAGAATATAAAATAAGAGGCCAAAGACCAGTGACAGAGAGAAATCAAGTCTCAGCGACACCTCTTGAGCACTGAATCCAATTGTGCCTATAACAAGCTCTTCCTTTGGTGTTTTTATTTATGTAAATCCTTAATTTAATTTAATTATATTTTGTTTATACAAGTTTGGCTCAGGTGCATTTTGCAGATTCAGTTATTCACTAACCAACGAAGAGCAAGAACAGCCTTTCAGGAGAGCTTGTTCAATGGCCCAGAATTTTCAACTATCGTATAGAAAAAGCTCCTGGACACCCTCATCTAGCATTCGGTTTGTAAATAATTAAAACTTGGCCTGAACTCATCACCACATTCTCAAGATAATTCTAGTGTTCAAATAAACATTATTCATGGGGCTTTATTACATAAGTGTTCTTACAGAAATTGAAAAGGAAGAGAAATATGACCTCTGTGTGATTCTGAATAAGAGGAAAAATCATAAGAAATATCAGCTTCCCCAAAAAGTTAACTATGAAATGTCAAGTATGTTACTTAAGGATGTAACCATTTAAGGAAAATGGTATTCTTAAACAATTTGACACGACAGTGTTTTTTGAAAAAGTGGTTGCTGTAGGCTGGAATGAGGGAATATAGGGATAAATAGATGGGACACAGGATTTTCAAGGCAGAGAAAATACTCTGTATATCACTATAATCATGGCTTTATCTTCTCATGTCAAAGAAAGAACGGAAAAGGAGGCGGTAGAGATTTCTCATAACCACCCCCATTCCCACATAAGTACAACATGGTCTCCTTGTCAACAACCCCTCAAAAATTGAATTGGCACTTTTGTTAAATATAACATACTTGCCGGGCAGTGGTGGCGCACACCTTTAATCCCAGCACTTTGGGAGGCAGAGGCAGGCAGATCTCTGTGAGTTTGAGACCAGCCTGGTCTACAAGAGCTAGTTCCAGGACAGGCTCCAAAACCACAGAGAAACCCTGTCTCGAAAAAAAACAAAACAAAACAAAAACAAAAAACAAAAACAAAAAGAAACCAAACTTATATAGACACATAATAGTTATCAAAATTCTTTATTCTACATCATGGTAGGCTATATTGTACCTATTCTTTCATTTTCTTGCTTTTACATGTGTATATGTTTTAGCCTTATCTAGCCCAGTATTCCATTTCAACTTCCTTGGAGCCCTCTAAAACGTGTCCCCTCCCAACTTTATCTCCTCCTTCTCCTCCTCTTCCCCACAACTGAGGTGAAGCACTGAGTACAATTAATTTGTTTGAATATGGGGCCATCGACCAGAGCATAGACAATCTACCAGGGAGCACACCTCCAAAGGTTCTCCTATCCTCGAAGCTATCAACTGCCAAAAACTTCTCAGATAGAACTGGGTTCTTGTAAGCACCCTCTATTATCCCCTCTCAAGTTTTTATTTGTGCAAGTAACTACAGCTAAATTTCATGTGTCCAAGGACTATATCATATCCAGAAGACAGTGTTTTCCTCAAGAGAAATGAAATAGTTAAGAATCTCAACTGTCCTGGTTGGATGGTTATGGATAGTTATACTTGCTGATGTACATTAATCCTATAGCTTAGAATTTTAATCTATAACTAGGGTCTAGTAAATGATAATTACTAACATGCATGTTTTACATGTTATAATAATTATGTTTATAAATTGTGAAAATTTTCTCTGTGGCATGTTTCAATAAGCAATTCTGTACACATAAACATACATATGTATACCCTCAGAAACACTGTGAGTTAGGTATTGTTAAAGCCTACATTTAATATATGGAGAGATTAAGGCTCATACAAACAAAACTTAAATATTTCAGAATTATATGTCTTGGGTGTGGTGAAACAGATATGTACAAAATACTAATTCCATAGACCAGTTGTTTTCAACCTTTCTAAAGCTGTGATCTTTATGTTGTGGTAACTCTCAACCATAAATTTATTCTGTTGGTACTTCATAACTCTAGCTTTGCTATACTACTATGAATTGTAATGTAAACACACGCTATGCAGTTCCTAAGGGGGTAGTGACCCATAGGCTGAGAACCACTGCCATGGACAATGCTTCCCAAACCACTAAATAAAATAACTATTATAACTTCTAATAAAAATAAAGAAGCAATTGTGAACCAATGCTTTGACCCAATCATAATCTATATGTTTGGCAGTGCTTGCTTATTTTGCCAGCGTCCTAAATGGTTTGAAAATGTGTGAAAATGAATTTTGTGCAAAAACCATAAACTATATACTTATTTGGGGCTGTAACTGAGATAGATCTTGTAATTGTGAAATTGGGATCAACAGAATATAAGGTATAATGACAGAGAAATGAACCAAAAAGTACTGTAAGACACGATGATGAACACTCATCAGACTATAAAACAAATCTCTACGCACTGTAAGAAATCATGGTCAGAAATGACACCAAACTCCATTGTGATATTAGAATTTTTTTTGACTTAGAGCTTCAGGCAATCACAGCTACTAAGTTAACTTGATTAACAGATACACATATGACATGAAGCTCTGATCATGTAACAAGTATTAACTCTGGTGAAAATCTGATCTGACTTTAAAAATTCTAGAATTTTAGGAGTGATGATGTCTTCCTGGTATATACTAAATTCACATTGGATACTCAGTGACAGAATTCAATTCAGGACAGGAATTAGTCTGGGTTTTGGCCACCCAAATATATATATTTGAAACACGCATTTATAGTTTCACATTACTTTATATATTGTTCATAGACTTGCGGTAAAATCTGGCTTAAAGCATGTATCTAATTAGTCTATGATTTTTTTATGAAGAGAAGTAGGTATTGATGTTTATCCAAGGAGTTAACATGAAAATAATCCCATGACTGATTCTCTAAAAATAAATCAAAGATAGTAATGAGCAAAACATTGAGAGATAGTTCTTCTTCACATAGATGTTCTATAAATCAAACAATATTTTATTCTTGCCATCCTAATTACTAAACCAGTAGTAGCTTTCAAATCTATTTTGAATCCTGTTAAATATTTGACTATAAGAAATTCTTTTTCTGTTGTAAAAGGCTCTTCTTGCTGGACTTCCTCCTATTCTCCTTTTCTGCCAAGTCTTTTTCAGACTATTTCATGAGCTCCTCTTCTTATGCCTGATGTTTAAATACTGATTTTATCCTGTAATTCTCCATGCCGTGACCATGTTTGGCTTTATAGGTACACATTATACAGGGCAAACTAGAATGATGCCTGTGCCAAGATCATAATCACTTAATTACACAAAAGGATGTATTATTATGAGAAAGATACACATCATTGGAAATTTATATATGGACATAATTTAAATCTATTTTTATCATACAGAGAGGAAGAATGTATTCTCTACACATATCTAAAATTTTTCTGGTTATATTACACATGTACCTAGTATGAATGAAGAGATTACTCACATAGTCACGCTGGATAGTTTTATGTCAACTTGACACAAGCTAGCATCACCTGAGAGGAAGGGACATCAGTTAAGAAAATACCTCCATAAGATCAAGCTATGTGCAAGGCTCTGGGGGTATTTTTCTTAATTAGTGATTGATGGGGCCCATCCTATTGTGAGTGATGCCATCTCTGGGCTGGTACTCCTGGGTTCTATAAGAAAACAGGCTGAGCAAGCCAGGGGAGGCAAGCAAATAAACAGCCCTCCTCCATTGCCACTGCATCACCTCCTGCCTCCAGGTTCCTGCCCTGTTTGAATTCCTGTCCTGACTTCCTTTGATAATGAACTGCAGGGTGGAAGTGTAAGTCAAATAAACCCTTTCCTCGCCAAGTTGCTTTTGTTCATGGTGTTTCATCACAGCAATAGAAGCCCTAAGACAATAGTAAACTGTTTAGGCGAAACAATGTGGGCTTTTAAACAAGCCAATACTTTACTCAATAAAGTAGGGTATGGCGATTGATTTGGACTTTACTATGGTTAGATTGTAAAGCAAGGATTAGTGTTTCCTTGCATGGGGAGGTTTGGTCTTGAATGAACTGAACTTCCTCCTGGTACTAAAGTAGAGAATATTCAAGCTTTCTTATCATTTTTTTTCTCAGAATCAGTGAGAGAGAATGTGGTAAGGTTTACAAGCTTTCATCAATCAGGCCACAAAAGTAGAGTTGAACTCTTTATTAGAGACTTGCTTCTTAAATCATTTTGATTTAGACTCTATATGAATTTTGAAATCTATAGCTTTAGTCCACCATCCATGGCTTCTAAATGATAAAATTTTCAGGCTGATACTTAGATGTCGGATAAGCCCAATCGATTCAAAACTGAATTCTTATTTCAGCTTAGCGAATGACCTCGGACTCCACCTAATTTTCTAAGTTCGAAACATGGGAGATATTTTGAAGGTTTTTTTTCTTCTTATCCCCTCTATGCTCCTTCCTATTGCGATAACGTTATTGTCATCCTTATACTTCCTCATGTAACTCTCCTTTTGTGTCTTAACTTATTGAAATAACCATATTATAGTGTCTAATATATAACTTTCCATGCCACTGCAATTGCTAGCTTAATCCAAAATTAACACGTGATCTGTCAGTTTGATATGTAAAAGTGATTTTTTAATACTAAATACAATTTATTGTGGATCAGAAACAAGTTAAGCACCAGGTATTTCATAATGGCATAGAAAAGCACATTAAGCCAGTAACTTACTTCTTTTGTTTCATCTACCTATGCCTCTGTGCTGGCTATTTTTCTTTTGTATTTACTTTAGATTTGTAACATCCAAATACTTTTGATTCTTAAAATGACCTGAAGCCACACTTTGTCCTCATTCCTTTTCACGTGGCACTCCTTTTATTCAAGATCTTTTATGTCTCTATCTTCTAGATAATCCTCTTTATTTTTCTAGACAATGCCAGTAACAATTTCCTTAGTTTTCAGGCCACATTATCAATGCAGTACTCCATGTATGATGAGTATGGCAAGTATAACATCATTTATTCTGTGATGAAGAAAAACTGTCATTTTTCTTACATACACTACCTTAGGGAATTGAGTACTGTGGAGTTCTCAGTCCTAATAAGACATCTGTATCACACTTCCTTCTCCCAAGGCTCAGAGATCATTTTACATGAGGGAGACAGAAAGATTGCAAGAGCCAAGAAGCTGTGGATGAGTACAAAGAAACTGCCTTCTGAACAGAAATAGTGCCGTTGCGCATATGAACTCATAGTAGTTGTGGCAGTATGTATGAGACTCGAGTCTCGTACATATGGGAGCTCAGTCAGATACAATCCTAGCCTAGAGGGGGATGGTGAGCATGGAGCATTAAGTTTCTTCTTTAGGTTTAGAAGCTATTGTCATTTGAAAGCTGCTGGGAGACCAGTCATTTTTCTCCAAGTGCACGGCCCCTGGCAGGTAACACACTTCAGTAGGAGGCCACATACCCAAGAGTGCGTAGGCAGCATTAATTGGCCTTGAAGGATTTTTTTAATATAATTTTTTTATTGAAAAAAAAGATTTCCGCCTCCTCCCCGCCTCCCATTTCCCTCCCCTTCTCCCTTTTCCCCCCTCCTCCCTCTCCTCTCCCCCTCCCCCCACTCCTCTCCCCCTCCCTCTCCAGTCTGAGGGGCAGTCAGGGTTCCCTACCCTGTGGAAAGTCCAAAGTCCTCCCCGCTCCATCCTGGTCTAGGAAGGTGGACATCCAAACTGGCTAGGCTCCCACAAAGCCAGAACATGAAGTAGGATCAAAACCCAGTGGCATTGTCCTTGGCTTCTCAGCAGCCCTCATTGTCCGCCATATTCAGAGAGTCCGGTTTTATCCCATGCTTTTTCAGTCGCAGTCCAGCTGGCCTTGGTGAGCTCACAATAGATCAGCCCCACTGTCTCCGTGGGTGGGTGCACCCCTCGTGGTCCTGACTTCTTTGCTCATATTTTCCCTCCTTCTGCTCCTCCTGGGGACATTGGGAGCTCAGTCCAGTGCTCCAGTGTGGGTCTCTGTCTCTATCTCCATCCATCTCCAGATGAAGGTTCTATGGTGATATGCGAGATATTCATCAGTATGGCTATAGGATAGGGTCATTTCAGGTTCTCTGTCCTCAGCTGCCCCAGGAACTAACTGGGGACATCGCCCTGGGCACCTGGGAGCACCAAATCTCTTGCCAACCCTAAGATGGCTCCCTTAATTAAGATGTGTGCTTCCCTGCTCCCCTATCCGACCTTCCTTTATCCCAAACATCCCGTTTCCCAAGTTCCCCCCAACCTCCCCTTCTCACTTTTCTCTCCTTGAAGGATTTTTTTTTTAAAGAAGTGAATGGGCACAAAATTGGACCACAATGGGATGGAGGATGACTCGAGGAAGAGATGGAGGAGGGAGTAATTATGACCAAAATACAACATATGAAAATCTTAAAGAATAGAAATATTTCAAAAAACCTGAATGTTAGTATCCATAAATGCAATAATATAGGATTAACAAGAAAAAGTTGCAGCAAATTACACAGGATTACTGGTACCAAGTAATGGTTCTTCAATCTGAACTCTCAGTACATTATCAAAATTTTGCTTGGATTTTACACTTAATGGCTGTTCTTTTTTAACAGTCGCTGTTGTATTTCTTAGACTGAACGTATGTTCACATATGTATATTGTGTGTTTCAAAGACTAGGACCTGTGAAGCCAACTGTGCTGCTTAGCCTTATGTCAACTTGACATAGCCAGAGTTATTTGAAAGGAGGGAAACTCAATTGAAAAAATGCTTCAATAGGGTTCAGCTGTAAGGCGTTTTCTTAATGATTGATGGGGGAGAGTCCTGTGGGTGGTTTTCCTGGTCTGATGGCCCTGGCTTCTGTAAGAATGCAGACTAAGCAAGCCATGGTGAGCAAGCCAGTAAGCAGCATCCCGCCCTGGCCTCTGCATCAGCTCCTGCATCCAGGTTCCAGCCCTGTTTGGATTCCTGTCCTGACTTCCTTCAATGATACCTAGCAATATGGAAGTGTAAGCCAAATAAACCCTTTCCTCCCCAACTTGCTCACTAACACCGAGCAAATGCTGAAGGATACTATAACATGGACATTGCATTTGTGTTACATATTTAAATTGAGCAATTGCATTTCAAATCTGTGAAAAATTAAGGAAGGATTGAAAATAAACATAAATTCCCACTATTTAAATGCATACATGAGGAATGGTTATTGCGTCTTTAAAACAATCAGACTATTTAACTGAACAGAGCATAAAAGATCTGTAGCCATTCTATTCCACAGCATCCAGGTCCGTCACTTACATCTTGAATGGTCTATAAAGAGAAATGACTTTGGATTTGCCATCTGTTCCTTGCATCAAGAATAAGTATCACAGAAAGCACTGAGAATGTGTTTTATGCAAGAACTGTCACACAAAGAGCAGACGTTATGCCTAAAATTGCAGTGCTCAAACCGAGGAGCTGAACAATAGCCAAAGATGGAGAAATCCTAACACCTGGCAGGTCAGGAAAAGGAAGATGGGAAAATGATTCTTGCTGTTTAGCTAACATTCAAAGATAAAGTCATAAAGAATATACAACTTAGTTGCAGCTCCATTGTCAATTCAGAAGTGTCTTTTCCCCATTCCAATCTACTCATCTGGGGTCTCTTCTTTCCTATGAATCTCCTTCATCCTTTATGATATAGTTCAAATCCTACATATTTTGTGCAATGCCCCCCGGGTACTCCATTTAGCACTGGAAATTTACCCTTGTTGCTTACAAAGAGCCATATTTATATCTCAATTTGGCACAGTTTTAGCTAGAAGAAGAGTCAGGTGTGAGATGCTTTCGTGAAGAGAACAATTTTTTTCATATTTCTCTGCTCAAGCCAGTCAAGTCAGGACTGAGCTTATGTTCGGCTCCCACTGAAAGCTTTCTGAATTGAAATAAATCTGTAGAGGTGAAGGAATGACTCAATTATAAATATTTTTCTTACCCAAAATGACTTGTTCCTCCAAGGACAAGTTTTAAAGCATCCGTAAGTCTTAAATAGTTTACTCTGAGCTCTTTGTACATTTTTTCTTTTTGCTGAAATTTTAGCTAGTAAAAATGACTCTCTGAGGGGAAAGCTCAGATGTTACATGAAATTTTGGCTGAGTCATGCTTTATTATCCTTCAACTCTCCCAATAGTCAGCCTTCCTGGAAAGTATCTAAACAGTGCCTATTGTTACCACCATTACTTAGGTTGACCATGCCATATTTGCTACAGTTCTCACGAGTCTCTTAGCAAATAGGTCTTTGATTAAAAAAAAAAAACCTAGAAATAAAGTAGCCTAGGAGTTAACCTAAATTTCAGTTATAGAGGAGAAATGGAAAAGAGGTTACAACAAGAAACAAAATAAGACTGCTAAACTGATGGAGAGAGAAAAAAAAAATTTTCATGATCTTAAAAGTTTGTAAGCTTTGTGTACTAGCTTGTCTATTTTATGGCCAAACTTTTCTTAAGACAATTTTGAAAAACAGAAGCAATTTAGTGTAATTTAATATAATTTAATAGTTCACAGAGAGCATGACAACCAGGGTCGGTTTTCCATTATGAGCTATATCTTCATATCCCTTTGAATGGTAAAGGCTACAAGTAGGAGAAAACCTAAATTAGCAGGACTTAAGCAACATTGTATTTACTACTGACCATGGCACATCAGTCAACAACCATCAGAGAGAAAAGATACATTCATTCATTCCTTTTTGTGATGTTTTCCCCTGGGAACCAGGTTTTTAATGTTCTATATAGTGGTTCCCTTCAAGGTTATATGTTGACTGTAGAATTATACCACTATCTTTTGGCACACAGAAATTTAGAGGAAGAAAAAAAACCAGGTATTTTTGTTTCTGTTTTTAGGAGTTAAGAAACATTTGTTTTTTATTTTTATTTTTTTAATTTTCTTATTATTATTACAAATTTTCACCTCCTCCCATTTCCTTCTCCCTCCCCCCATTCTCCCTCCCCCCCTCTCCAGTCCAAAGAACAGTCAGGGTTCCCTGCCCTGTGAGAAGTCCAAGGACCTCCTCCCTCCATCCAGGTCTAGGAAGGTGAACATCCAAACTGCCTAGGCTCCCACAAAGCCAGTACATGGAATAGAATCAAAACCCAGTGCCATTGTCCTTGGCTTCTCCGTCAGCCCTCCTTGTCAGCCACGTTCAGAGAGTCGGGTTTGATCACATGCTCCATCAGTCCCAGTCCAGCTGGCCTTGGTGAATTCCCATTAGATCAGCTCCACCGTCACAGTGGGTGGACGCACCCCTTGTGGTCCTGACTTCCTTGCTCATGTTCTCTGTCCTTCTGCTCCTCAGTTGGACCTTGGGAGCTCAGTCCAGTGCTCCAATGTAGGTTTCTGTCTCCATCTCCATCACATACTACCTATTACAACATTTTCCATTCTAATCGTACTTTGGGGTCACTGAATAGGATGGGTTAGTGTTTGGACTGATCGACTTAACCAGAGATTAATTAAGTGGTGCCAGCCTTCCTTGAGCACTGAAGCAACAATGTGAAGGTGCCATTTCCTACTTAGAAAGAAGAAAAGGGCAAGTCTTCTGGAGAAGTAACCCAAATTGGATGTTATAATCATTTTCTTTTGTTCAAACTAAAAGCCCATAAAACCACAAAAAATGTTAGTAGAATTTAAAAAGCAGATGTGCACATACAACACACACGCGCGTGCACGCGCGCGCACACACACACACACATTTCCTTGCCACATTTCTGAGGATGGATGTCATGCATGCCGATTATTATAGAGTTTTCTAGGATGATGGAACATGAGGGAGTAGTCAGTCTTGAGAAGGATAAGGCAAAAGAATTGATAAAGAAATACAAATTATCATGGAAAGTAGACAAAAAGAGACAAGGATAAATCAATATATGGCAAGATCAGCATCCTTAATATAATTATATAGCAAAATAATGCCAGCTCAAAACTCTAGTGAAGTTTTGAACACATATTTTAGTGATAATGGGATAATGTTTTAAAACTAAAAAAATGCATTTTTCACTCTAGTAGCTTAAAGAAAATGTAATATTTCATCCTCGAGGTACTCCCTCGGAGATTAGGTGTAAGAAATAACATTCAAACAGTAAAAGCTGATTCTCTTGCACTTCTCCACTCCATGTTTGCTTCAAGCAGCAAAGCTTATTGTTCAGCCCAGACAGGGATGCATGTGAAGAAGGTAAGGTGGGCCAAATGACTTGGAAGGCATTATCCAGGAATAAATTTCCATATACATTGTTTGAACCATAGTTATAATTGAATAATTCTACACTTAATCTTTTTCATTTTCTGGAGGGCATTACATCAAATGCAATTTCACTGTTTTTTTTTTCTTACATCTTCCTCCAATCTTCATCAGCACATTCATTAGTATGTTGAGAGTAAGTTGAAGAACTTTTCAAGGGCAAACACTATTGTTTTGTTTGTTTTGTGTTTTTTTTAAACAAATACTACTCACAATGATATCCAAGCCTGAGTTAGGGAGAGGAAAGCAGTATTCATATTTAGTAGCTTTATATAGAACTAAGGCTAACCTTACCATGTCATTTCTTCTAATACCTGCTACTTCAAGGCAGGGAGGGGTCAGATTAGTTCCAATCCAACCTATGGTGATGTTTTATTGGGTGTTGTTATTTCTCTCCTATAAAAGATACTGTGTTATAGGAACTGGAGAGAAATTTTCTCTATCTCTATGATAGTTCAGAGAGATCTTGGAACACCTTTGCACTTATGACAGTACAGATTGCTTGTAAAGACAGTAACATTTTAAAGATTAATTTTATCTATATATATGTGTGTGTGTGTGTGTGTGTGTGTGTGTGTGTGTGGCTGTGTGCAAATATGTGCACATGAGTGCATGTGTTCCAAAAGACCAAATGCATTGGGTCCCCTGGTCCTGGCGCTGCAGTGACAAGGCAGTTGTGAGTCACTCAAAGTGCAAAGTGGGTGCTGGGAACTGAATGTAGGGCCTCAGCAGGAGCAATAAATGCTTTTAACCACTAAGCCATCTTTCCAGTCACCATGGTAACATTTTTGAAAATGAGAATATATAGGTACTTAAAAATAATGAAATTTTATATCTGTAATCATCATCAAATGTAAAAATGACATAATTTATTAAAGTATAAATAAGTAATTTCATTTAAAAGGTTCATGAAATCCCTGTAGTTGTATACCACAAAGTCTTCAAATGTGGAAAATTAGTTTCCATTAACTACTTAAGTAAAATAGTCTGAGTCATGCCCTATATTGTGGGAGGCCTAGCATATCATGACAACCATCAAACATCAAATATAAAATGTCAATGAAAATGAGCCACTTAGTGATGAGAATAAAGGTTCGCTCATGTACTTAGAAATGATTATCACTTATGGCTAGAATGACAGAGGATTCACCACCAATTCTTTCTCAGTTTTAAATATTCTGTATGTGAGTAATTAAAAAACTTATTCACATATAAAAAGAAATCAATACGAAAGAGTTCATTGCAGCAGTGTCGCTGAATCTTTTAATGTTCTATATGAGTTCTACACGGAAAAGAAACAGCTAACATCATCAAAAACTATTACTGATGTGCCTACCAACAACTTGATTAAGCACTCAGTTAATTCTGCTGAAGGCACAGGGTTGAAGTCAATATTTTAAATTGCTCTACTGTTTGATACTAGGAAGTGTGTATATCTAGAGAAATCTAGGCCCAATAGTCAGGTTCAAGATAGTTGATAAATAATGGCTTCTTTCTGTGAAAGTGGGAAAAGTATGATTCAATAATTAAAAGTATAAAAGCACTTTTTGTTAAACAAATTTTAAAAATTGAGAATCTGGACATTGATTATTTAAAGACAACTATGTCTACATTTCTTGAAAAATCATTTTTTCAATTATTTACTTTTTGAGACTTTCATACACAAGTATTATATTTACATCATTTCCACCCATCCACCTTCTTCTATGACCCTCCTCAAATTCATGACTTCTCCTTTATAAATTATAATTCATATTTATACATTTGCACATGCATACAACCTTCTGAGTTCATTTAGCGTTGCTTATAAATTTAAGTGTTCAGAACTGAACACTTGCATTGGATGAACTATTAGGAAGTTCATCCCTAGAGAAAACTGATTCTTCCTCTTTCTGAAGTCATTGATTACCTGTAGCTCTTCATTCTAGGGGTGTGGCTTTGAGAAGTTTCCCCCACATAAACATCAAGGGTTTCATAAAATCCCACAGTTTAGAGTTCCCAGTCTTAGAGTTTCTATTGCTGTGAAGAGACACCATGACCATGGCAACTCTTATAAAGAAAACATTTCTTAGGGGCTGGCTTGCAGTTTTAGGGGTTTAGTTCATTAGCACCATGGTGAGAAACTTAGCAGCATGCAGGCTGACATGGTTTGGAGAGGGAGCTGGGAGTTCTACATTTTGATCTGTAAGCAACAGAAAGTGAACTGTGTTCCACACTGGGCATAGCTTGAGCATAGGAAATCTCAAAGCCCACCTCCACAATGGCATACTTCTTCCAACAAGGTAACACCTCCTCCAACAAGGCCACACACCTAATAGTGTCTCTCCTTATGGGGGCCAATTTCCCCTCAAACCACCTTATTCCCTAAAGTATAGCACACAAGAATCAGTCTATAATTCCCCAGTGGTCACTGTCCTTCAACTAAGACCTATTTTCTATTATCCCATTAAATTTATCTATTAATGGCATTAGAGCTCTCATGATCCCACTACAAATGAAGGTTCTGATGCTGAACACTGCTGGACAAGGAACAAGTTTTTAATATATGAGCCATTGGAGGACATTGCATAGCCAATTATAACAAACCATTTTTTCCTTTGTAATTTGTATCTATTTTAATCAGATGTGGAGTAAAAAGTATTTTCTACACTTCTTAATTGCCTTAATCTCAGAATAATCCTTCATCTAAAATAGTATTTTGGAGATGCCATATTATTTTCTTCTATACTACTTGAACAATGTTTTGTCTGGCTTGTTTTTTTTTTTTTTTTTTTTTTGATAAAATACAATTAGGTAATTCTTTCTACTTGGTTTCTTTTTATCGTTTTTATTCTCTATCTCTTATTCTTTTGGAAGCTACTTTGGAAATTTTACCTTGCATTTGAAACAACAACTTGAGCTCCATATTTCTGAGCTTTAGATGAGGGAAAACATCTAAATTAAAGACTCCCTTCTTCTCCTTTTATTTCATTCAGAAACCTGTTGAATGGTGATGCCTATACTCAACTCTCCCATCTTTATTTAATAATCTCTGGAAACATCTTCATAGAAACACCCAGAAACCTTCTTTGCTAAAGTCTTTCCTGGCACCTTTCAATATTTCTCCTTTTGAATAATAAATAGAACTTTTAAAGTTAAATTTTACCATATCCTTCATAATCTAATTGATATTATTTTCTAGTAATTTAGCTTTGCAATTTTTTAGTTCATCAATTTATACATGATTATGTTTATTTTAGAAATGAATTTTATTATATATACTTCTATATCCATACTTACCCATCATTACTCTTTATTCTTCAGACATTCATTATGGTATTATTCTCTTTTCCTTAAAGTATATTTTTGGTATAGATTTGCTTGGTAAACTTTCTTAGTTTCTGGTTTTGACAGTGTTTTGTCAAATGGCTATAGCTAACGGTTTTAATGAAACAAGTGTTTGTTATTCCTGATTGTTTTTCTATTGCCAAATATTTAACATTCTTTACTGTTACTACAAAATCTCTTACCTCCATAAATTAGCCCTGTAAAAGATAAGGAAGCTCCTCAATTATTATAACATGTATGTGTATGCAAATGTATTTTTTCTCCCTTTTTCTTAAAATAGAGTTCTAAAGGACAGACGTCTTTAACATGAGATTTTTTTGAGAAAATATTTAAAATTATAATATCCAGAAAGGACTCATACCTATAATACATTAATAACACTCAAAACTCAACCATAAAAACAAAATGACATTTGATAAAACGACAGAACTAGATATACTATATTTTATACTGATGTCAACTATTTACTGTGTGTGTGTTTGCTGGGGATTGAATTTACCACCTTGACTGTGTAAGGCAAGTGCTCTGACACTGACCTATAGCCCCAATAATGTTGGTTTCTTGATTTTAGCATTAAATCATAATTATGAGGTATAATTTTGGTATAAAATTGGGTAAAAGGGTCATAGAACCTATTTATACTACCTTTGCAATTCTGTGATTCTATAATGATTCCAAATTTAAAGTTTAAAAAATCCATATTACTGTTTTCTAGATGTTCTACTTGATTATTTTCATATGTGTTCTCATCCTAGTCTATTTATTTTCTTTTATAAGCTTTATTTGAAAAGTTTACTTATCTGTATGTATGTTGAGATCGGGCTTGTGCCTGTGGAGGCCAGCAGTGCCACATCTCCTTGTTGCTTGAGTTTCAGCTGTGAGCTGCCAAACATGTGTACTAAAAACTGAACTCAAGTCCTCTGAAAGATTAGTGAGTGCTTTTATACAGAGTCATCTTTCCAGGCCTGCTATAAATATTTTGCCTCATACCTGACACTTTTAATGTCTTAAGTTTTATGTGCTTGTTCTATGGCTATTAGATTTTCAATTTCTCCTTCACCATGCTTTGTTATTGGTATATTGTAATTTTTAAACCCAGATGATAATTTTTATTATAATTTTAAAAAAATCTTCAAAGTCTGGATTAAAAGTCTAGTTCTTCTGAGCACATTTCTGTTTACTTCTCCAGCCTGCTGTGGCTATCATTAAATTAGTTTTCAATTGAGTTTTTGACTATATAAATAATATGGATCTTTAAAGACCACTTTATGTGCTTATATAAGTAACATGTTATGATAGGCAAGTTTTCTATATCCTTCTTCACTATGGTTTCATTTTTCCATTTATCCTATTTCATGAGTGTGGTGGGTATGGGCCTTTAGATCCTCACATAAAGAGAAAAAGTGAGGGAAGATGATAAATTATAACAGACTCCATTTAGACTGGCTACAGTTCTTTTATCCACACTATGTACAGGCTTAAAAGAATGTCAACAACTTCATGGCTTTGCAAAACCCCAAGGTTTAAAGTTACATTTGGCACTTGCCCCATTCCTCCTCTGTCATGAATTCTTTATTTGACTTTTCTTTAAAAAGAAAAAAAATTGTTTTCACCGATTCTCTACTTTTATGCAACCCAACAATGATGATATCTGTCTGAGAGTTTTTATTGCTATAAAGAGACACCATGATAACAGCAATTTATATAAATGAAAACATTTAATTGAGAGGTCTTACTTAAAATTTCAGAGGTCCAGTCCATTATCATCATGGTGGAGAGTATGATGGCATGCAGATAGATGTGCTAGAGTAGCTGAGAGTTCTACATCTTTACTCAGAGGCAACAGCAAGTCAACTGACAGTCACACTGAGGGAAGCTTGAGCAAAAGAGACCTCAAAGCCTGCCCCATGGTGATACACTTCCTCAACAAGGCCATACCTCCTAATAGTGACTCCCTTTGGGGGCCATTTTCTTTCAGCTCACCACATTCCACTCCTCATCCCCAAAGGTTATAGCCATATCATAAGGGAAAAAAATGCATTCAGTCCAATTGAATTCAGAAGTCCCCATAGTCAATAGCAGTCCCAAACTTTTAAGTCCATATTCTCTTATGAGATTCATGCAATCTCTTAACTGTAATCACCTATAAAATCAAAATAAAAAAGCAGAATACATACTTCCAATATACTACAATTCTTTTCTTTTGAAACTTCTTGAGTGAGCCCCTAACAGTTAACATAACTCTCGGCACCCATCTTCCATGCTCCTACTAGTATGGCCCATTAAGCAATGCTTAATGTATTCTACTGCTTTCATAACCCCAAGTACCAAAGTCCAAATTCCTTCAACTTCTGTCTTAGTTTGTGTTTTTATAGCTGTGAAGAGACACCATGACCATGGCAACTCTAATAAAGAAAACATTTAATTGGGGTGGCTCACTTAACAGTTTCAGAGGTTCCGTCCATTATCATCATTATGGGGAGCATGGTGGCATGCAGGCAGATATGGTGCTAGAGGAGCTGAGAGTCCTATATCTTGCAGGAAACAAGAAGTTCACTGACAGTCATACTAAGGGAAACTTGAGCAAAAGAGACCTCAAAACCCACTCTTACGATGACATGCTTCCTCCAACAAGGCCACAGCTGCTCGAACAAAGTCACATACCTCTTAATAGTGCCACTCCCTTTGAGGGTCATTTTCTTTCAAACCACCCAATGCCCTTTCTACTTTTTCCAACAGTTTAGTGTTTCAATAGAAAGGGTACTTCCTGCTATTTGTTCTAACATATATCCTCAAATGGAAACCCGCCAAATTTTGTTTTCTTATGTGTGTTTTAATAAACTCAGTATTTTTATTCTTTGGCCTTCCAGAAAACATTGCACCCATAAATTTCACCTCCTATTTATTTCACTCAGTTTCCCTTTAAAGATTAGTCATTATTCAAATTTTATACCTCTGAATACTTTGAAGATTACATTGGCATATATTAAATATATTAAATATGACAGTCACAATTTCAAATGATTTTTGAAGAGATTGATATAATCATAAACAGAGTTTTGATGAAGAAAATTTATAAATGGAAAAATCTTTGCTAGCTTTCAACAAGGCTCAAAAAGCACACATGCATAGTCAATCATTAGGCTAACCAGGGATCCCCGACTTCAGTGTGCCTAGAGACATAAATAAGGCCCCAAATGTTGTCACTAATATCTCTATGAGAAAAGTTCACCTGCCTTTTCTCCAAAAGGTTAATACTGAATGAGATTTTTGCCAGGAGAATCCAGCAAATTCAATTACTTCTCAAACTTATTATCTAGTGTGAGCCTCTGTATGTACCATGCAGTGAATATTGAAGTTGGATTTAATTGATGGTAAAACAAATTCTCATTAAACCAGAGGGAAACAGCATCTTCTTAAATAAGTTCCTGCCTTTCTTTCTTTATAAGAGTTAGTGGTTTGATTAATTTCCTTCTTTCTCCTGGTACAAATCTCTGATAGCAAATATCAGAAAGTTCTGTCTAGAATTTGTGCATCCTCTTTCCTTCTGATAAAATTACTACTCTTCAGCAATGGATAATGATAAAAAAAACTATAGTAAGATTTTGCAATTATTAGAATGTAACTCAGAGATATATCCTGCAATGGATAATGATAAAAAACTATAGGCCTTTTTTTGCCGCTATGCTCAGCTGATCTTATCACAGTATTGAATCTGAAAGAAATCCTGATTTAGCTTTCTAAAGCTTTGACTATGATATATAATTTTATTGAAACTTGGTGAGCAGAGAGTGAGAGTATTGAGTAGCATTTTTATATTCTCTATATACACATACACAGAGAGAAAAAGAACAAAATTTCCCCAAAATCATTTGTAAACAATTTCCTCCCTCAAAGTCATGTATTATCTATCTATGTATCTATCTCTCTGCCTACCTATTTATCTTCACTTCTAGTTCAATATGTGTTAAAAAACACAACTCACTCACTCACTTCCTTCTTTCCCCAAGTGATACCACCCTCTGTACTCTGCTTAATGTGAATGAAATGACAGTCTTTAAACTTCTCTTGACATCTCTGCCTATCATGTCTAAAGAAAAATTATAACAATCCAGGATTTGATATAAATAAATAAATGTTCTCCTAAAAAGGGTAAAAGCTTGGAGAGATTGTGGGGAGAGGAGAGGAGATAATGGATTACATATGTATGCTTATTACATGTTAAAATAATAAGTAGATACGAGAGGTCATCATAAACTTATCCTATATTGTATACCTTTGTTTTGCTTTATTTTTTTTTTGAGTCAAGGTCTCACTCTGTAGCCCAGGCTGGCTTTACATTTTTATTATCCATCTTCAGCCTCCTAAGTGCTGGGACTATAAGCACATACCATATTGCATAGTTTCTATTTTCAACTTTATATTCTATTTTCTCACCTATTATTATATGCTTTGTCTAAAACATTCTCCTCACTTCCTGAAGGTATTGCATACTTGACATATTACTATTGTGGATACATAGTAATTATTTACCTTTACTAGTAATTATAGAAGTCATTTGCATTCCAATTTTCAAATTACTAATAGTGCTACTCCACCAAACATAGTTTTTACTGTCTTTTCCTTTGTAACACACTTTTCTTTGATAGTTTTATCTGACTAATACTGATAGGGGTGATCCTAACTGAATTTTCAATAAAGTTCCAAACCTAAGGATGACAGAAGTTAATTATCCCCACATTATAACACCAGAGCCAAAATACTGCAAGTCACCCTTTCAGGGTATAACAATTAGACACTCCTTTACATTAATTAACACTTAAAAGAAAGCCCACTGTAGAAAGATGACCCACAAAGAGGAACTTTGTAAGATTTTAGTGAATTTTTGACCTAGTGATTTAAATGTGGCATTTTTTTTCACTGTTGCATTCAGACCTGTTTTCAGGTACTGATAACTGTTACTCTTTAATTAAAGGCTTCCTCTGAAGTTACAGTGCACCGGGCAAGCTAAAAAGAGGAAAACTAGTGCCCAGAAGCAGCCTTCAGCTAACAGCTCTCTGTTATTTAATTACAAACACCTTAGCTCCCTGAAAGCTCAAGTGGAAAAATTGGAGGGGCTTCTGATTCTGCCTAGCCTTAGTTGCCTACTTCTACAGAGTTTTTAATAACCACCTTTCCCTTTCTCATTTATTCCTCCCCTGCCAATATATCCTGGTTTATAATAAAACTACATTTTATTTAAGAAGTATTATTCTCATTTATGAGTCTTTATTTCACAGCATGTAGCTTATTTCATTTATTTTTAGTAATTCACGGAGAAGAAATATAAACAAGAGTGTTTAAGAAAGACTTCTCACTGCCTTTTCTGCTAGGACACTCTATCATCATCTTTGCTATTGACATTTATTTCCATTTTGCTGGTACTCCTGAAATATATTACTTACTTTTGACATTGCCATATTAATACTCTTTGCCACTCTACAGCATATTTCAGGGCATTATTACACATAAAAATCCTACGTCTCACTAGCACTATTATAAAGTTGAATAGATTGGGACATTGATTTAGTGATCTGCTTAGCCTAGGGAATTATTCCCTAGTAGCTGCTCTCCTCAAGTGTGTCCTAACCCGACCTACAGGTTTGCTGACTTTTCAGATCAGGAGTGTAACATTGGTTGGCCAAACCCAAATGTTGCTCTCTGTTCTCTCCAATCATCTTCATACTTCCAGGTGACCCAAAGTGGGTTAGCAGATTCTCCATCACCTTCATAGTCATCTCATCTTGTTTTTGAGAAAATTCAAATTATTTAGCTAATGTTGGTCATGGTATCAGTTGAAGAAAGAAAAATATGGAGTTATAATAACGACAGAACTTCAACTAAAATTATCAGTATATTAGACATGACAGAGAAAAGAGAACTAGACAGTGTCCTTTGCTTTACAGAAGCTTCTCAGTTTCAGGAGGTCCCATTTATTCAATGTTGCTCTTAATGTCTGAGATACCGGGGTTATATTTAGGAAGTGGTCTCCTGTGCTCATGCATTAAAGGCTAGTTCCCACGTTCTCTTCTATGAGGTTCAATGTGGTCAGATTTATATTGAGGTCTTTAATCCATATGGACTTGAGTTTTGTGCAAGGTGATAGATATGGGTCTATTTTAATTCTTCTACAGGTTGACATCCAGTTATGACAACACCATTTGTTGAAGATGCTTTCTTTCTTCCATTGTATAATTTTATCTTCTTTGTCAAAAATCAGGTGTTCATAAGTGTGTGTATTAATATCTGGGTCTTCAATTCAATTCCATTGGTCAACCTTTCTGTTTTTATGCCAATACCAAGCTGTTTTCATTACTGTAGCTTTGTAATAGAGCTTGAAGTCAGGGATGGTAATGCCTCCAGAAGTTCATTCAATGTATAGGATTGTTTTGGCTATCCTAGGTTTTTTTGTTTTTCCATATAAAGTTGATTATTGTTCTTTCAATATCTGTGAAGAATTGTGTTGGGATATTGATAGGGATTACATTGAATCTATAAATTGCTTTTGGTAGGATTTCCATTTTTCTTTTGATTTTTCGAGGCAGGGTTTCTCTGGAGCTTTTTGGTTCCTGTCCTGGAACTAGCTCTTGTAGACTAGGCTGGCCTCAAACTCACAGAGATCAGCCTGCCTCTGCCTCCCGAGTGCTGGGATTAAAGGCGTGCACCACCATTGCCCAGCAAGGATTTCCATTTTTACAATGTTGATCCTTCCTATCCAAGAGCAAAGGACACAGTCAATAAGACAAAAAGGCAGCCTACTTAATGGGAAAAGATTTCACCAACTCCACATGAGACAAAAGCTGATCTCCAAAATATATAAAGAACACAAAAAAATTAGACATCAAAATTCTAAATAACCCAATTAAAAAAATGGAGTACCGAACTAAGCAGAGAATTCTTAACAGAAGAATTTCAAATGGCCAAAAGATACTTAAGGACATGTTCAACTACCTTAGCAATCAGGGAAATGCAAATCAAAATAACTGAGATACCATTAACACCTGTCAGTATGGCTAAGATCAAAAACACTAATGATAGTTTATGCTGGAGAGGATATGGAGTAACGGGAATACTCATCCATTACTGGTGGAAATGCAAACTTGTGCAACCACTTTGGAAATCAGTATGATGGTTTCTCAGAAAATTGGGAATCAACCTACCTCAGGATCCAGCAATACCACTCTTGGGAATATACCCAAAAGATGTCCAATCATACTACAAAAGCATTTTTTCAACTATGTTCATAGCAGCATTATTTGTAATAGCCAGAACCTGAAAACAACCTAGATGCCCCTGAACTGAAGAATGGATAAAGAACATGTGGCACATTTACACATTCGAGTAATACTCAGTGGTAAAAAGCAATGACATCTTGAATTTTGCATACTAATGGATGGAATTAGAAAACACTATCCTGAGTGAGGTAACCCAGAACAAAAAAAATGAATATCACTCATAAGTGGATACTAGTCATAAACAAAGGACATTGAGCCTATAGTTCATGATTTTAGAGAAGCTAAGTAATAAGGTGAACGCAAAGAAAAACATATATAGACCCACCTGGAAATTGGAAACAGACAAGATCGCCTGACAAAATTGGGAACATGGGGTTGGGGGTAGAAGGAAGGGGAGAAGGGGAGAGTTGAGGAGAACTTGAGAAAATGGGATAGTAGAGATGGAGGAAGGACACATATGAGAGCAAGGAAGAGATATCTTGATTGAGGGAACCATTATGGGGTTAGCAAGAAACCTGGCTCTAGAAAAATTCCCAAAAATTCACAAGGATGACCCCAGCTAAGACCCTAAGCAATAGAGGAGAGGGTGCCTGAACTGGCCGTGCGCTATAGTCAAACTGATGATTATCTTAAATATCACCATAGAACCTTCTTGCAACAACAGATGGAAACAGAGGCAGAGAACCACACCGGAGCACTGGACTGAGCTCCCAAGGTCCACTTGAATAGTGGAAGGAGTGAGAATATGAGGAAGGGGTCAAGACCATGAGGGGTTCACCCACTGAGATAGTTTGCCTGAGCTAATGGGAGCTCATCAACTCCAACTACACTGGGACTGAACAGGCATGGGATGAAACTAGTCCCTCTGAATGTGGTTGACAGTTGGAGCAGACTGAGGGGCCACTGACAGTGGCACTGGGCTTTGTCTCTACCGCATGTACTGGCTTTTGGGATCCTATTCTCTTTGGATGTACACCTTGTTCAGCCTAGATGTAGTAGAAAGGGCTTTGGACTTCCCACAGGGCAGGGTGCCTTGCCCTCTCTTAGGGTTGGAGGGAATGGAGTGGGAGGGTGTGTAGAGGGAGTGGGAATTTGGATTGGCATTTTTTTAAAGAAAGAAATAAAGGGGGATATGATATAGAAATGAATACTTAATATTGGTATGGGCTTTGGTTTACTGATACAAATTTAAGGTTAATTTTGTTATATGTATATTTCTACTCTTGTTTAAGGTATTATGTTTATGCAGTTCATTTAAAATATAATGTATAATTAAATAACAGTCAAACTTAGAGTCATGTTAGGTTTTCTAAATATACAGAGATATATTTCAGTTACATAATCTTCAGAACTTCAGAGATCTACAGAATATGTCATTTAAAAGGTTTCAAAACTTAGACTTTTCTTGACAGTGACATGTCTGCTTCTGGTAGCACGAACTATTTAAGAGTGGTTGAGGGGAACGGAAGAAACTTGCTCTAGAATTTGCCTTAAGTGTGACAAGGCTAACCATTTGGGTAAGAAACTTCTCTTTGCCTGGACTGCTTGAAGATATGGTGTATGAACTGGGCATGCAGGACCCACAGAAAAGTGACTGCTAAACTTTCCAAGAGACAGAATGGTCGGTCCTTCATTGTTCCTACATCACAGAAGAAACTGCCAGACAGAAGGACATAGAAGAAAGTAACTGATGAATTTTGCCATTACACGGCAAAACAGATCTTCAAATTTCCTGCTTTGTGGAAACGTCTGCTGGATACTATGGGCCTGTAGGTTGAAGATGGATGCTTAGGATTACATAAGACAGATAGTCTATCTTGAAAAACAACTTGACCCTGAGGGAAGGTCAAGTATCCCACAACTTAGGCCAGGACAGTTTCCACGTTCAATTCAACAATAGCAAGAAACTTTGCTCTTTAGCTAAACAGGATGCTGTCTTACTTCTGGTGTTTCCCTCTTTTATTTCCACAATATTACTAAAGCACAGATATGTGCCATCTCTGACCAACAGATTGTACAGGAATATTCTATAGAAGTTTAGTTCTTGGGCCTAGAAAACTGATTATTAAATATAAGCATAAACAAATTTAATAAAAGGTTTTGAGAGATTCATTTTAAATCAACAAGTAGTCAAACATTTGCCAATATTAGTAATCAGAACCAAAACTCAATAGTTTGTTGCATCATAATGAGTATATACTAAGAAAGTAAAGGAGGAAACTTCAGAGGGTATTGGAAATATTCTATATCTTGATTTGAGTGGTGGTTATAGGGAAGGGGAGTTTGCAGAGAAGGTTGTGTACTTATATGTTAAAAGTTACCAGACTCCACAGTAAGGGTTCGTGTACTTTAAGAGTTAACTTTATGTCTATTATATCTCAGAGAAAACTACTCCAATGTAGATGGTCATAAAAACATAGAAACAATTTTCCTTAAGTCATTTGCATTCAAATAGCAAAGCCAGATGTGCTTAAATGTTCAACACATGTGTCTGTCTAAAATGATCAGCCCCCGTTGGTCTGATTGGTTATCATAACAAAAATGGTTAGTGATTACATAGTCAATCCTTTGTTCAAGTCATTCAAAAGCTTGACAAAATGAACTCATGATATGAACATTTATAAAAAGGTAAGTTTAAATTATGAGAATACATACCTTGCATTCCAAGAATGCTATTTCTAAGAAAAAATAATTTCAAGATTTAAAATCTGAATACAGACTATTTTTATCTTGTTGTTCTGCACAGTTTAAATGCCACAGGGACTGAGAAAAAAAATCATGAAAGGAAATATAGCCTGCCATTAACATATTCTTTAATTTCTTATAAATACGACTTTGGGCGATGGCCTTCATTTAGGAATAATAGTTTCAAGGACTGAACATATCGGTATGCATATAGGGCTTAGAATAGTTTCTGGCACATAACATGTGCTAGTAAAAGTTAATTCTTTTCATAAATCATATGGCATGTATTGAATAAATTTGACTAGTAGAATATCTTCTTTCTATATTTTGTAAAGTTTGTGTTGTTTGTCATAAAAGTGATACTAATTTATAATCCTATCAACAGTGTGTAAGGGTTCCCATTTTATAACCCTCACCCACATTTCAGGGATTTTTTTCCTTTTTAAATTTCATTGTTAGAGAAATTCATGCATAATTACTATATTTACTTCATTTCCACCAACATCTTCTTCCTCCAATTTCTTCTATTAGCCCTCTCTCTCAAATTTATGTCAACTTCCTTCATAATTATTATTGTTATTTAATCATTAGTACTTCTCATATTTATTATGTGTTTAGGGCTGATCATTTAGGACTGGATAACTTATCAGAGTGTTAGTCCTTAGGAAAAAAACTGATTCTTTCTATGTTAGCAATGACTAATTGCCTGTAGTTCTTCATCTAAAGGTGAGACCATTTACATTGGTGTTTTTATTTAGCACTGTCATTATGAAAGTCTTGTTTGGGCAACCATATTTTTGAGATTTCATGGGTACAACTTCCCTGACATATATAGAAGACCATCTAGCAACAGGCATCCTGGACTTCTGGCACTTAGATTCTTCTGCCCTTCTTCTGTTTAGTTTAGTTACACTGTAGATGTACCAATTAGGTACCCCATAGCCACTTATTCTCTGAATTTTAATCAGTTGTTAATCTCTGTAATGGTCTCCAGATTATTCAGAAAGAAACTTATTTGATGAGGGGTGAGAGTTATGCTTATCTGTAGGCATAAGGATATATATTTAGAATATAGTTAGCAACTATATTGGCTTAGGAAAATATCATGTAATAGGTTGTTCTTTTGGGTCCATGCCCTCTCTAGTCACTGTCAGTTGGCTAAGTTTTTAGCACTCTGATGGAGGAAGGTCATTGGTTAATTATAATAAAGAAACTGCTTGGCACTCATAGGTTAAAACATAGGTGGGAGGAGTAAACAGAACAGAATGCTGGGAGGAAGAGGAAGTGAGCTCAGACGCCATGCTCCCCTCTCCCGGGCAGACACGATGAAGCAAGCTGCCAGGTTAGAATCTTTCCCTGTAAGACTGGTGCTACACAGATTATTAGAGATGGGTTGATGGGGATATCAGAATTAGCCAGTAAGGGCTAGAGCTAATGGGCCAAGCAATGTTTAAAAGAATACAGTTTGTGTGTTGTTATTCCGGGGTATAAGCTAGCCAGGCGACCAGGAGCTGGGGCGGCAGGAATGCAACGTGCAGCTCCTTCAACAGCACCCTTTGATTTCATGGCCCTTATAGCCAATTCGATAACTGTTAGTGACCTCCAAGATTAAAGTGCTACTATTATATGATTAGAGACAGCTTGCTGGCATAACTTTGAAACTAAGAATGTATTTCCCTTAAAGAGAAATAGTTCTCAGGTTTAAATTCCATTAAAAAAGGTTATCCAGGCTGAGATTTGGATATCCATCACCAAATAAAAGCTGAGGATGAAAATGTATGTCTGTAATCCTAGGGCTAGGTCAAAGGCAGAGACAGGCAGATCTCTGGAGCTCACTGGCTAGCCAGGCTAGCAGAATCCATGAGTTCCAGGTTCAGTGAAAAAAACATGTTTCAAAAAATAATATTCAGAGGTGATCAAGAAATATACTCATGACTTCTGGCCTCCTCCCACATGCACATACAACACACACAAACACACATATACATACTCAAAATAGAGGCCCCCCACTGATGTGTTTTGTGTGTGTGTGTGTTTAGGGTGCAGGCAGAGACTGCTCATTCATTTCCAAGCCTCCAAGACCTGAATAATAACATGGAAACTATATTAATTACAATACTGTTTAGTCATTAGCTTAGACATATTTCTAACTAACTCTTACTTCTCAAATTAACCCATTTCTATTAATCTGTGTATCACCACAAGGCTGTGGCCTACTGGTAAGATTCTGGCTGGCGACTGGCATCTTTCTACTTTGACAGCTACTTGGCATCTCCCAGAATCCATCTACTTTCTCTCTATATCTCTGATTAGATTTCATGCCTGGCTTTCCTCTACTAACTCAATGGCCAAAATAGCTTCTTTAATAGCTAATGGTAATAAAACATACTCATAGCATATAGAGGGGAATCCCACATCAGTAAGGTATGCATGTAGGGTGAGAAGTAAGCAGATCTCTCTTAGATGATCTATAGATATGTCACTAAAAGAAACGATTTGTTGCTGTATAGCATAAAATTTGGGGGTGGTCTGTTATATATAATATTATGTGTTAATAATGACTAATATACTAGGTAGCTTGCAGTCTAGGACAGAAGTTGACAAACTGTCATTTATATTGCAGTTCTGGTCTGTGACCTATTTTTTATATAAGAAATGCTTTCATATTTTAAAACATTGCTTACAAGGCAAAGTAGAATGTGAGAAAGATAACTTGTATGTTCTCCAAAATCTAAATTATTGTCATTAGCTCTTTATCATGGCACAGCTTAGGTTACCTAGGTTGCTGGCTATAGCAAGATGATGCTAATATCACCTTTGTAGCTCCCAGCTGTGAGAAAATCAAGTGGACAATGAACTCAAGCTTTGCACTTTCTGGGAGAAGTGCAGGGCCACAGATGTGCTTGCTGATGCTCTGGGTGAAGAGTGGACTGCAAGTATTGAAGTTGTAGTGGCAATGACAAACAAGGTTTTTCCATGAAGCAAGGCTTCCTGACCCACAACAGAGTGCCTATTGTTGAATAAAAGCTTCTTGTTACAGATTAAGGAGAAAGGGAAAGAGGAAGTGCAGATCTGTTTGCAGATGCATTGTGGGTCCAATCTGAGTGTTCTCAACTTGGTTATTGTAAAATAATAAAGTAAAAACAAAACGAAGAAGGAAAGGTTATTCCTAGACTGAAAGATACTACTATTCCTAAGTGGTTGCTTCACAAATGGGCTAGCAGACTCCAGAAACTTTCCAGTATCTCTAATGAAGATGACTGCCAATATGTTGTCAGAAAGCCCTTACACAAAGACAGTAAGAAGCCCAGGATCAAAGCACCTAAGATTCAAAGTCTTATTACTTCAGGTGTCCCCCCCCCCAAAAAAAAAGCTCACCTATTGCTCTAAAGAAACAAATGTGGAGACTGCAGAATATGATAAACTTTAGCCAAGAGAATGAAGGAAGCCACGAGATGTAGGCTGCCATCACAGAGCGTTTCTACTTTTACCTAGGTTGCCGGCTATAGCAAGATGAAGCTGAATATCGCCTTTGTAGCTCCCAGCTGTCAGAAAATCAAGTGGACAATGAACTCAAGCTTTGCACTTTCTGGGAGAAGTGCAGGGCCACAGAAGACTTGCTGATGCAAGTGTGGGTCCAGTCAAAAGTAAATCTTTAAGAGTAGCAAATAATGCTAGCAGTGGGGTGCCACATCATTAGTCCCAGCACTTGGGAGGCAGAGGCAGGAAAATCTCCATAATCAAGACCATCCTGGGTCTCCATAGTGAGTTCCAAGAGATCCAGGGCTGTTACACAGAGAAGCCATGTCTCAAAATAAAATACCAATAAAAAAGTAATAAATTATCAGACATGGTGCTGAAGAGGTAGTTGAGAGTTCTATATCTGGATTGGTAGGTATCGAGAAGAGACACTGAGCCTGGCTTTAGCTCCTGAAACCCCAAAGCTCACTCACTCCTAATGACACAGTTCCTCCAAAAAGGCCACACCTACTCCCATAAGGCCACCTCTCCTAAGAGTGCCACTCACTATGGGCCTATGGGGTTATTTTCATTCAAACCACCACAGTAACCCAGACCCAGAAATAGAAATATATACAATAGTCATTTATATGTGGATATTAGTCATTAAATAAATGATATCAAAGCTATGGTCCTTACATCCAGAGAGGTTAGGTATAGAGAAAAAGATTAAGGGGAACACATGGGTCTCCCTGGGAGAGGGGCATAAAATAGATTTTATGGGTAGTTGTGGGGTGGGGAGGGAACAGGAAGATCTGGTAGGGAGGAAGAGGGCAGATAGGCTTAAAGGGGGGATTCAGAGAGAGAGACAGCTAGAATTGGGGGGCATTTGAGGGGTTACCAGCTTCGACAAAAACATCTCTTGCCAGGGTAGGGGCATGGGAATTTAGAAATATTAGTAAAGAATATGAAGACGCGTGTGAAAATAATAAAACAGAAAAACATAGACTAGTACTGGGAGGGAGTTCCAGTGAATACTGAAATTGGCTGTGTTTAATTTCCAATTGTTTAAAATACCCTGACCCTAAGAGGTAGGAATAAGATTAAAAAAAAAACTGTATTAACTTGATAGGAGGAGACAGACTGTCTTCTCGGTAGAGCCAGCACACTTGGGTACTTTTACCAAAGATGACCTGAGGTTTACACTTTGACCTCAACCAAAAACGGCAGCTACCCACGTGTTTGCATTTTTCCAAAGCTGTTGTAATCTGGAGTTACAAGTTTTACAGATTTTTAAACCGAGCACATACACACAGAGAGACATAAAACAAGCATGCTGATGCCACATTACTTACATATACATTAACAGACTAACAAACAAAACTTGTTTTTCCAGGAAACTGTCAGCTGACCAACTTAAAAATCCTGGCGCAGGCTGCAGAAGTCAGGCAAGCACAGGTGATCCCATTGAGAGCCCGATCAGCAGAGGCTGTAAAGGAGAACATGAGGACTGAATATGCAATGATTTCCGCCACATAAGGCTCATACTTCCTGGTTCTAGGGGTCGAGCAGGTGCAGACAAGCCCTCAGGAAGAAGTGCCTAATGCCCCCCCACCCCCACCCAGGGAATCTTAAAGCCCCTCCCCCCTTGTGCGGCGTGAATTACATCATCTCCTGTCACTCAGCTAAGTCCTTGCGCACGTGCCTGAGCCCCATCATCTGCGTATGACGTAGCCATGTCAACCCCCCTGTGCCCATGCATTAGGTAGCTTTTAGAAGCTGGACGTGCCATCTTCCTGTAACTCCTAAGCGGGTCTGTTGTGTGTTCCATGTTTCCTTCTCACTCGCACCAGGTAATTTCAGAATACCTCTGCAGTTCAGAGTGGAAGGAAGGGAGAAGGGATTCATTGTAGGGAGAATCCCAACGTGACCAGATCACATGCCAGGAATGCAGACAAACAGCAAGAGAAGCAGAGAGGGGATTTAAGGAGGGGGGAGCAGGAGCAGAGCATCCAGAAACCATGGGCATAAGGGGAGTTTATTTACTTGTTCTCACACCGGCAAAAAATTTTAGGCGTTAAGAACATATGGTGTCTGAGAGCCCCAATTTAAAAAGATTTTGTAAAAGGCAGCCCAAGGACATTTGGAGATCAGGCCTCAAATTGTAGGTACCCATTTTGCAATTCTATGCCAGGATACATAGCCTAGCCCAATGCATCCATTGTGGTAGACGTTGGGTCAAGAAATCAGAAGGGTGTGAGAAATACCTAGAACAAGACGTTTTCTGACAAAGGATACCTGGTACAGCTGCATCTTCTGCAAGACAGCCTCAAAACCGCACGAGGCCCTAGGCCTCTAAGGCAATGACTTGGAAATCAGAACTTACTCAGACAAAGCCCATCTTTGCCTGGTGCCGAGCAGGTACAAGAGAGGGTAGTTCTTTTTATCACATGGTCCTTTGTCGGTGAGAAAAACAGTCCCTCGGTGGAACCTCCAAATGAAAAGTTTTTGCGCCCCAATATACCTCTCTGCCGATGCAATAATTCAAATCAGATCAAATCACCAAGTTAGAAAAAGTCCAGGTTTAATGGATACCAATGCTCCCAGGTGGCCTTCCAGCTGTCCAGAGAGGAGACAGGGAAAGAAGACCAGAAAACCACATGTTTGTTCTGTGGGGTACAATTTAAATACCCTGTGGGAGTGATCTTGAGCATCTCTGAGGAGGGGTCACCATTTGACAGGCTTTCTTGGAGGTGGAGTTTGGACTGAGGCAACTCCCAGGGGCTTGGGATGGAACTTCTACCCAAACATTCCAGACTCTTTGGATATATGGATGCCAGGGGCTAGGGCGAAGTCTGAACCCAAGCAGTTGCATATATAAGCTATGCATTCCCAAATCGTTGATTTATACAGAACAGACAGATGATAGTTAGTCTGGGTCATAAGCATAGTTGCTCAACATCTCCATGTTTATGAGGTCTTTCATTTCTAGTATTTTATGTTTCAGTCTAGCCTTTGCTGACAATCTGATATTGTCAATATATCATTTAGCCTCAACTTTGTTCTAAATGTTTTCAAATCTGGAACCATGCTCTTGATATTTGGAATTGTATTGTACTTTAGTGAGTGAAAGAAAACTGAAAATCAATTGTTGACCTGAAATATATATTTATACATAATAACAGATATATTTAAATATGAGTATTGTATGGAAATGAAGAATCTTAGGGCAAAGGCATGTATTTTGTGAGGTTGAGGTTGATAGAACTTATGAAAAGCTTTGATATTGCCCCAAACTCGTTTCTGTAGCTCTTGTCACTTTACTCCATTATCTCAACTGTATTTTCCTATCAGATGTAACTCAGGCCTTTGTAATATGAGCACAAAACAACCTGTTTATTCAAAATATCTCATTATGCCCAGCATTTTTAATGTAAAATACTCTTTAATTTTTTGTTGTTGTTTTTGAAACTAGAATATAGTACTAAAGATTGAACTCACTCCCTCCTGCATGGAATGCAAGCACTTTACCAACTAAGCTAACTCGCCAGTCTTTTTGATTATGTTTTGAAACTATTATCAGTGTGTATTATCTGTACAAGTATACAAACCCACACGCTGCAGATTTAGGAGTCATAAGAACATGTCCCTTAGGGCCAGAAACAAATATACTGTATGAGAGGAGAGGAACAAAGGCTGTTCTGCTATGGTTTCTGTGTACCCTAAGGAATTCTTCCCTTTGTTGAGGAGCTCCTGAAACGTGTCGCTTTGTTAGTCCCCTTGGCTCCCTGAAGCAGCTTGGGAATGAGCAGTGTCTATGCAGAGGCCACACTGAAGATGTGCTTTTGACTAATAAAAAAAAATAGAAGTAGGTGGGGATGGGAGGAAGGGTTTGCCTTCCAGCTTCAAGCCTTGGCTATAATTATCCTCCCCTTGCCCTTTGTAGCATTTCCCTTGCATCTCTATTTCATATGTTGATTTGTTAGGAGTCTTTGAATGTTAATAGGAACTCCTTCCTCAAGGATGCAGAACTGGAATTGATTTTTAAATGCCTCCTTCAAACTTAATGATTCTCTCACAGCAGCTTTAAGGGGAGAATGGAGAATATAACAAGAGCCCTGAGCTCTCTATTCAGGCGTCATTCTCCCATTGACTACCTTCTGGATGAAGCAGCCCCCTGCTTCCTTAGCCCACAGCTCTTCACAGAAACTCTGGAGTTGTTTCGTATTGCTTACTATTTCTGTCCCACCTGAACATAAATTACCCCAGGGCAGGGATGTTCATACAGGATGTTCACAGCTGTTTTCTCGGGGCTTAGAATACTATTTGGGACAGAGCAAACATCCAGTCAATGTTTATTTCTTTGCTGCATTTTGTCTGAGTGTTCAGATAGGAAATGCAACAGACTCCATTCCCCCCATATCTGCCCTCTCAGTCCCACCCCTTGAGAACACACCAGCTTAACCAGTGGTTGCATCTCTTTACCTAAAAGATTAATTTGACTACTACTACTACAGCCTATTCTGGACCGCAACACATTAGAGACCAGAAGGGCAAAGAATTAACAGTCTCTTGGAAGAACCCTTAACATGGCAGACTGACAGGAGTTGGTGGGTTAAAGCTCTTGCTTTCCCTTACCATTTTGACTTAACTCTGAGGTGAA
This sequence comes from Alexandromys fortis, assembly GCF_014885135.2. Classification (NCBI taxonomy): domain Eukaryota; kingdom Metazoa; phylum Chordata; class Mammalia; order Rodentia; family Cricetidae; genus Alexandromys; species Alexandromys fortis. The sequence goes on along the minus strand of NW_026068029.1, from coordinate 2,576,685 downwards.
CATTCTACACTAACTTTCCTAGTGCAATTAAGCTATAGTGGCCCAAAGTGCCACTTTTTGAAACACGTATTGTGTATTAGCTGCCTGCTTTTCCCTGTCTCATTTCCTCACTTTCCTGGGATAGCCTTCCAAATAAACCATTTACATGCAAATTCTTGTCTCAAGGACTATTCACAGGGAACCCAAATTAAGAGAGGAAGTGTTCAAAAATGTTTAAACTAATTAATGATTATAGTCTCACACTGCCTTTTATACCTATTAAACTAAGCAGTAAACTAGCAGTCTGTGGTTAAGTTTTGCTTGAAAACATAGGTGGTTGTGAAAGATGACAACAACATTTGAATATATATATACTTATATATATATTTATATATATTATATACTTGACATTCACATATTTTTCTATAGCTCCTCTCCTAACTACTGGATTATTCCTACTGATTAAAAATGCTTTATTACCTGCATTTTTAATGGGTCTTATAAGCTAGGGTGCTTTTTTATATTTTAGGTTTTATAAATCCTGTGCTTTCTGTCACAACTACTCTATTCTGTGGTGTGAAGGCAGTTATAAAGTATGTAAACAGGCAATAATACCTGTAGCCCAATAAAATTCTGTTTATGGACACAACAATTTGGATATCATATAATAGTCGTGCTTTACAAAGTACGAATTTTTGATTATTTCCCATCATTTAAAAATTTAACAGTTGTTCACATTGAAATAATAGTTTTGGAGAGAATCTTGTATTGTGGAACAATCATTTTGTATACTGTGAAGAAGTGTTACTCTGATTGGTTTAATAAAAAGCCTAACAGCCAATAGCTAGGCAGGATTTTCAGGCATAGAGGACACTGGGAAGAAGAAGGAGTCATGAGGAGACACCAGAGGACAGAGCAAGCAGCATAGGTAATACAAAGTAAAGGTAATCTGCCCACATAAAAGAACATATATTAAAAGATATGGGTTAATTTAAGTTATAATAGCAAGTTAGAAACAAGCCTAAGCTATTGACCAAGCTTTTAAAATTAATAGTGGTCATTATTGGAGAGCCTATGGTCCTGATGGAAAGACCTGATGACTATAATCTTCTTTATTTTCTTCCACCTCAGCAAGTATCTCAGCAAATCTTAGTTCAGTACTTGGAAAGGTTATCCACATTTTTATTTCTGAAGAGTCTAGAACATTCATCATCCTGGTTGAATTGAATTGTTGTAGTTTTCCAATGGCCTTAATCACAAGCCATGGTAACTTAGAGGTGGCATTCCAGACAGATTCTTCATTACTTCTTTGTGGAATAGTAGTAGAATTTCCTTCTGGTAATCTAGACAAATGGTCGTTGATAACATTGTAACATGTGCTAGACTGCTGTGTTGGGAGAAGTTTCCTGTCCCAACTGCCTGATCCCAAACAACTGCCAGCCACTTCCCAAATTACTGACTCAGAGACTTAATATAAAGAATATAAATTATAAATGCTTGGTTGATAGCTCAGGCTTGTTATTACCTAACTCTTACATTTAAACTGACCCATATTTCTTATCTGTGCTTTGCCACATGACTCAGGGATTGTTACTTAATTTTCTACATGTCCTGCTTCCTTGGCAGCTGGATAGCATCTCCTCTGACTCTGCCCTTCCTCACATCATTCTCCTAGTTTGGTTGTCCTGCCTATAATTCCTGCCTGGCTACTGGCCAATCAGCTTTTTATTTAATCAATCACAGTGACAAATCTTCACAGTATACAAAAGGATTATTTCACAGCTTTTCCCTCTTTATGTCTAATTAAAAAGGAAGGTTTTAACTTTAACATAGTAAGATTATATATAACAAAATAGTTATCAAGTGAGAATTGCAGTTACAATATCCAGTCCATCTGTACTAGACAAAATCAGATAAAATATTCCATTATCTATCTTTGTGACTCCAAAGTTTTGTACCTCATTTATCTTCTATCATAACTAAGAAAATCTATAACTATCTAGTCTTTAACTCCAAAAGAATGAAATATTACCTAATGACAGGAACATTAGGCTTCCTGGATAGTCACTAAAATTTTCTCTGTAACATTGGGGCATCCAACTCTGTCCTACAGGCCTAGCATATCTGACACTTTCCTGTGAAGCAGGGAATTTTGAAGGACTCTCATACATTGTCTTGACAAAGTTTGGCAGTCCCCTTTCTTGCATCCTGCTAGTCCAGTTTGGACAGCAACTGTAAGCAATTGAGGCAAGGACAGTTTCTTTGCTCACATGGTTAGCTTTTGCCATAAAGGAAGCAAATTCCATGTGGAGTTTCTTCTATACCCATTATCTTTGAAATAAATTGGTGCTGCCAGGATCAGATGTGTCTTACTGTCATGAAAAGACTATTATTAAGCATATTAGATACCACATTCTGTAGGTCTTTGAAGTGTTTGCATGACTCTTGGCTCAAGGCTACTAGGTCAGCCGTAATGAGAAAAAGCTCATGCATAGCCTATATTCTTGCAAAGATTGCCCCTTTATTCATTCACAAGTCCATTGAGCAATGACAAGAAAGGACATGGAAAGAAACCAACTGATATTTATAGAATAGATAAATCTATCTGTTGTGGAATATTAGTTTAAGATATGTCACATTTGTTTATGCTGTTGAATATTTCTTTAATGATGCAAAAATATGTTGCATTTGTTTAATTCTCTGAAGCTATTGTTACTGCACCTGTTTAAAACATCTTATTGGTCTAATAAAGAGATAAATGACCAGTATCTAGGCAGGAGAGGGATAGGGAGGGCTGCCAGGCAGAGAGAATAAATAGGAGAAAAAGAGAAGAGGGAGGAGTAAGAAAAGGAGAGAAGACACCAGAGGGCAATCACACAGTCACTCAGACAACTATGGAGTAAGAAGGAAAGAAAAGAATATAGAGGAGACAAAGGTAAAAGCCCAGAGGCAAAAGGTAAAAACTGGCTAAAAATAAACTAAGCTAAGGCTGAGCATTCATATATAAGAATAAGTCTCCATATATTTATTTGGGAACTGGGCAGAGGACCCCCAAAGAGCAAAGAGTAAAAAGACAAACAAACAAAAAATATCTATCTATTTGATTATTTAAATCCTTCTCTGCTAAGAAACCTTTTGGCAAGCATTTATATGGAATATATTCTTTGTTAATTTTGAAAAATCTTATCTACATAGTCCTTCCACAAATGTCTTTTCAGCCAATTTCCAATCACATCCCTTCCATTTCTGCAATCATCCAGCCAAAACATTGGCTACAGCCTTGTGAGTCATTATGTAATCACGCATCTGGTCATTTTTCTTTCCAAGCAAAGTGGATCATCATGTGCCTGTCTGAAATTATGCCCACTGCAAGGTTTTCTTTCACCACTGTCCTTCAGGGTAGTCCCAGAAAGGTATTATAATATTGAAACTATCCACTCTATTTGTGCATGCGTAAATTACAAAACAATCTATAAACACTATAAATAGTGTTCTATTCATTAGCAAATCAGTCATAATGCATTACCCAATAGCTTCTGCTTGGGGATAAAATGCATTGCAGCGTTAGTATGGGACTGTAGTCATTTAGGCTACTTTTCATTACTTATTTGTGTCTTTAGGACTTGTGGACTGATCATAAACATAATATTTCTGCAGTAACTGTTGTGTGAATCCTATTTATGATATAATGGGTCAGAAAACATCAGCAGCAGCTTAGATCATATGATGACTTGGTTATCCGTTGTTAATTGTTCAGTTACCACTAAGGATTTGTAGCAGGCCAAGAGCTTTATCTCAAAGGGAGAATACATTTGTAGAGTTATCTGCATATGATAGCTCCAAAATACCAAGGGCCACTGCTGTGACTCATCTATAGGGTCCCACCAGAGGCTCCAGATAAGATGAAATATCAGTCAGATTGGAATAAGCATGGTTGAGCCAGTGGCAGATGAGAATCCATTAAAATATTATTCAAGGCTCTTGCCCCTTGCCAGCATGCCAGTCACTTCCATTACTCATTCATTCAACACCCTTTCAGTTACTACCACATGCCTGATTCCGAACTGCGGTCCATCGAAAACGAAAGATGTCTCTGTCATTTCTAGAGTTTTCTTATTTCTTGTTTACTTAGGTAGTATTATATCCTTCTGGAGTCTTTGATGGAGTTGAAGAATGAATAGATAGTTATAGTTTTCCTTAGTTATGATAAGAGATAAAATAGATATAAATATTGTAACTGTAATTCTTGCTTGATAACTGTTTTGTTATATGTAATTTTACTATGTTAAAGTTAAAGCCTTTCTTTTTTGTTTAAACAGAAAAAGGGGAAATGATGGAGGTGGGTCTTGTATCTTATCTGTTGCTTTCATTGGTTAATAATAAAGAAACTGCCTTGGCCCTCATAGGACAGAAAATTAGGTAGGTGGAGTAAACAGAAGAGAATGCTGGGAAAAAGAAGCTTAGTGGGGGAGTTGCCATGATGCTCCCATGCCAGACAGATGCAGGTTAAGATCCTCCCTGGTAAGCCAGCTCGTGAGCTACACAGAATATTAGAAATGGGTTAGAACAATATGTAAGAGCTAGCCAATAAGAAGCTGGAACTAGCCGGGCCAGGCAGTGTTTGAAAGAATACAGTTTCCGTGTAATTATTTCGGGCATAAGCTAGCCATGTGGGCGGCCGGGTGCCGGGGACGCAGCCCCGCTGCTCCTAATTCAACAGAATAAGACACAATTCTTGTCCATTAAGAGCTCAAAATCCAGCAGAGTAGTTAGGAGGGCAACAATAAACTATCCTTCTGACATTGGGAAGGGATGCCCAAGATACCTTGTAAGCAAATGACTTGTTACAATAAGCAGAAATGTAAAAGAGAACTTAGGGCAGAAGCAGCATGGTCAAAGGGCCTCTAGATACGATGTGAACAGGGAACACACGCTGTGGTGGGAAAGCCCACTAAGCAGTGGCAGTCAATGTGATAGAGGTAGTGAAAGCAGATACAGTGATGGGGCTAATGGAGAGCATGTCGCTGATGCGAGCTTATCAAGCCTTCCCTAGGAAACCGGCTTCTACTCCTTGTAGAGAAAGACACTGAAGGATCTGAAGCAGAAGGAATGGGGTTACCAGTTCTGCATTTCAGAAAAACAACTGATGTGAGTAGCATCAGTAAGAGATGCAAGCTCAGTGTTTTCAACAGTGCAGCGGGCTCTGTAAGCTGCCCCAAATCTGCAGGACAACTGAGGTAACAGTCAAATAAAGCATACTGACCTCAGAAAAGGGGAGGCAGACTTTGTCATTAACATTTTATCACCCCTCCAACCTCATCTTCTTTGCTCTGGTCCACCTCATCCTTGGAAAATTTCTACCCAGGGAGAAGGTATAAGAAGCTGAAGCTTGTCATTCGAACAGGAGAAGTTGAGCCCTTATTTAAATTTAATTAGAGCCATTGTGAGTCAAAACAGTAAGAATACACAGAGTAATCAGCTTCTCTATGAAACTCAAAGGGAAAGAAATTGGTCTTAGAAGGGAGAGTTCTCAGCTTGGTCACTTACTACATGGTACTGGGCAAGTCCCCCAACAGTCTGACTTTCACTTTTCTCATTTGGAAGAACCCCAATGCTTCGAACTCTGCTGCTCCTATTTCCCCCTCCCCTACAGAACCACTACCTTTCTGTCTCTCATTAGAAAAGAATAGGTTTCTAAGAGATAACAACAAAATTAACAAAATAAAAAGTAACAAGATAAAAACAAAAGCCATTATGACATTGAAGTTAGACAAGGCAATCTAACAGAAGAAAAAGTCCCAAGAGAAGGCACAAGAATCAGAGACCCATTTGTTCACATACTCAGGAGTCTCATAAAAATACTAAACTGAAAGCTATACCATATACCATATATGCAGAGGACCTGGTGTTTGGGTGGAAGCATCACCCTAGCCCCTGGCATCCATATATCCAAAGAGTCAGGGATGTTTGGATAGAAGCGTCACCCCAACCTCTGGCATCCATATACCCAAAGAGTTTGGAATGTTTGGGTTCAGGCTTCAGCCCAATCACTGACATCCATATATTCAAGGAGTCTAGAATGTTTGAATAGAAGTTCCATCCCAAGCCTCTTCCCTTGGGAGTTGCCTCAGTCCAGATTCCACTCCCCTCAAGAAAGCCTGCTAAACAATGACCCCTCTCCACAGATGCTCAAGACTACTCGCATAGGGTATTTAAACTGCCTCCCAGAGAACAAACACATGGTTTTGCGGTCTTCTTTCCCTGTCTTCTCTCTGGGGAGCTGGAAAGCCATCAGGGAACATTTGTATCCATTAAACCTGGCTGTTTTCTAATTCGGTTTATTTGGTCTGATATGGATTATTGCATTGACAGAGGGGCTTACTGGGGTACAGAAAGTTTTGACCTGGTACCGACACATGTAGGCCTTGTGCTTGCTGCTTCAGTCTCTGTGAGTTCTTATGAAGTTTGCTCAGTTGCTTTAGAGGGACTTAGTCTACTGGTGTTAGCTGTCCCCTCTGACTCTGAAACTCTTTCTGCCTCCTCTTCCTAGGGTTTCCCTGAGCTCTGAGGGGGAGGGATTTGATGGAGACATTACATTTAGAACTGTGTGTTCCAAGGTCTCTTTTTGTGTGTGTAATGTCTGGCTGTGGATCTCTGTATTTGTTTCCATCTGCTGTAGGAAGAATGTTCTGTGATAATCGTTGGCTAAGGCACTGATCTATGAATATAGCAAAATATTATTAGGAGTCATTTTATCACTACTTTTTAAAAAAAGACCAGCAGTATTTGCTTTTACCCTAGATATCTGGGCTATCTAGTCTGTGGTTCTTGGTCACCCAAGCAGTGACAGAAATGGGTTCCATTTTGTGGAGGGGGCCTTTAGTCAAATCAGACATTGGTTGGTTACTCCCACAAGCTTTGTAACACTGTTGCCCTCATATAATTTTCAGGCACTACTACATTATAGTTCAAAGAGTTTGTGTCTGGGTTGGTGTTTATTTTACTCTTCTGGTAGCCTGCAGAGTACCTTTCCACACCAAAGACACTAGCATATAGGGGTGAAGGATCTATGTAGGGTCCAGCTCGGCCTTTCCATGCTCATGAGTTTGTGTGGATGTTGTCTTCAGCAATGGGGCCTTGCTGTCAATTTGTTGAGAGCAATCTATTGTCTTGGCAATAGCATGGATTATTTGGGGATCTCCATGGAACCCTTTGGCCAACAACTCAAATATATGCCACCACTCCATGATACTGAAAGCTTAATTCAGCAACAAGAAATGGCCAGTTGGAACTCTGTCTCCCCTATAATTCGGAGAGTTTATTAGGGTCCCCTTCATATTCTGTAGAAAGTTTCCACTGTACTAGATTCCTATATCATGTGGAGGCCCAAAAATGTGAGCTTATTTCCACCTTGACCAAAGGTCATAGAGGTGGAACTTACCTCTATTTCTTCAAGGTTATTGTGTTTCTACCTCAAACAAAGCTCCCACCTAGATTCAGCTCAGAGAGTTCTGCTCTTTCAAGGTTGTTGTCAACAGGTGTGGCTAATACCCAGACCTTGTTTGTCAGAAACAGAGTCTGTTTATTTCTACCTCAAACAAAAGTCTAAGGATCCAACTGAGGTTCCAGTTCCCTTAAGGAGATAACATCGGATTCTACCCAGAAAGCTGTTTGCCTACAGGATGTTTTGGTCTAGGGTGTGAGCATGACTTGTTAAGTCCTAGCAACAGAATCTTTTACTGTGGATGTAACCTGCAACCTTCAGCTGGTCTATTCATTTCCTTCTATCATGTTAATGCAGTTTTTTTTTTTTAAATCCTACTCCTACCTCTTAGGGTCAGGGTATTTTAAACAATTGGAAATTAAATATGGCCAATTTCAGTATTCACTGGAACTCCCTCCCAGTACTATTCTATGTTTTTCTGTTTTATTATTTTCACACACGTCTTCATATTCTTTGCTGCTATTTCTAAATCCCCACACCCCTACCCTGGCAAGAGGTGTTTTGGTTGAGGCTTGTCCGTGACAATACCACCCCTCAAATGCCCCCCAATTCTAGCTGTCTCTCTCTCTGAATCCCCCCTTTAAGCCTATCTGCCCTCTTCCTCCCTACCAGATCTTCCTGTTCCCTCCCCACCCCACAACTACCCATAAAATCTATTTTATGCCCCTCTCCCAGGGAGACCCATGTGTTCCCCTTAATCTTTTTCTCTATACCTAACCTCTCTGGATGTATGGACCATAGCTTTGATATCATTTATTTAATGACTAATATCCACATATAAATGACTATTGTATATATTTCTATTTCTGGGTCTGGGTTACTGTGGTGGTTTGAATGAAAATAGTCCCATAGGCCCATAGTGAGTGGCACTATTAGGAGAGGTGGCCTTATGGGAGTAGGTGTGGCCTTATTGGAGGAATTGTGTCACTAGGAGTGAGTGAGCTTTAGGGTTTCAGGAGCTAAAGCCAGGCTCAGTGTATCTTTCTCTTCTTGATTCCTGCCAATCCAGATGTAGAACTCTCTACCTCTACAGCACCATGTCTGCCACCATGCTTCCTACAATGGTGATAATGGACTAAACCTCTGAACTGTAAGCCAGCCCTAATTAGATACTTTCCTTTCTTAGAGTTGTCATGGTCATGGTGTCTCTTCACAGGAATAGAAACCCTAACTAAAGATGATTTTTCTCGTTCCATCCATTTGCTTACAAATATCATGATTTAATTTTTAACAGCTAAGTAATATTTCATTGTGTAAATGTACCACATTTTTATCTGTTCTTATGTTGAGGAACATCTAGATTGCTTCCCATTTCTGGCTATTATTAATAAGACAGCAATGAACATGGTTGATCAAGTGTCTTTGTGGTAGAATGGGGGGTATATATGGCCAAGAGTGCTGCACCTAAATCTTGGAATTATTCTCATATTTCTAAGGAATTGCCACACTGATTTCCATAGTTTCTATACAAGTTTGTAGTTCCAACCAGCAATGGAGGAGTGTTCTCCTTGCTCCACATCCTTACCAGAATGCCCTGTTCCTTATATTATTGATCTAGCCATTCATTCTGACAGGTGTCATTGTAAGATGGAATCTCAAAGTAGTTTTGATTTGCATTTCCCTGATAACTAATGATGTACATTTCTTTAAGTGTTTCTCAGCAATTAGAGTTTCCTCCATTGAGGGTTCTGCTTATATCTGTATCCCATTTTTAAATAGATATTTTTGATATTTAGTTTTTTGTGTTCTTTATGTATCTTAGATATTAGTCTTCAAGCAAATGTGGAGTTGTTAAAAGTCTTTCCAATTCTGTATGCCTGCTGTTTTGACCAAATGACAGTGTCCTTTGCCTTACAGAATATATTCAGTTTCATGAGGTCCCATTTATTAATTGTTGATCTTTGTAATTGTGCTATCTATGTTCTGTTCATAAAGTGATCTTCTCTGCCAATGAGTTCAAAGCTATTTTCCACTTTCTCTTCTTATCAGGTTCAGTTTATATGGTTTGATGCTGAATTGTTTGCTCCATTTGGAGGAAACCAGTAGTCTCCTTGGAATGAGGGGAGAGAGTAAAGAGAGATCACCCCAGAAGGTTTGCTATAGAGCTTAAAATGAGACTGGGGTATTGGATCTGTATTCAGTCTACTTGCTTTCCTGGCAGGAGTGGCCTGTGGATTGGTGAGGAGGAGTTGAAATTAGGGGGCTTGGATAAAGTAACAAGTAGAGGGAGCAAGGTTAGGAAGGGAAGATCTGTGGGATCCACTAGAAATAGGGTTGGGAGAGGTTGCAACAGGCATTCTGATACAGAGATGAAGATAAGACTAGGGAATTGGAGCTGGAGGAACAGAGGGAGAGCTGAATAACTATAGTTAGCCTACCTGATTTCCTGTGGATAAATAGGGAGTACCTGCTGGAGTTGGGGGATAAAGTTAGAGTCAAGTGGGGGAGGTGAGGAGAAGATGGTCTGTGGGATCCACAAGAGGTGTATGTGGACATTATGGGAGGAAGGCTCTAGCAGGTGTTCTGTTGCAGAGCAAGAGATGAGATTGGGAAATTGGATCTGGAGAGGAGTGACTGGTGAATGTCCTCCATTAGTTTACCTATTTCCCTGGCCTGTTCCCAGGGAAAGCCTACCAGTGTTGGAGGCAGGGATAATGGGCATGAAAATTTTTTTAAATTCTGACATGCAGAAGTCTGCAATGTGTGAAAATCCATTGAGTCACACTTTATTTTTTCTAATATTTTAAATTAAAATATAATTACATTATTTACCCCTTTTCCTTTCCTCTGTAAAACCTCTCCTGTTTCCTCTCCTTCTAACTCATCCCATGCTCTCTAAAGTTCATGGCCTATTTTTCTTTGATTATGATTGTTGCACATGTGTAAAACTACAACCTGCTGCATCCATTTAGTGTTGTTCAGGGCTGACTACTTGGTATTGTATAACCAGTTAGGAAGCTCATCCCTGGGGAAGACTGTTCCTTTCTCAGAAGTCATTTGTTCCTTTGTCTAGGGGGGGCTCCATGAGATCTCTCCCTTCTGTGACAGCATGTCTGTTAGTATTGTCATTGCTTGGGTTTTGTTTAGGAAGCCCATCGTTATGGTATTCTTAATGAAGCTTCGTTGTCGCTTCTAGGACACAATCATACAGTAGACTTCCTGGTCCTCTGGCTCTTACAATCTTTTTTTTTTCCTGTTCTAAGATGTTCCCTGAATCTTAGGTACAAGAGTTGTATTGTAGATGCATTCATTGAGGCTTGGAACCCCACTATCAGTTATCTGTATATTGACCTGTAGTGCTTTTCTGTAGTGCCTGTTATGGTTTAAGTAAAAATCCTGTAGGTCCTCAAGTGGCTGCAGCAGGCAGTGGGCCATGAGACCATGCTGCAGGTCTCCAAAGTGGCAGCAGGCAGTGGGTCCAGAGAGCAGCCAGTCCCAGGTAGGGATGGTGCAGTTCCCCAAGTGACTGCAGTGGGCCACGAGGGGCAGTGAGTCCCAGGCAGAGAGCTGCTTGATGGGTGAGAGACCTCGATGGGGAAGCCAGTCCCACGAGAAGAGACAGATGGGCACACCACAAGACCATGCCACAGGTCTTCACAGGTGGCGTGTCCCAGGCAGGGAGCCATGCAGTGGGTGAGAGACAGAGACATGGATAGGCATGCCATGCAGAGTGAGGTTGGATATTCATTTAGTGGGTTATGGAAGGGAAATGGGAGAAGGGGAGAAGTGGAGAGAGTGACAGAGAGAGAGAGAGACAGAGAGAGAGACAGACAGAGAGAGAGACAGAGAGAGAGAGAGAGAGGGAGAGACAGAGAGAGAGAGACAGAGAGAGACAAAGGTGGCAGGAGAGGAGTCATAGCAGCAGCTACCTCTCTGGGAAAGAGACAGACAATTGACTTACTGTCATGGAAGGGGGCATGGCTAGTCTCTTAAAGGGACAGGACAGATTATTACAGTGCCCTCTATTGCAATGAAAAGCTTTTCATGAGGGGTGAGAGTTATGTTTGTGTATGGGCATAAGGATAAGATAAATATTTAGAATGCAGTTAGGATTTTTGCCATTCTAGTAAAGAATAGTAGGTTCTCTTCTAAGATCCATAACCTCACTGGCACTTGGTAGTTGGATAGGTTTCTGGTACCAGGCATGACTTTCCCCCTGTTGAGGAGGACTTAAATTCAATTAAAGGGGTGTTAGTTATCCCCAAAGTATTTTTGCCACTATTACATCTTTAGGGATATCTAGCCTTGTTCACTATTGTTGTGGTTATTAGGTGTCATAGTTGGGTAGAACTGTTGATCAACCCCCAATGGGAGTTTGTAAAGCACCTTCTGGTATATAAAAGCTAGTCTTTAGGGAGAAGTCTTTCAGGTCAGACCCAACTGAAAGCTTCCATGTCATATCTTGTCTTCATAGTACACTATCTTCAGCAACAGAGACATATGTTCAACCTCTGGGAAGCAGCCAAAAGGAAAAAGCAATATTTGGACTTCCCTGACCAGCAACTGGGTGCGGTTTTGTTCTGAGGTTACCACTCCCTTTGTGCTATTCAGAATCAGGCCTTTCTTTAAACCTTTTATTTACTTAAACACAGAACTTCAATATTAGACTTCTTCGTTCTCTTTCTCTTTACAAACTATACATTTTGTATAAATTTTTTATTCAACTTGCTTTCATTATAGAACTGCCTAAGAATGATCACTGATGACCATGTGACACAGTTTTGAAATTTCCACCGACATTAACCCAAAAGTCTTCAATTGAGCCATGTCTATTTGCACAGGGCAAAAAGTAGCTACATTTGAGAGTGTTACTGCTCCGGAGGAAAAGATATCCTGATTGTCAGGAAGTTAGACTGTTCCTGAAGCTAAAAGGGACAGCTCTGGAGGGAAAGATACGCTGACCTGGTGGGAAGTTAGGCTATACCTGCAGCTGGGGTGTGGTAGGGGAAGCCTCTTGAGCTGGGCTCCCATAGTTCAATTCCCCACAGGTTATAGCAATCCTGCTTCACTCTGAGAGAGAGAGAGCTGTTATAGCTGAGCTTTGTCCCTCCTTAAAGGAAGCTTTCCAGCAGAGGTATCCATTTCTTCTCAACTCCAGCCCAAGATGTTACTCCTGCTTTACTCTGCTAAAGGGGAAACCCCTGCAGAAATGGAGAACTCTTCTCTGGCTCTGGTGCGAAATTGTTACTTCTGCTCAGTCCCCTAAGGGAATGCCTCAGGAAAGGTTGTGCTCTATGCCAGCAAAAGATTTGCACCCCAAAACACTTTTAAGAAAGAGATTTATTTGGGAATAAGGAGTCTAGAAGAGTGGCTGCCTCTACCAGGGTGGGAAAGGACAGCTGACAACTGAACAGGCAGAGGGACTTATATAGGGCTTCTTACGGGCTGAATTTTCCAGGGGGAAGATTTTCTGCTCAGGGATTGGTTAGTTTTCCTGCTTAGGGATTGGTTGGTTTAGTTGGTAAGGGACAGATTTGGCTTTAGTTTCAGGGCCAAATTGTGTTTCTTTAACTGGCCCCTTTTTTGCTTTTTGGCTGTATTTTCAGGGCCATGGCATATTTCTTTCACTGACTCTGGTTCTAGGGCCAAAGTATTTTCCTTTGGCTCTGGTTTCAGGGTCATTGTGTGTTTCTTAGGTTCTGGGTTCAGGGCTAAAGTGTGTCTTTCACTGACTCTGGGTTCAAGGTCAAAGTGCTAGATTTTGTGCCCAGGGATTGGTTGGCTTTCCTACTCAGGGATTGGTTGGTTTTATGTTCAATGTTTCTTTCACTGGCTCCGGTTTTAGGGCCAGGCGTGTTTCTTTCACTAGCTTTGGTTTCAGGGGCCAGGATTGGTTTCTTTACTGGCTCTAGTTTCAGGGTCAGGGTGTGTTTCTTTCACTGGCTCTAGTTTTAGGGCCCGGTTAGGTTTCTTTGGCCGACCCTTTTAGCCTACAACATTATTTGCCAAAATATCACAAAAATGATCTGAGAGCAGCCAATAAATTTCTTTCCCTATGAAACCTCTTGAGCTGGGCTCCCATAGTTCAATTGCCCTAATACTACTGCTGTTCATGCTTGTGCTACGATATCCCATTAAGCCTCACTTAAAACATGCATGCCCCAAATTCCCAAGTCTTCCATATTACTCCAAACAATAGCATGGTCAAGCCTGTCATAGCAATAGCCCAGTCTTTTATAAAGCACTTAATTGGTGTTTTGCTTACAGTTTTATAGGACTAGTCCCTGATCATCATGGTAGGAAGTAAATAGGCATGGTGATGGCACAGTAGCAGACAGCTTTACATCCTGATCCATAGTCAGCAGGTTGAAAGACACTGGGCCTGGCATAATCTTTTGAAACCTCAAAGCTGTCGCCCATTGACAGACCTTCTTCACTAAGGCCACACCTCCTAATCTTTACCTAACAGTTCAAACAACTAAGAAGAAAGCATGCAAATATATGGACTTATGGGGGCTTCTCATTCAAACCATCACATGGCTTATGGCTTTTGGTGAAAACATTGTTATCCCAAATAGTATATTTCCTTTAACACAGACACAAACATATATATATAATTTTAAATTTTATTTAATTCAAAAATTATATATATAGACTTTCAACCATCAGTAGTGTTCTTTGTTCTTCTTTCCATCTCCTTCTGTGTTGACCTTACCCTCTTCTTCCAAATTAAAGCCCTCTTCCTCCTCAATTTTCTCATCTTTCCTTTCATATCACTCGTATCTTGCTATTGCATTCTCTATGCCCTTTCCACCATGATCAATTTTTACTTTCCTGATTTTTGTAGTTACACCAGGTCACATACTCAGATCTGAAAATTTGGACAGAGGAACCAGAGATAAAAGAGAACATGTGATGTTTGTCTTTCTGTGTCTGAGATTCCACACCGAACATAACATCTCCTAAATGAAAAAATTATGGTAGATGGCTTATATCTTTATAATATTGTTTTGAAATAGTGTTCTACTGCAGATACTTTGCATGTGTAAATTAAACAGGTAAATTCTAGGGTGTGAGGGAAGACGAAACTGCTGTGTTTCTCAGGAAAGTAAATAGAATTCAAATAAGGACAGAGTGATGAAAGTGATAGATATTTCAGTCTAGGGAACAGAGAGAGAAATGTATAGCAATGAATAATAATAGTTAAATTTATGGAGTACTTGCTATGCACCAAGTCTGGTGCCTATCGTACAGGCTATTTTCATTTCATTATCTTTCGTTTTCCAATTCTTCAAGGTAGTTATTATCTCTGTCTTGCAAAAGAAGAAACCAAGGCCAAGGAGGATGTAATGATTTGTCCTATACTTCCAAACACTGATCCCAGACATAGAATCCAAATCCATGTCTGTCTTTATACAGACATCACTCACTTTCTATTAATTGTCATGTAGTAATCATTGTAAACATTTGAATAAAGATTTCTGTGTGCCACAAGTTTAAATGCTATGCACATACAGTAGGCTCCTCCTATTTAATATTTCACTTTCTGCACCTTTAGTTAACTTCAATCACTTGTAGCTCAAAATTCCCAAGTGCAAAACTCTACAAATAAACAATTAGAATATTTTCAATTACACTCCCAGAAGCATGATGAGATTTCAAATCATCCTACTCCATTTCACATCAATAATTCCTCATCTAGCATATTCATACTGTGTACAGCAATTATTATAAGTGACTCCTTAATAGTTCTCTTGGTTGTTAGATTTACCGTCATGGTATTATAGGGCTTCTCTTTGAGTAATCCTCAAACAACAACAACAGTGAACAACGATAACAACAAAACCCAGTAAGGTATAAAACATGGAATGATGGATTGTAGTAATAAGTGCGGCGGGGCTGTGTCCCCATCACCCTGGCCACCTGACTAGCTTATGCCCGAAATAACAACACACAAACTGTATTCATTTAAACACTTCTTGGCCCATTTCTATCTAGCCTCTTCTAGGCTAATTCTTGCACCTAGACTAGCCCATTTCTAATGATGTGTGTAAGCACCCCAAGGTGCGCTTACCAGGAAGATTCTAACCTACGTCCATCCTGGGTCAGAGCCTCATCGCGTATGCCCAGGAGAGCGAAGCAGGGCCTCTGCTCCAGAGAGCAGAGCTGTCGAGTCTGCGCTCACTTCCTCTTCCTCCTAGCATCCTATTCTGTTTATTCCTCCCACCTATGTTTTAACCTATCAGGGCCAAGGAGTTTCGTTATTGCTTAACCAATGAAATCAACAGATTGATATCTGACACTCCCACATCAATGGATTAACTGTGGTATTGCATAGTAATGCAAATGATATTGCATAGTCTGCCTGAGATATATGAAGAAACAGTGTCCATATGGTTGGGTACTACCAGCTGTTTTAGGCATCTGATGAATGTCTTAAGACATATCTCCTATGAATAGGGGGGGGGGAATGCAGTATTAGTTCATTTAAATTATACTTTGAGAATTCCATATGAAAACAATTGAAGTATGTCATAGACTGACTAACAAAGGATTTGAGAAATATTTCTGCTTAAGTTTAAGTTCTTTTTAATCTTCCTAAATCTGGAAAAATCAGATAATTTCACTGTGTGTGAAATTAGAATTTCCTTTGCCAGAATATTATTTATAGTTATTTTCCTTTCAAAAGATAGCTGGCGTGGCTTGAGAGTGTTGAAATGTTGACTGCCTATAAATTATGGGAGTTAGCCAAGAAACTCTTGCATTATTTTTAGCTTTATTTTATAGAACAGAAATATAGAACTTTATATTTTATTTGGCAACCATTGAGGCTTTATGAATATGGGACTGAAATGATGACTCCTAGAAATATAGCTCTATGTTCTGTGTGAGTAATAAATCACAAGGTATTCTAGAGAATAAGTGTAGGTATAGTGCTTATGTATTTGAACACTATTCCTTGTATGCTGCAAAACCAGGCAGTGAATCTGGAAAAGAAGGGCCTATATATATGAGATAATATGAATGAAGAAGTAGTAAAAAGATGTTTGCAAGGGATGTAGTGAGAGGAAAGTAGCATGGATGGCTTTCAAGTTTAGATCCTGGGAAACTATTCTGCAATTTTCTATTCTACAATAACACAGGGGAGTAACAAGATAATAGGCAATCTTACATTCTGATGTCTTTTAAAGTGAGAGAGAAATTGACAATTAACCTTCATTTAGAATTCTAACATTAAATAAGCAAATTTAGGAAGTATTTGTAACATCTCGGTTTGCAACCACAAGAGAACTATGCTGTGGTTCTATTCAGGACATTATTACAAAATTCTTTGAATGGTTAAAAAAAAACATTCAGAGAATGATAGACCTATTGCAACAACTAAGTTCCTTGGTGTCCAAATTACAATCAATTTGATTGCAGTTTCTGAATGTGGTGAAAAGAAAGCTCATTGTGCGATTTCCAAAAACATACTGCCCTCCACCCAAAGCAGAGTTAGAGTTGCCAGTTCTCTGTCTCTTCAGAGACATGGGAAAGAGTAGGAAAGCAGCAACTATTCTTATTTGTTTATGCACAAATTAGGAAAGTTTGGGTTTGCTTAGGTGCATTTTGCTGCTCATGCTAGCCCAAGCTGTTTGGAGATAGTAACAAGACAGTTTAGAGATGGGGAGAGAGGGCAATAGAAAGATAATGGCATGGAAGTAGAACTGGGACTACTTGGGATGCAAGGTGCATGCAGGATAAACAAGGGAATGGGAGAAACAGTTGAGGCGAATCAAGGAAGACGTGTGTGAAAATTGCCCTAATGAAATCTACTATTTTCTGTGTTAATTAAAAACCAAGCAGCAGCCGGGCGGTGGTGGCACACACCTTTAATCTCAGCATTTGGGAGGCAAAGACAGGCAGATCTTTGTGAGTTCAAGACCAACCTGGTGTATAAGAGCTAGTGCCAGGACAGGCTCCAAAAGCTACAGAGAAACCCTGTCTTAAAAAAAAAAAAAAAGAAACGCAAACAAACAAAAAACAAAAACAAAACAAACAGCACAGCAAAAAAAAAAAAAAAAAAAAAAAAAATGTGTGTGTGTGTGTTGGGGGTTGTGTAAAAACATTATTAAACAATATCAGGAGTAAAAATGTAGAAAACATAAATGACTAAGTAAATCAGAATCTTTAAAAATAATAGATTTTTTTATGATCAGCCTTAGGGTCCAGTTACTTGAAATTTACAAATAAAATTCCTTAGGAAATATAACTTATTAAACCTGACTGAAAAGACATCTGAGTAAACAAGCTTTGAAGAACCTGAGTCAATAGCTAAAAATTCCCTCTTATGTAAGCACAAAGCAATAGGTCTATGTGAACTTATGGGCAAATTCTACAAACTATTCAAGCAACATTGAACTCCAATAATCTGTAGATTCTCCAGGCTTCTGTTATTTTGATGCCCAATCTTGCAGGGATGTTTTAAGGGAGTAAAACTGCTAATGACTGAGTAATATAAATTTTAACATTTCAAATTTTAAGGTTTTAGTAATTTAATAGGTATCAAAATACTCTCAATAAAATTTTACTTGTGATAATTGTATTTTTAACATTCAAAATACGTATAATAGCCAGACTTTTTGTACCAGGCATGTGTTTTCCCCTGTAGCCAAATCAGAAAGCAGTTGGCTATCCCACTCCTGTGATCATAATGTTTCACAAGGTATAAGACTGTATTAAGACTGGTAACTTTCTCCCAGCAGCCTACACAGAACTGTTTAGGACCATGAAAAGTAGCCTGCAGTGAGGAAGTTTCCTGGCCAGTATGTTGGAATAGGGACGGCGGCAGGGCTGCGTCCCCGGCACCCGGCCGCCCGCATGGCTAGCTTATGCCCAGAAATAATTACACGGAAACTGTATTCTTTCAAACACTGCCTGGCCCGGATAGTTCCAGTTCCTTATGGCTAGCTCTTACATATTGTTCTAACCCATTTCTAATATTCTGTGTAGCCCACGAGCTGGCTTACCAGGGAGGATCTTAACCTGCGTCTGTCTGGAGCGGGAGAACCATGGCGACTCCTCACACAGCTTCTTTTTCCCAGCATTCTCCTCTGTCTACTCCGCCTACCTAATTTTCTATCCAATAAAATGGGCCAAGGCAGTTTCTTTATTAATAAGAAATCACTCCCACATCATTTCCCCTTTTTCTGTTTAAACAAAAAAGAAAGGCTTTAACTTTAACATAGTAAAATTACATATAACAAAACAGTTATCAAGTAAGAATTACAGTTACAATATTTATATCTATTTTATCTCTTATCATAACTAAGGAAAACTATAACTAACCATTCTTCAACTCCATCAAAGACTCCAGAAGGATATAATATTACCTATCAAACAAGAAATAAGAAAACTCTAGAAATGACAGAGACATCTCGCTGCCTGGACAGTCACCCAAAGTTCCTCTGTACCGTTGGGGCATCCATCTTCGGCCTACAGGCCCATAGTATCCAGCAGACATTCTCATCAAGCAAGAAATTCCAAAGACAGTTCAGTCACTTTTTGCTGTGTCCTGCAGAATGTCTCACAGACTCTTTCATGAAGCAGGAACCCCAAAAGGTCATCTCACCTTTAGGCAAGTTCAGCAGTCCTCTCTCTGCGGGTTCTCTGTGTCCAGTTTATGCAACAGTCCAGGCAAGAGCAGTTTCTTGCCCAAATGGCTATCAAACTCCATAAGGATTCTCTTCGATGCCCATCTTCCTCTTGAAATAGATTGGTGCTGCCAGGAGCAAATGTGTCTCATTGTCATGAAAAACCCTAAGTTATTAAAATATCTTAAATGCCATATTCTGCAGCCTTTGAAAGATATGAAGAATGCCTATCTAACTAAAATATCTCTCTATATATCTAGAAAATCTAACTAACATGACTACAAGCTTAAGTATTAGCGATGATTATCCATTAACAACCTATATTTCCTAATTATACATTACATTTTTAAATGAACTACACAATCACAATACCTTAATCAAGATCAAAAATACATATACATATAACAAAATTGACCATAAAATCCATACCAATGCAAATTATTCATATCTATATCATATCCCCCTTTAAATGTAAAAGAACATTTATAAACAATATTTGGGAACATGGGCGTAGTTTTTTCTCTACAAACTGCTTCCTGCTGAATAGGGGCGTCGTTAATTAGGTTGTTCATGATATAACCTGTATGCTAGTTTCATCTCAGTTGGCAATTGAGCGAAGCAATTTTTTGAGGGTGTTCACAGCAACCTTTCAGGAGGGCGTGGTCTATCATACCAAATCGGAATAGATGCAATCCACAGGGTCTCATCCTCTGCAAAAACAAAAGAAGACCCTCTCCAAAGCATCATATCCTTAGACCCAAATTTTGAAATCGTAATACCCTTATATCCATTTTGGTTTAGCTTGGCAGCCCATGTAATGAAATGTCTCTCTGTACTTAGCTCCTTCACAGTCAAAAATTTTAAAGAAAACACAATGTACATAATCCAGACTCTCTGTGAATTTTCCATTTTTACGTGGCTTATATTTCTTTATTTCTTTTAATCTATAACTCTCTGTACTTCTGTACTCTGTCTCTTTAAAGACTTTACCCTTTTTCTTTTTAAGACATTAACTTTATTCTTTATATTCTTTTTCTTCTCTTTCCCAAGCCTACGTACATTTATCCAACAGTGTCTGAATCTGTTTTATTGTGAATCTGTAATTTCTTTACTATACAGGAGCATTTCTTAAAATGTTAAGCATTTCTTAAAAACTTAAGTTGCACCATTTACAGGTAATACGGTACTGCCTGTGTCCTGCCCAGTCTAAACCTTAACTGCACGGTTTTAAGGTAATTACGGTAGTTCCTGCTGAGATCAGCACAGTTCAGCATGGAGCAGCTGCTCCTGCCTCAGAGTCATTTGGTGCCCCTGAACCATTCACAGTTTCAGGCACACAGCAAGTCCACATTGGAGCCGCACTCAGCAGTTTAACTCTGAGACTGAGTGTGCAGCACAGAAACTCTTTTCATCCAAGTTACAGCCAAATCTGACATGCAGAGCACTGCGCAGTCTGAAAATGCGTCTCTGTACAGCGGCAGGAATCCGCCATGCTCTTCCGCCTGCCTAAGCCTGATTCTGCCGTCTGCCCAGGTGCAGGCGGGAAGCGCTGAGCCATCGGCACAGTCTCAGAGCACTCTCCTCCGATCCCAAGCGGGAACACAAACATCCAGTCCCATAAAAGCCTTGAAATGCTTTAAAGCCAGAGTTCACGCTGGCAGCATAGCTCCAGGAAGCAGCGCTTTAAAATGACGCGGCTTTTTTTTTTTTTTTTTTTTTGCTGTTGCTGAATCAGGAATCTCTCTACAGAACGCCACCAACAAAACAGCAAAAATCTGTGTTAAACTCTCTCTCCCTTATTTTTAAGCCTTCTCAGGTTTTTAAGTGGATTTAGCCATCACGTCTGGGCGCCATCTGTTGAAATAGGAGCGGCGGCAGGGCTGCGTCCCCGGCACCCGGCCGCCCGCATGGCTAGCTTATGCCCAGAAATAATTACACGGAAACTGTATTCTTTCAAACACTGCCTGGCCCGGATAGTTCCAGTTCCTTATGGCTAGCTCTTACATATTGTTCTAACCCATTTCTAATATTCTGTGTAGCCCACGAGCTGGCTTACCAGGGAGGATCTTAACCTGCGTCTGTCTGGAGCGGGAGAACCATGGCGACTCCTCACACAGCTTCTTTTTCCCAGCATTCTCCTCTGTCTACTCCGCCTACCTAATTTTCTATCCAATAAAATGGGCCAAGGCAGTTTCTTTATTAATAAGAAATCACTCCCACATCACCAGTATCAACCTGATTTGCCCATATCCTGTGAACAAAATGTGTGGTTCCTTCAGCAATATGATCTTATCATCAAGTTCTAGTGGGCAAACCAAAGCAATGGCAAACGCCTGGTTTTTGTGGGTCTCAGGAAGACCTCTGATCAGCAATTGAAGGGGAGTGTCCCATGCCCTTGGACTTTTCATTTAGCAATCTGTGACTTCTGGGAGGCACATTATCTCCTGTACAGGATAACTCCCATTAAACTCTTATATGTGGATATATATATACATACATACATATACATATATATATATATGGATTTTTATATCTATAAATACTGTATTTTGTTCATATACACACCCTACTATTCCCATTAACTGTTTCCAGGTCTACCTCCACCACTTTCCACTCTGTTCCAACTCCATGACCTCTCTTTTTCCCTTTATCAAGTCCTCTTTGTGCTAACCTTACATTATTAAACGGTTTTAAAAACACCTTAGTGTTAGTTATCCCTTCCTATCCCCCCCCCCTCTGTCCAAGTCTCCCATATCTGTCCCCATCTAAACCTTCTTTCCTATTATTCCCCTTGAGGAACTCTCAAGCCCCAGGGGTAAACATACTAATATTTTTCTGCTAAATGGACATAATATCAAGCTGCCATTTAAATTCACATCTCTATATCCATAGATTAGTGCAGCTCCCAGACCTCATCAGAGAATTTTCTTTGTGTAGTTCACAGCAATTAAAATGGAAACTCACAACTGGTCAAAGTGTAGAGAATAAAAGAGAGTGAGTGCTTTGTCACAAATGGGACATCTATATCACAGCCTCCCACTCTGAATGTCTCATGGACCACAACAGCACAGGGGGTGGATGAATTGTAAGAGGCAGAGGTCAGGGAGGAACAGAACAAAACAGCATCTTCTGGACATGACAGAGACATGACTCATAAACACACAGCTGCTATGGCTACCTGTATAAGACCTGCACAAAATCAAGCTGGTTAGTATCTTAGCATGGAAGAGGAGTTCATGAGCTCCCATCCCCAGGTGAGGAGCTATGAAAATTAATAACCTCTAGATGAGGGAGATTCAGTTTTTTTTTCTGATGTGGCCCATAGTAGGATGATCACACACCAGCAAATGGTCGTCACACCTAGGAATATGCGCTTAGCACAAATTGAACTTAATGGATTACTGAATGGAAAAAGAGAGGACATTGAGTTGGAAGGGAGTAGGAAGGGGTGGAGTGGATCTGGAAGGAATTAGAGGGAGGAGTGGGGAGTGCATATAGTCAAAATACAGAATATGAACTCAAAAGTATTTAAAATATGTAATATAATCTCATTAGGTTAAATTTAGGGAAAATATAAGCAATAAATTGGAGAATTTATTGTTGAGTACCAGAGGTATGATTAGAAAATAACTGATGTTTCTATTGCTAGTTGTAATGGCCCATATTTATCCCTTGGATCAGAACTAAGGCAGTTGCCATGACTCTTGTGTGTTTCGGTTATGTTTTATCATAGAAGAGTCTCAGTTTGATTAAAATATCAGCAGTAATTCAAGCTCTAATGTTTCTTTAAAGTTCAGGCTTCCACCTTTCATTTCAGGCCTGCAGTGGCTGAAAAACTAGGAAAGGGGATGTAGACAGTGTCTTATCACTTTTCCTAGAAAGTGTTTCTAATTCCGTGCTGCTATTTTTTCTTATAAGGGTTTCTGAGTTGGACAAATGAGGACAGGCAAGAGAAAGAAAGGTGCATTTTTCATACTATTGCTATGAACCACCATTAACATTGTCTGGGTCTTGCAAATGTTTAACATTATTTTGTTTGGTGGGGTAGATTTGTGGGTAGAAAGGGACCATTCTGTCCCTCATATTTACCAAGAAGTGTGGCAAACCAGTATATTGTGTTTCATGATTTTTGGGTGACAAGTTATTTGCATTTAAGTAGTTTCTGTAAAGCTCTTTTCCCTAGAATTAAGGTCAACTAAGAAGACTTCAAACTAACAAAATGTCCTCCCAATCATTCAGCTAATTTTCAGGCCATTTCTTAGACTTGCTAGCTGTTGTTAAAGGCGACACTTTCCAGTCAGCTAACAGCTACACAACCAGTTTGTAATATGGCGCTCTCATATGTCCCAGGAATGTGGTATTTTTAACCCATATTTCTAAAATGAAAACTAAAAACCTTTTAAAAATCATCTTTCACTATGATAGTCTACTAATATCAATTCTACCAGTGCCATTCAACTTAATAAACAACGAAGAAAAATGTATTCCTATCTTAATGGAAGTAGAATAATTTGATAAAAATACAAACCTTTTAACAAACTTTCTAGCCGTAGAAAATCAATTCTCAGCCTTATTAAGAAACCGTCAAAGTTAAGCATAATGGTGCACACCTTTAATCCCAGCACCCAGGAGGGAGAAGCAGGTGGATTTCTGAATTCGAGGACAGTCTGATCTTCATAATAAGTTCTAGAACAGCCAGGGCTACATAGTCACCATGTTGTACAAATAGATGGGTTGACTTTCTTTATCTTTTTGAAGATTTATTTTTTGTATATTTATTTGTGTATTTGCATATTTGTGTGTGTGTGTCTGTTAGTCAATGTGGATATGTGTGTATAGATGTGCATGTCTACACATGCACAAAAACACAAAGAAGGTGCTGGATATCTTGGGGGTTGTAGTTGCAGGAGTTGGTGGGACACCCAGATTGGTATGTGGTTGTTTGATCCTTTAGTCCTCTGATTAGGCAGAAAGCCCTCTTAATCACGGAGCCATCTCTCTTCAGCTCCCAAACTTATTTTCCTTAAAATTTTATATTCTTTAACAAGAATCTCCCCCAAACCTTTAGGAATCACTATTCTATTCTGAGTTCAATATTTTTAGCTTCAACATGTGAGTGATACCATGTAGCATTTGCGTGTGTGTGTGTGTATGTATATATGTATGTGTATGACTTATTTCATTTGGCTTAACATACACTCAGTGCGCCCATGCTGTAAATGCCAGAATTTTGTTTTATAAGGATCAGTATGTTATATTATTTATACAAATATCTTTTATTCATTCATCTGTTGATAAGCACTTTTATTGATTCCCTTTCTTGACTATTGAGAGTAATGTGATGAACTTTTGAGGGTGTCACTTTGACATAGTAATTTTGTTTCTTTCAGCTTTGAAATCAGTGTTAGTAGCACTGATGGATCATATGACAAGTGTAGTTTTAAACTTTTTTATTTATATTATTTTAAATCTCATGTGTGTATGTATCTGTGGAGGGGTTGTGCACACGAGTGCAGCTGCTCATAAAGGGCTGGATCTGGATTAATAAGCAGCTGTGAGCCACTTGATATGGACACTGGGAACTTAACTCAGGTTCTCTTCAAGAGTAGAAAGTACTCTTAGCCACTGACCCATCTCTCCAGATCCGTAGTTTTAAACGTCTTGATTAATTTTGTTTTGTTTTTTGAGACAGGGTTTCTCTGTGTAGCTTTGGAGCCTGTCCTGGAACTCACTAGGTACACCAGGCTGACCTTGAACTCACAGAAATCCCCTCCTCTCTGCTTCCCAAATTCTGGGATTAAAGGTGTGCACCACCACTGCCTGGCTAGGTTTTTATTTTCTATTTTTTTATTGATTTTTATTGAGCTCTACATTTTTCTCTGCTCCCCTCCCTGCCTCTCCCCTCACCTCTTCAACCCTCCTCCAAGGTCCCCATGCTCCCAATTTTCTACTTCCCCAGTAGTATATTAGATCTAATGTAAGTCCCTCTTAGTGTCCTCATTGTTGTCTAAGTTCTCTGGGATTGTGGTTTGTAGGCTGGCTTTCTTTGCTTTATGCTTAAAAAACACCTATGAGTGAGTACATGTGATAACTGTCTTTCTGGATCTGGGTTACCTCACTCAAAATGGAGTTTTCTCGCTCTATTCATTTTCCTGCAAAATTCAAACTGTCATTATTTTTTTTTCTGCTGTGTAGTACTCCATTGTGTAAATGTACCACAATTTCCTTATCCATTCTTTGGTCGAGGGGCATTTAGGTTAGTTTTCAAGTTTTCAACATACTACCTAGTGTTTCCACAGTGGCCTCATTAACATTCATTCCCATCAGCACTATACAAGCTTCTTCTGTTCTTTACACTTTCACGAATGACTGTTTCTTTTTACCCTTTAGAATAGCCATTGTAACAGACACAAGATTATGATCTGGTATCATTTTATTTGCTGTTTCCTTAATCATGCTGACTTTTTTTTTCATTATCTGTTTGGCATCCTTGAAGAAATGTCTTGCTGGTCCTTTGCCCAGTTTTAAACTCAAGTTCATTGTTTATTTATTAAGTTATTTGAGGTTTTGTACATTTTGCATAATAGCTCTTTATCATATATTCTACTTTCAAATATTTTCTCCCATTCCTAAGTTGTTACATCAGTTTGGTTTTTTTTTCACTTGCTGTGCAGAAACTCGTAAGTTTTCATTATCTACTTTCCCCTTTGTTATCTGTTTTTGGAGTCATAAACCAGCCATCATACTACACCAAAAACAAAGTGTTACCTGGATAATTGTCATGGAATTTTGCCTCTAAGTTTTTCTACTAGTAATTGTATAGATTCTGGTTTCATATTTAATTCTTTATTCTTTTCAAGTTGATTTGTATGCGCTTTGAAATAAAGGTTCAGTTTCATTCCTCTGCATGTGGGTATCCAGCGTTCCTGACACAATGTACAGAAGACATGTAATTTCTCCATTATGTTTTCTTGGCAACTTTGTCAGAAAATGATTGAGCATAAATTCATGAATTTATTTCTGGGCTCCTTATTCTTTTCCCTTGATGTCTACATTTGTTTATATGCTGGTATTATGAAGCTTAATCGGGAGAGCTTTGCAGCATATTCGAGGCCAGGTAGTGTATAGCTTGCAGCTTTTCTCTTATTGCTTGTGATTGTCTTAGCTACATAGCAATTAAACAACTCCTAATGACATATTGCTATACCCATAAGTCAGTACAATGCTTAAGCCTCATCAGAGAAACTTCTTCTCATGGTAATTAGCATATACTACACATGGACAATATGCATCGAGTAGGAGACTGGAGTTCTACCTCTAAATGGGATGTCTTTATCACATCCTTCCCCTCAGGGCTCAGTGTTCTATGTGGAAGAGGGGAAGGAAAAAAATGTAAGAGTCAAAGTTTGTAGATAAATTTAAGGAAGCAGAGTTTTCCAGATACAACAGGGCAGACATATATGTGAACTCATAGAGACTGTGGCAGCAGGTATAAGATTGAATAAACTCAAGCCAGATAAAAAATCCTAGCACAGAGGAAGGGAGGTGAACTCAAAGTCCCACTCCTAGCCAATTGATAGGTACTACAAAGGGAGAATTGGTTTTCCCCAAAGGAATATCTCTGGCATAGCAATGACGTTTCAGTGCAGGCCCTTGATGTGGGAGTGACTTCTTTCTAATCTGTTGCTTTCATTGGTTAATTAATAAAGAAACTGCCTTGGCCCATTTGATAGGCCAGCCCTTAGGTAGGTGGAGTAGACAGAACAGAATGCTGGGAGAAAGAAGCCAAGTCAGGCAGTCGCCATGATTCTCCCTCCAGACACAGACGCAGGTTAAGATCCTCCCTGGTAAGCCACCTCGTGGGCTACACAGAATATTAGAAATGGGTTAGATCAATATGTAAGAGCTAGCCAATAAGAGGTTAAAACTAATGGGCCAAGCAGTGTTTAAAAGAATACAGTTTCCATGTAATTATTTCGTGTATAAAGCTAGCCGTGCAGGCAGCTGGGTGCCAGGAATGTAGCCTGCCACTAATATTACAACAGGCCCTCTGCTCAATGACAGATGATCAATGCAAAATGGACTCCTTGTCTTTTTAATAGTTACTTTAGGAGTGAAAAAACCCACGAAGTTAGGTAGGGTTGGGAAAATTTGTGGGATATGAAAGAATATGATAAAATAAATTTACTGTATAAAATTTTCAAACAATTTAAAGAAAATGGTTGACTTAGCTTTTCTGGATCTTTTGTATTTTGCTATGTGCCATAGGATTTTTTCCTATTTCAATGACTATTTCATTGAATTTTTTCTAGAAATGGCATTGAATTTATATATCATTTAAGTATTATAGGCATTCTAATATTATTCAATCTATAACTACAAAATATTCTCTATTTGTGTGTTCTTTAATTATTTTTACTAACTCTCCTTGACTATATGCATCCCAAGGGTTACAGGTTGGCTAAACCTGGCTCTATAGAGAAAATATTCATAAGAATGTTCACAAAATTTACTAGGTACAGAACCATTATGTGAAAAAATCTATTGTATTTCTATATGTAGGTAACAAATGTAGAAGTAGGGAGAATACAAGGAGAGACAAACAAAGGTTTCTGGAGATATATGTGATATATCTATATTTATATTTGAAGGTAGTAGCTGATGTACAGTTCTTAATTATATTCTCTTTTTTGTCTTTTTGAAATATTATGCCTAGAAAGAGTACTGAGTGTATGATGTTAGTGTTAGAATGACAAATCATAATCACAAAATGCAAGACTTGAATAGCTATTTACCCATATGCATTTGATTTCATACTGTGTTCTCTATTGCTTACTCCCATGTAAACTGAAGCAAATACTTTGTTATTCTTAACCCTTGATTTTTATATTTCTGAAATGTTGTTGTCATAAGGAATTTAAAAATTATTAAGAATGAAAACAGGGCAAAAGTGTGAAGAAATGCTCTATTTTAATCAAGGTTCCTTTGTAAACAGAGACTGTGCTTTTGTGTCCTGGCCACCCAAACTCAAATAATCACACAAAAGCTATATTAATTACAACACTGTTTGGCCAATGGCTCAGGCATATTTCTATCTAGCTCTTACATCTTACGATAATTTCCAAGCCCAGCGTCTTTCTCTATTGCCTTCAGATTGAGATGCAGAACTCTCAGCTACTTCTCCAGCACCATGTCTGCCTGTGTACCACCATGCTTCCTGCCATGATGAACACAGACTAAACCCCTGAAACTGAAACAGTTTGATGTTTTCCTTTATAAGAGTTGCCATGAGCATGGTGCTTCTTCACAGAAATAGAATGCTGACTTAGACAGTGTAACAGTGACAAACATCTATACATCTGTCTTAATCACTGATTCTCTGCAACGTAGTTTACTAATCTATGAACTGCTGTTTATTACAGTTGTCATGCCTACATAAGAAATAAACTCTACCACATTGATAGTTTTGCTGTTTAAGGTAAAACAAAACAGAAAATGATTTATTACACTTTTAAATGAGAATGCATTGTCATAAAATAAATATATTAATCTTACAAATCCAAATTCCCAATTAGATGTTAAAAATTATATATTATTTTATTGAGTCTTTTGTAATTTAATATAATGTGTTTTTATTATATTCACCTTCTCACTCCCCCTCCCACTAACTTATATCCATCTTCCACATTCCTACTTTCTCCCAAATTTGTGTCTCTCTTTTATTTTTTTCAATAACCCACAGTGTCCAATTTGTGTTGCCTATATTCATATGAGTATTGGGCCATACACTGGAGCACATTCAACCTACCAGGAGCCTTACACTTAAAGAAACTGTCTTTCCCCCAGAAGCTGTCTGCTGGCAATAATTAAGTGGATAGTAAATCTCTTTCTCATTGAATATAAATCCATTGTGGAGGATGGTATAAAAAGATTGTAATAACCAGAAGTGGGAGAGAACCAGGTCAAAACAGGGTCTTCCAGAAGTCCCATGACCTATGTATTCAAGACCTCAAAAAGATGTAATTGTTTTCACAAGCCTTAAATAAGATCAATCCAGTCAACATTCCCTTACAATATTGCACCCATAGGCATGTCTTGCCACACTGGTCATTATTGTAGCTCATAGGATTCATGGTTGTGTAAGTCTACTGTTGACTGTTTTCTCCAGCAGCAACCTCCACCTTCCTAGTAATAAGAAAACTAGCCAACAAGGAGGAAGCTTTCTTGTCAATATCGACTTGATTTGTCCATACCCTGTGAGCAAAGGGTTTGTTTGCTTCAGCGATAGAATTTTATCATCAAGTTCTGGTGGTCAACAAAAATTAATGGCAATAGCACTTATTGTTTTGTGGAACTCTGGGACACTTCTGACCACTGACTCAAGTGGAAATATCTTACATCTGATGCTAGGCTTTTAAATTTGTAGCCTATGGCTCTTGGAAGGAGCATTATCCCCTATATAAGGTAAAAAGTGAACTACTGACATGAATATAAATATATAAGAACCTCAAATTTTAAAATTATATATTAAAAAAGAGCCACAATGGTCAACTTGGTGAATTATGAATTTCTAATTTACAGCTGTAAACACCCATGTCATTTTTAGTCATATTGGATCAAAATTTTAAAAAGCTGATGGAAGTTTAAAAGATGATTTTTAAAAAAAAAATAGGACAATGTATTCTTAGAGTAAATTTTGGTTTATTTCTCTGTGAGGGAAGATTGTCCATCTGGTTTAGATGATGAAGCATCTGGGAATCAGAGCCCTTTGAGAAACATCATGAAATTCTGACACATAACTTAATCGTGTGAGCCAGGAACAGTTTCACTCAAAGAAAATATTGCATATCTATGTCATATTCAACCCCAGCCACACATGTGCATGAAAGAAATTATAAATGATACTAGTCTTTACTTCCTGCCACTTCAATCATTTTGTTTCCTATTAGCAGCCACTGTGGGGAAAGTTCATTGATGGGATTCTAAGACTAAAAGTTCCCACGTGTCAGCCTAACTTTTTCAATCATGAACCAAGAAAGGACCATCAGCTTTGGCATTTAGTAAAAGATTTTCAATTGGTCTGATGGAAAAAGTACTCTCTCACTTAAATGACTAGCAGGTACTTGAAAAGAATGACCTGGAGGCTCTGCTCATAGAACAACAGCAACTTTAAACATGCCTGTACATTTCATCAAAATGTCAGCTCTTTAAAAAGTTCCTGCACTTTGGGTATGAACCTCCTTATTAGATCAAAATAGCTATTAGATCAAAATTTTCTTACTTTAAAGATATAGCTGCATTTTAAAAATTCAAATCAGGAACTATTAGAAATATTCATATCTTTTGAACTAAGTTGAAAATTGTCAACCATATTTCTCATTCAAGTAACAACTTGTGTCAGATGGGAATCATATGAACTGCTTCTCATTGTGGTAATCCCAAGGAATTCTAAATTTTATTTATATACTTTGATTTAAAAAGATTAAAATATGCCCTTGCTGATATTCTGAAATTTTTATTGTGACTTAAAAAGATCAATTTAGGATTAGAAGAAAACATACATCTCCATTCCCTACATACTGTCTGAGGCCTATTAAGACCATAGCAGTCAGCCTTTTTTCTCAAAAAATTTCAGGAGGCTATTGATTAATTAATTCAGCAATATTTATTAACTATGTACTTAGTTACATTACTATTCTAGACAATGGATGCAGAGGGAACAAAATAAACAAAGGTGATTAATAGATGGTAGTTTAGTTTTAGGAGTGCTATGAAAAGTAAATCCATCAGTTTATGAGAATAGAATTTTGGTTAAATCCACTGAAGATAAAGTTTTCAGTGAATGAGTCAATAAGGAGGTGACATTTAAACTGACATCTGAATGAACTCAGCTCTGAAAACACTGCAAAAACAGAATGCAAAGTCTCTGAGGTGGGAATGTCTTTGTTGTACTAGAAGAAAAATAGGAGGCCAGTGTGCAGCTTACGTTTAGTTTAAAAATAAATGTCAGTGCCACTGAATGAGGTCAGAGAAACAGTCCCAAAAACATAAGGTCAGGGAGTATGAAGGCCACAACAAAGACTGTATAACTGTATATATTCTTCTGAATGTGACGGGAAACCATTGGAAAATTTTAAATATGGGGATGGCATATACTTAGTTTAGATTGTTCTTCCTGAGAACTATAAAAAGGAAGAATTATACAGGAGTAAATATGAAAGGGAAAAAGAGGGCAGGAGGCTTTCATGATCATCTAAATAAGCTGACTGTGGCTAAAACCTGAAGTGGACTGGCGCAGTGGTGACATAGGAGGGTATAAGTATAGTCTTTGTTTTGATTTGTTCCAAGCCTTCAGGTGCATCATTATTCATTTGTGGTCTCTCACGTTCTGATGCAGGCATTCAATGCTGTTTTCCTCTTGACAGCTACCTTCATTGGGTCCCATAGATTTTGGTATATTGTGTTTTCACTTTCATTCAAACCTATGAATTTGTAAATTGCTTCTTGAGTTCTCCCTTTACCCAATTATAATTCACTAGTATGCTGTTCAGTCTCCATAAGTTTGTGTTCTTCCTATATGTTCTATTGCTCTTGACATCTAGATTTATTCTATTGTGATCAGATAGAGTACAGGATATTAGTTCCTTTTTAAGTATTTGTTAAGACTTTGTATTCTAATACGTGGTTAATTTCGAGAAAATTCAATGAGCTGCTGAAAAAAAGTGTATTGTTTAGTGTTTGGGTGGAATGCTCTGGAGTTGTCCTTTAGCTCCATTTTATTTATAATATCATTTAACTCCAGTGTGTCTGTTTAGTTTTTTTTTCCAAATGACCAGTTTAAGGGTGAGAATGGGGTGTTACAGTCACCCCCATCACTATGTTGGGGCTAATCTGCAGTTCTTAGATCTAATAGTATTTTTTTAATTGGGTGCCTCTGTGTTTGGTACATTTGTTTAGATTATTCTTTCAATGAGTATGAAGTGACTTTCCTTCTCTCTTCTGACTAGTTTTGGTTTGAAGTCTATTTGCTGTGTATTTGAATTGATAAACCTGCTTATTTCTTAATTCAGATGGCATAGAATACCTTTTTTCATCCTTTTAATTAAGGTGGTATCTATCATTGATAGGTATGTTTCTTGGAAGCAGTAAAGATATAGAGCCTGATTTCTGTTAGTCTGTGTCGTTTTATTGGGGGAATTGAGACCATTAATATTGAGCTATTATTGAAACATATATTAATTCTTGTCCATTTTTGCTGTTCTGTGGTCTTTTCTTAGACTCCACCTTTTTTGAGACAGGGTATCTGTAGCTTTGTAGCCTGCCCTGGAACTAGCTCTTGTAGATCAGACTGGCCTTGAACTCACAGAGATCTGCTTGCCTCTGCCTCTCAAATGCTGGGATTAAAGGTGTGCATCACATGGCCCAGCTTAGACCCCATATTTAATTAAACTGTTCTGGAATTGTTTATTAATTCCATGTCTTCTTTGGACTGTTAATCCTTATATTCAGATGAAAGTATCCCTTCCAACATCCTGTATCTGAAAGCATCCTTTCCGGCATCCTGTATAGATCAAACTTACATGTAATAAATTTATTTATTCTGTTTTTCTTTTCATTGTGAAAAGTTTTTCTATTTATCCTTCAACATTAACATATAGTTTTACTGTGTATAATAGTCTGGGTTGACAACTCTGGCTTTCAGACCTTGGAATTCATCTTTCCAGGCCCTGCTGGCTTTAAAAGTCTCTGTCAGGTAATGAGATATTATTCTAATGGGTCTGTCTTTATAAGTGATGTGACCTTTCTCTCTTACAACTTTTAATACCCTTTTGTCGGTCTGTGTTTTTTAACATTTTAACTATGATATGTCATGGAGAGTTTCTTCTGTTCTTGTCTATCTGTAGGCCTCTTGTACCTGACTGGGCATCTCTGAGACAATTTTATTCTTTGACTTTTACTGAAAATATTCTATCTGTATTCAGGATAGTATTCTTCTCTTTCTTTGCTCATATTCCAAAGGTCAAGTTCTTTCATGTTGTCCCAGAGTTCTCCCATATTAGCCTGTGATTCTGTTTTCCATCTAATCAATTATATTGGTGAGGATTTCCACTAAGGTTTTTATTTGGCTTATATAGTATTTAATTTGTATCATCATTTCAGTTTGGCTTCTCTTTAGCAATTCTATCTCTTTGTTGATGTCTATTTTTATATCTTAGATTTATTTCCTTTTGTAATTCATTTATTTGTTCTTTTAGAGTATATTCATGTCTTCTTTATGTTGTTTAAACATACTTTGTCTGAAAGTTCTTCCAAACAACACCCCACATTAGACAGGAAAATATTAAAATCAGGACTGAAATTAATGAAAAAAAATTTTAAGTGAATGAAATAAAGAGTTGGTTCTTTGAGAAGGCTATTAAGATTAACCAAAAGAAAGGGAGAGGAAACACAAATTAATAAAAATTGCAGATAAAAGTGAGACATTACAATAGACATTGATGAAACTCAGAGTCATAAGGACATATTATTAAAATTTATATTTAACTAAACTGGGTAATCCAAAAAAAGGATGAATTTCTAGATGCATATAACCTACTGAAGTTAAATCAAGATGTAGTATGTATTAGTCAATGTTCTCTAGAGTAACAAAACTTATAGAATAAATTTCCACCCCCCCCCTCTCTCTCTCTCTCTCTCTCTCTCTCTCTCTCTCTCTCTCTCTCTCTCTCTCTCTCTCTCTCTCTCCCACCCCCAGTTTACTGGAATTACTTACAGGCTGCAGTCCAACAATGGCTAGCTACAGAGGTAAAGTCCAATAATTCAGAAGTTAATCAGTTCATGAAGCTGAATTTCTCAGTTTGTCTTCAGTATTCTCTTGAATCCCAAAGAAATAGGCTTCAATTCCATTGAAGGAATGGATTTTCTAGCAAGGCTAGAGGAAACAGTCAAAGAAGTAGCTTCCTTCTTCCTTGTGGATTCAGCACAGACAGAATTCTACTAGATTTTTTTTAAGGAAGAATACTAATATTCATCAAATTATCCTATAAAATAGAAAGGGAAGGCACAGTTCAACATTCTTTTTATGATTCTAGTATTACCCTGATATCAAAAAGAGACAAAGACACCCCCCAAAAGGCAAATTATAAGCTCATCACCCTGATGAGCATAGACAAAAAGTTTTCTCTGTAAAATATTCACAAACTAAATTCAAGAACATGTAAGAAAAATTTTCTACCATAAATTATTCAACTTCAACCCAGAGAGACATGGATGGCTCAAAATATATAAATCAATAAAATTTAATCTACTATATAAATAGACTCAAAGGCAGGAAGTACAAGATCATCTCATTTGATGCTGAAAAGGCCTTTTGACAAAGTTCTTTTATGTTAATAGTTTTATGTTTTACATTCTTTTATGTAAATAGTCCCGAAGAATCTAAGGATGCAGAGGACATACTTCAACACAATGAAGTATACAGCAAGCCTACAAGCAACATCAAGCTAAATGGAGAAAAACTCAAAATATTTCCACTAAAATCAGAAATGATACCAGGATGTCTAATCCTTCTCCATCAATATAGTACTAGGAGTCTTATGCCAATAAGAGGTGATAAAAGGGACACGAATAGAAAAGAAATAAGTCAAGGTATCCTTATTTGCAGATAGGATGATTTTATATATAAAAGACACCAAAGACTCCAACAAAAAATTTCTAGATCTAATAAATACATTCAGCAAATTAGCAACATACAAAAGTAAGCAATGAAAAGTAGTATCCTTCCTATGTACCAATGAAAAACATACCAAGAAAGAAATTAGGGGAGCAATACCACTTACAATAGTTTCAATTAAACCTTGGAATACATATAATTGAGGAAGTGAAAGACTTCTACAATGAACACTTGAAGACACTGATGAAAGAAATTGAGAAAACAACAGAACATGGGAAGACCTCCTGTGGTCATGGGATGATAAGATTAATACTACGAAAATGATATCCTACCAAAACCAATCTATGGACTCAGTGCAATTCCCCATCACATCACAATTGCAATACATTTATTTATAACAATTGAAAAAATAAGCTTAAATTTCATTACATTTGGAAAAGGGCATATGCGCTCTCTCTCTCTCTCTCTCTCTCTCTCTCTCTCTCACACACACACACACACACCCCAAAATAATTTTGATCAATGAAAACACTGCTAGAAGTCCTGCCATCCCTCATTTCAAGTAATATCTCAAAGGTATAAACTATGAAACTGGCACAAAAACGATACATTGATCAATGAAAAAGAATTGAGGACCTGGATATAAATCCATGCCCATATAATCACCTGATTTTTGACAAAGAGGCCAAAAATTAAAGATAAGATAACATCTTCAATAAGTGGTGCTAGTCAAACTGGATAGCTTGCATTTTGGAAGAAACAAGCAACTTCTTTATCTGCAAGTGGATCAAGGACTTCAGCATAAGACTTGAGGCCCAGAATCTGTTAGAGGAGAAAGTAGCGATAAGCTTTAACTTACAGGCGCAAGAACAGACTTTCTGAACAGAATTCTCCATAGTACAGGCATTAAGAATTGACAAATGGGACCTCATCAAACTATAAAGCTTCTATATAGTAAAGGATATTATCATTGGTGTGAAAAGACGGCATTCATAATGGGATAAACCTTTAACCAAACGTTCATCTGACAGAGGGTTTGTGCCTAGATTAACAAATAATCAAAACAAATAGTTTTTCAACATTAAACACCAAAAAAAGAAAACCTCCATTCAAAATTGGGATATGGAATGAAACAGAGAATTCTTAAAGGAAGAAATAGAAATGGCTGGGAAATATTTCAAAACTTTTTCAACATTCTTAGCGATTCTGAAAAATG
Organism: Alexandromys fortis; assembly: GCF_014885135.2. Lineage (NCBI taxonomy): Eukaryota > Metazoa > Chordata > Mammalia > Rodentia > Cricetidae > Alexandromys > Alexandromys fortis. The sequence continues at coordinate 2,540,740 of NW_026068029.1, read as the reverse complement.
CAAATTAAAAGTAATTTGAGATTTCCTTTTACCCTAGTCACAATGGCTGAAATTTTTTAAAAATTACAATAGATTCTAGTAAGAATGTGGGAAAAGAGAAATATTTATTCACTGTTGGTGGGAGTAAAAACTGGTGTAGTCACTATGGAAATCAACGTGGAGATTCCTCAAATTGTTATGATTTTAGCTAATATACGAATATTTTTACCACTTATTAAAATGGGAAGCACTGAAGGAGAAAGCTTGAGGGGGTGGGAAAACTGGAGTTTAATTTTGGGCATGCTAATTTTAAGAACTTTGCTTGAAATGTAAGGTCAGGTGATAAGATAGACAGTTGAAACATTCACTGATGTTGCTTATACTGTGTTTAAATAAGAAATCAGCTAAGTGAGGGGATAAACAAAGAGAAGTAGGTGTCTCAAATGTGACAGTTACTTAGTTTGGTCTTCTTGTGGGTCTCCTAACAGTGGGAGAAAAGGCTGTCTCTGACTCTGTTGCCTGCTTTGCTTTTGGGGACCTATTCCTTATACTGGGTTGCCTCACCAGCCTTAACAGGAGAGGGGGTGCCTAGGCTCACTGCAACTTGCTATGCCATGGCTGGCTGGTATCTATGGGAAGATTGCCCTTTTGTGAAGAGACACAGAGGCGGAGATGGAGTGATTGGGGGAGAGACTGGGAGGAGAGGAGGGAGGAAGGAAGGAAAATGTAATCAGGCTAGGGAAAATTAATTAGTAAAAGAAATTGTGAGCCGCAATAAACGCTTCATCCTTTTAACTTGGTTATTTCAGTCATTTTGTTATAGTGCCAGAAATCTGAATTCTATACCTTATACTAAATGTTGGCACCTGGTTAAGACCCAGCTCTACTACTTTTGGGTATATACCCAAAGGATGCTCAGTCATACAACAAGGACATGTGCTCAACTATGTTCATAACAGCTCTATTTGTCATAGCCAGAACCTGGAAACAACCTAGATACCCCTTGACCGAAGAATGGATAAGGAAAATGTGGTACATTTACACAATGAAGTATTACTTAGAGGTTTAAAAAAAACGACATCTTGAAATTTGCAGGCAAATGGATAGATCTAGAGAAAAACCATATTGAGTGAGGTAACCCAGACCCAGAAAGACAAATATATATGTACTCACTCATAAGTGGCTTTTAGACATGAAGCAAAGAAAAACATCTATAGTTTACAGTCCCAGAGAGCCTAGACAACAAAGAGGACCCTAAGAGAGACATACATGGATCTAATCTACATGGGAAGTAGAAAAAGACAAGATCTCCTGAGTAAATTGGGAGCATGGGGGCCATGGAAGAGGGTAGAAGGGGACAGGGAGGAAGGGAAGGGAGCAGATAAAAATGGATAGCTCAATAAAAGCATAAAAGAAGTAGGTATCTAAGGATTAATATATAGACATTATAATGTTTAGAAACATGGGACAAAACAAATTTAGAAGACACTAAAATAGTAACAATGAGGGGAAGGAAAGCCAGATTTGGAAACCAAATGAAAATAGCATTTCATGGGAGAAAATTGTCAATTTTTGATGAATGGTATTTACTGACCCAGGAGTATGCAAATGGAAAACTGGTATTGGATTAGGCAAACTAAAGAAGACCCAATGATCCAAATTTCAATGCAACATTGATTATTTAAATTATGTTGTAGTAAATTCAAGGAATAGTTTGAGGGAAGAAGTCATGGTTGAATAGTCTATACCTTCAGAGATTTTCATTGTAATACAGAATAACAAAAATTTGAGTGAATATTAAAAGAAAAGAATATTTTAAAATTGGAATTATTCTGGCATGTTTGTTAGTGAAATAATAGCAAAATCGACACTACAAGGAGAAAAACAGAATAGCTAAAAAGTATCATTTTTGAACTGATGATATGGGAATTTGGTCTTATATAAAACCAGGCAGTTATGGCTTTACCTACAGAGAAGACAAAGTATATGGGTGCAGATATCTGCCGGAAAATGTGGCAGTTAAGGATCTGGTAGAACACATTCTGATGGTTTGTGAATGCAATAAGAAGTCAGATTATCAGACAAATGATGAGCAGAGAAAATACAAACTTTGGAGTCGGGAGCAATAGAGTGTCATAAACACCTTAAATAATGGGAGAATTATTTGAGTGTAGAGAAGTAACCTAGGCTGTCGAGCAGCATGGACGGGTCATGTAATATATCTCAAATGAGCCCACTTGCAGACTGCACTGCCAGTCATGATCAGAAAGGGAACTACAGACATTGCAGAAGTTGGCAAAATGGACTTAAAGCTGTTGAGATTTTGCCTATTACTACAGATTTGTGAACCAGTTCATGGCATTTCTTTTGGGGCCACAAAACAAACAAACAAACAAAAAGAATATATCACAAGAAGGTGGAGGAGAAAAACCTACGTTGTGGGTTTATGGACTGGTGGCTTTAAACAAATGTGTATAGATATATAATGATAATTCCAGGGAATATAAGATTGTTGATTCTTCTGTTTTCCATATCAATTATTCTTTGAGTGAGCAAATTTTGTGATGGATTTGATTACTAAAAAAGAAGAGAGAAAGAAATTTGGGGAAATTCATCCGACGGTTTCATTTCCAATTCATTCTTCAATAAACTCTTCACAGCAACATCTCTGCGAGCAAACGTGGCATTGAGTAACCACACCTGCGCCTGTGGTCTTAGCTGTAAGACGGTAACTGATAGGGGCAATACAACAGTGGCACCGAACAAACCATGAAGCCTTTGATTATTCACTAAAGCATCCTTTCTCTTCCTTTTCAAACGGGCTATATCTTGACACAGCCTAAAAAAGACAACGTATTGCATGAAACCTACTCCTGCAAATGGATACGCTCTAGCAGAAGACAGTGGCACAGAGGATGCTTACCACATGATTCCCCTTTTCAAAAGATAGGCTGGATACACTGCCTAAGATAATCCTCAAACAAATTATCAACCAGCCATCCTCTATCTGTGGAAACATTTTAAAATCTCAATCTGTGCCTCTCCCTCTGTGTCCTTATCGCTCTTTCTCTCACTTGCTCATGTGTTGTAACAAACACCGCAGCTAAGGCAGCTGTTGGTAATAGCTTATGGCACATAGCTCTAAAAGCATGTTCGACATACCCCAGCACAGTTCTCTATGAATTCTCAAGTCAAACACACCCTGTGTAAGATAGACTCCCTTTTCCAGACTCTGCATAGGCAGCTGTTTGGCACATGGACAGCTGTTTTCTTTGAATTTTTAAAATTATGTGAGCGGTGACAGCAGCCTAAACAACTAACCATGTTTTCCAGTTCTTTAAGGAAAAAGAGCAAGATTTACCAACGATCAGATGTAGAGTGCAGGCTTTATTTTGAACCTCTCAGGGTCTATATTAGAATGCACCATATCCCAGTGGACCTTAGAAAAGATGACTAATATGCTTGGATCTCTTCATTAAATGCAACAGCCAAAGGACAAGTAATGGCAGTCTCTTTTCCTTTTGACATAAAATGACATTTGTCTCTTCATCTTTCTTGGATGAATCTGTTGGACTGTCCAGCTGGTCTTGCTTGGACTCACTCCTGAAGCAGCATTCGAATGGAAGGTTGGCCGGACAGGAGTATTTTAGCCATATGCCTGGCAGTTGGTGCTAACCTCTCCTACTCCACAGAGACATTCATCTTCTAGTAGATAATGTGACTTTTCTTACACAGTAGCCTCAGGGCAGGAAGCAGAGGAAGCAGTTTCAAGCTACACAGTGTTCAGAATCACTAATCATCAAGGAAATTCAAATTAAAGCTAATTACATCTCAATCACCTCACTTAAGTTAGGATAACTGTTCTCAAAAAGAGATGAAAGACAAGATCTGGCAATGATGTAGCTAAAAGGCAACATTGCTACATTATTAATTGAAATATACATTGTTACTACATTTATGAAAAATACACAAAAATTCCCCAAGAATTCAAATTCATAGTACTATATTGTTGCACAATCCCTTCTCTGGCTATGTATCTACTTTACCTTTTAAAAATAAGATTTATATTATTTAAAACAATTCTACTTGACTTTTGAAAAACATTTGTTTGTTTGTATGCTTGTGGGCATGCGCATGCCATAGTTTGCAGGAATTGGCTCTCTCCTTCCACCATGTGGATCCCAGGGATTGAACTCAGGTATCAGGCTTGCTGGCTCACATTTTTACTGACTGAAACTCATCAGCCACTGGGTATATATAGAAAGGAAATGACACCAGTGTCTTAGACGTTTGCTGGAGCATTCACCATAGCCAAGGTAGTCACTCAAGTGCCTATCAACAAATCAATGGATAAGATAAATGTATAATATGCAAACAATGGAATATTTTTCCATCAGTCTCTAAAAAGGAGGAAATCGTGTTATTTGTGACAACATGAATGGACCTGGTGAACATTATATTAAGCTCAACAAATCCAGCACAGAAAGTAAAGTACTATATGACCGAATATGAGAAATTTAAAATGATAAATTTGTATTTGAGATTTTCTTTCTATTTTAATGAAAAGTGTTGTGCTGGCTAGTTGTATGGTAGCTTCACACAAGCCAAGCTCATTTGGAGAAAGAGAATACCACTTTAGAAAACACCATGGACTGGCCTGTGGGAAAGCCCATGTTTAATTTTCTTAATTGATGACATATGGGAGGTCCCTGCCTACTGTGAACAGAGCTGAGTAGTTGGTTCTGAGTCATATAAGAAAGGTAGGTGAGTAAACCATAAGGAGTAAGCCAGTAAGCATTACTTCTCCATGGCTTCTGCATCATTTTCTGCCTCTAGGTTCCTGCCTTGAGCTTTGCCCTGACTTTCTTCCATGACGGACTGTCTGTAAGATGGAGTAAACTCTTTCTTTCTTCCTCAAGTTGACTTTGGCCATGGTGTTTTTTTTAATCAAAACAATGAAAACTCTAAGACAACTGACATTGGATATTGTTAAAATGTACACATGGACATAGTTTATCCTATCCTATCCTGTCCTGTCCTGTCCTGTCTTGTCTTGTCATGTCCTGTCCTGCCCTATCCTTCTATTGCTTTGAAGAGATACCGTGATCATGGAAACTCTTACAAAGGAAATAATCTAACTGGGGCTTACTTACATTTCAGAGGTTTAGTCCTTTGTCACTTTCTCATCATGGTGGGAAGCATAGTGGCATTCAGGCAGACATGGTGCTGGAGAAATAGCTTGAGTGTTCTACATATGGATCTGAAGTCGGCAGGAAAAAAGAGAGAGAAACAGGGAGAGGGAGAGGGAGAGGGAGAGGGAGAGGGAGAGGGAGAGGGAGAGGGAGAGGGAGAGAGAGAGAGAGAGAGAGAGAGAGAGAGAGAGAGAACGGGTCTAGTTGGAACGTTTGAAACCCCAAAGCCCATTCCTAGTGACAAACTTCCTCGAACAAGGCCATACCTTTTAATCCTTACAATTAGTGCCATTCCCTATGGGTCTATGGGGGCTATTTTCCTTGAAACCACCACACCTATCCTATCCAGGTTTGGTTTCTGTGTTCTGTAGACCTGGCTGTCCTAGCCTCAAACTCATGATCTTTCTTTCTCAACCTCCTTCTCTATTTATTGGAATCATTTAGAGTTATAATTTTATAGCTGTTTTCTAACTTCCATGGAGGAGTATTTTTTCCTTATATTGAAAGTAGTTTTTTCTCACATAATATATCCTGATTACAGTTCCCATTCTCTCTACTTTTCCCAGGTCCCCCACCCACACACTTCCCCTTCCATCTGAAACTGTTCCTTTTCTGTCTCTCATTGAAAACAAACAGGTTGCTAAGGGATAATAATAAAAACATAATATAATAGTATAAGACAAAAACTAACACATCACAATTGAAAAAAACAAATGGACAGAAGGAGAAAAGAGTCTAAGAGAAGGCACAAGAATCAGAGACCCACTCCTTCACACACTTAGGATTCCCATAAACACTGAACTGGAATCCATAATATACACAAAGGACTGGTATAGACCCATGTAAATGCCGTGCATGCTGCCTTAGTTCATATGCGCTTTGCTGAATTGATTCAGAGGGCCTTGTTCTCCTGGTGTCCTCCTTCCCTTCTAATCTTACACTCCTTCTGTCTCCTCTTCCTTGGGGTTCTCTTGACCCTTAAGGGAGGAATTTGATAGAGATATATCCCATTTAGGGCTACATGTTCTTTGTATAATGTTTGCTTGTAGGTCTCTGTGTTTGATCTCATTTACTGAAGGAGGAAGTTTCTCTAATAATGGCTGAGTGAGGTACTGATCTAGCAGAATGTCATTTGGCATCATTTTATTGCTACTTTATTTTTCCAGAACAGTAGTATTTGGTTTTGTCTGAGATCCCTGGGATAGCTAGTTTTAGGGTCTTAGACACCCAAAGAGTGTCAGGATTGATTTCCATCTCATGGAGTAGGCTCTAAATCTAATCAGATATTGTTTGGTTACTTTCACAAGCTTTGTGCCACCATTGCACTAATATATATCAAAAGCAGGACACAGTTGAAGAACAAAGGCTTTGTGGCTGGCTTGCCACCAGCAATAGTTAAGTGTTCGCCTTATTCTTCAGTGGAGAGATATTTTTCCTAGATGGCTTAATTATTAAGTATTTTATTTTTAAATTATAATTTCGATCTGTAAATGGAGACTTTTTGTCCTGCCCAGTCCCACAGTTGCTTTTAAAATAATCACTCAAAAGCTTAATATCAACTATGAATTGTTTGGACTATTGCTCAGGTTTATTACTAACTAGCTCTTCACTTAAATTAACTCATTTCTATTAATGACCATGGCATTACTGGTCTGCTGGCATCTTGCATCTTGGGCAGCTGGCTAGCATCTTCCCTTGACTCTGTCCTTCTTCTTCCTGTATCCCTGTTTGGATTTTGCTCCTGGCTCTATCCTGCCTTGCTATAGACCAAAGTAACTTCTTTATGAGCTAATGGTAATAAAACATGTTCACAGCATACAGAGGGGTTATCCCACAGCTTAAATCTGATTATTAAATTTGATATTGCTTAGTTGCAAATGTATAAAAATGCGAGTGAGTCATTGTGTTGGTTTTATGTCCTGCACATTTGTGGAATTTGCATGGTAGGTAGGTCCTAGGTGTTTTAGATGCAAAATAATTGTTGCATCTAAAAATATATATATCTAAAATAATAAGGACACTCTACCTGGTCAATTTGCCTTCCTGTCTTTATTCTGTTCTTTCTGTTTCCTTCACTAGGACCTAAAATATGATAGAAAACTAGATGGGCAGATTCAAGCTGCTAAAATCAGTACGAATCAGCTGTAGTTAGGCCTTTGGAGAAACATGAGACAGTATATGCTAGGGATAGGGCAGAACCTGCTTTATTTTGTGACATGAGACTAGCTGTGAATTTTAGGTGCCATTTGGATCACAGATCAGAAATGACACCAAGCAACCTCTTTGTCTAGCAAACCCATTTTTCACAAGTCAATTCCCTTTGTATCCTTGCTAACTGCTACTATGAGGAACACTTCCATATGTGGCTTCATATGTTGATGGCCCTGTGTTATTTCAAAAAACTTATTAGACAAATTTTCTAAGCATCTCAAAGTAGTCATACATTAGCCCCTCCCCACTTTTTAAAATGATACCATGATCCCCGTAGATTAAGATATATTTCTAAATTTTAATTTCATATCAGCTTTTCTAGTATACTTGATGTAAAATACTTTTTTCCTCAGTTAAGGAGAACCATTTAAATTTAAGTTTAGATAAAATCTTTATATGAGAAAGGTGCTATCTCTTGTCAAAAACAAAACAAACAAAAACAAAGACCATATTAGTCAGTATTTTCTAGAGTAACAGGACTTATAGAATGAATCTCACTATAGAAAGGGGATTTATTAAAATGATTTATAGGCTATGCTCCATCCAATCCAACAATGGCTAGCTAAAAATGGAAAGTTCAGGAATCCAATAGTTGCTCAATCCATGAGTCTGGATGTCTCAATTGGTCTTCAATATACACTGGAATCCTAAAGAAATAGGCTCAAATGCCAGTGGAGGAATGATTTGTTAGCAAGGTATGTGCGAGCAGACAAAGAGAGAGGAAGCTTCCTTCTTCCAGGTCCTTTATATAGACTGCCAGCAGAAGGTGTGGCCCAGACCTTCCCACATCAACTATCTACATCAAAGGTGTGTCTTCCCACCTCAGAGATCTGGATTAGAAGTGGTTCTTCCCACTTCAAATGATTTAATTAAGAAAAAATGATCCTTCCTAGGTGTGCCCAGTCATTTGAGTTTTAGTTAATTCCAGATGTAGTTAAGTTCACAACCATGACTAGCTATCCCACAGGCCGAATTTCATGCTTGACTGATTTAAAATGTTTGTGCCTTGATTTAGTAATTTAATTTATGTGAATGGAAGTTAACAAAACAACTTGAATTATAGAAAAACCAAATACATGTACAATCATTATAACATTAACTATAATAATGAAAAGAACTAGAATATCTTATGCAACACTAGGATGTTCTAATTAGTCGTTAAAATTATATACATAAGAAGATTGTGACAGAATTAAAACATTGTATATCATAGTAAATAATCATTCAAAGCCAATACATACTGTTGAATAAATCACTTAAGTAAAACATCCTAAAATCTGTACATAGGAAACACTTCACAAGAAATATACTTCAGCAGTAGTTTCTAAATTTTCATATATAAAAACCCTATTACTCCGAGGTTGTCTACCATAGCCAAAAAGCTCTATGCATACATAATGTTACTTAATATTACATAAAAGGTAATGTAACATTTGTATAATGTGAGTAAAAAGGTAACATAAGGTCATGTTTGGGATACAGCTAAATAAGTGCTCAGAAACACATACTTCCATTAGAAAAGAGGGAATGTTTCAAATCAATAACCTAACATTTTACCTCAAGGAACCATAAAAATAGAGTAAAATAAACCCAAAGTGTGTAGAGGTAAGTAATAATTACAGAAACATTAGTGAATGAAATTGAAAATAACACAGAAAATTAAAATAAAACCTGGGGCGAGTAAGATGATTCAGCAGGTAAATGTACTTTCTGCACAAGCCTGATAACCTAAGTTCAATCCCTGGAATCTACGTAAAAGTGGAAGTGGAGAGCCAACTCTACAAGTTATCCTCTGTCCTCCATATCTGCACAGTAACATGTGCATCTGTAAAGATACTTCTTGAACATTTATGTATGCACAATCACATACAAGCAAACAGTATAATAAGAATAAATTTAAAGTTTACAGGGCTATTTCTTAGAAAAACATTAACAAAATTCAAGACATAATAAATAAAAGAAGGAAAGCAAAACTCACCAACATAAGAAAAGAAAGGAGATATTATTATATATCCAGCAGAGAATATTATTAAAAATTTTATGACCACAAAAGAATTCTAAAACCTAGAGGGAAATGGACCAGTTCTTCAAAAACTACAAATTATCAAAATCAAGCAAGATAAAACAGAGAATTTGATTCATTTAATAAACATGGAAGAAAGCGAATTAATTATTAAAAATCTTCCAAAAAAGAAATCTCCAAGCCAGATGGTTTCACTAGAGAATTCTAGCAAATATTTAAAGAGTAATTAATGCCAATTTATATAATCTCTTCTAAAGAATAGAACATTTTACAACTCATGTTTCAAGCCTAGGATTACTGTGACATCAAAACCAGCCACAGTGTAGAAAGGTGAGGGGAAAAAAGCCTATAGACAAATAATTCTTATGAACATTTAGGCAACATCCTTAATAAAACATCAATAAATTGAATTCAGATATGTGTAAAAAGGGATTTATTTCAAATGTTGATGTTTCTTTGTGTCTTTCAACATTCAAAATTCAGACAATGGAATCCACTTTGTTAACAAGGTAAAGATTATCATGTTAATTTTTGCAGAGAAATATTCAACAAACTCTAGCATCCATTCATACTTAATCCACAACCAACTAGAACAGTGATTCTCAGTCTGTCAGTTGCAGCCTCCACATATTGGATGCCTTGCATATTAGATAGTTACATTATGATTCACGGCATTAGTAAAATTACAGGCATGAAGTAGCAGCAAAATAAATGTATTGTGGGGGTCACCACAACATGAGGAACTGCATAAAAGGCCACAGCATTAGGAAGCTTGAGAACCATTAAACAAGAGAGAGAGAGAGAACTTCCTTGATAAAAGAGTATCTGCAAGTCTACCACTCTGTAGATCAAAAACAAGGCAAGGATAATCTCTACATTTACAACTCATGCTGGAGCTTGTGGTAACAACCGTACTTTCTAGTTTCTGTCTTTCATCTCCCTAACTTTGGGGACTCGCTGACTCTGGGAGCACTAACATGGTTAGCCAATATGGAGAGGTAGTGAAAGATTTCTTTTGCATGCAAACTAACTGCAGTCCCAGCCACACTCTTAGTAGAGTCAAGAATAGACTACCTTAATCATTCTTAAGACAAGCATCAGAGGACTAGGACCAATCTTTATGCACCCGAGCCAACCCAAAACATCCACTCAATCCTAAACTTGTCTTCTATGCTTTGCTCGTTCCTTTCTGTGTAAAGCACAACAAAGGCATTTGGCTCGTGTCCTTTCTTACTTCACCTCCTGAGAGATTACTGCAAATCTCCATGTGCCCTGCCTTCCATGTACTCTGTAGCCTCCTAGTGGATCTGTTACTAGAAACCGTCTTTTGAATGGCTATCATCTTCTAATCTGTTGATTTCACCACTGCTGAATAAGAATGCCAGAGTTGGGGCCTGATTAAGGGTTTCCATAACTGGCTGAGCATTGGTAGTGCACGTCTTTAATCCCAGCACATGGGAGGTCGAGGCAGGCAGGCAGGTCTCTGAATTTGAGGCCAGCCTGGTCTACAAAGCGAGTTTCAGGACAGCCAGAATTGTTACACGGAGAAACCCAGTCTTGGGGGGAAAAAAAGAAAAAGAAAAAGAAATCTCAGAGCCAGAAGATAGGAACTAGCTTTTGACATGACAAAGAGCATTGGATTGCCTGCATTAAACCTGTACAAGAATAGGTCTTTTTTTTTTATTTTTTTATTGAAAAGGAAAAAAAAATTTCCACCTTCTCCCAGCCTCCCATTTCCCTCCCCCTCCTCCTGCCCCTCTCTCCCTCCCCCCACTTTTCTCCTCCTCCCTCTCCAGTCTGAAGAGCAGTCAGGGTTCCCTACCCCGTGGAAAATCCAAGGTCCTCCCCCCTCCATCCAGGTCTAGGAAGGTGAACATCCAAACTGGTTAGGCTCCCACAAAGCCAGAACATGAAGTAGGATCAAAACCCAGTGCCATTGTCCTTGGCTTCTCATCAGCCCTCATTGTCCGCCATGTTCAGAGAGTCCGGTTTTATCCCTTGCTTTTTCAGTCACAGACCAGCTGGCCTTGGTGAGCTCCCAATAGATCAGCCCCACTGTCTCAGTGGGTGGGTGCACCCCTCGTGGTCCTGACTTCCTTGCTCATGTTCTCCCTCCTTTTGCTCCTCATTGGGACCTTGGGAGCTCAGTCTGGTGCTCCAGTGTGGGTCTCTGTCTCTATTTCCATCCATCGCCAGATGAAGGTTCTATGGTGATATGCAAGATATTCATCAGTATGGCTATAGGATAGGGTCATTTCAGGTTCCCTATCCTCAGCTGCCCAAGGAGCTAACTGGGGACATCGCCCGGGGCACCTGGGAGCCACTCTAGGTTCGAGACTCTTGCCAACCCGATGTCCTTCAATGGAAGAATGGATGAAGAAAGTGTGGAATATATACACATTAGAGTACTACTCTGCGGTAAAAAACAATAACTTCTCGAATTTTGCATGCAAATGGACGGAAATAGAAAACACTATCCTGAGTGAGGTAACCCAGACCCAAAAAGATGAACATGGGATGTACTCACTCATAATTGGTTTCTAGCCATAAATAAAGGTCACTGAGTCTGTAATTTGTGATCCTAAAGAAGCTAAATAAGAAGGTGAACCCAAAGAGAAACATATAGTTATCCTCCTGGCTATGGGAAGTAGACAAGATTGCCGGGCAAAAAACTTGGATCTTGGGGGTGGGGCGGGATGGGGGTAAGGGGAGAGGGGGAGAGAAAAGTGAGAAGGGGAGGATGGGGGACACTTGGGGAAACGGGATGATTGGGATATAGGAGGGTTGGATAGGGGAGCAGGGAAGCACATAAGAATAGGTCTTTCAACAGCCAACCATGGGTGGGGTAGGCGCTCAAGAAGTCCTACTCCAGCTGAACTAGTGACTCCTGAGAGATGCTGGGAATTGGGAGTCACTACTATCAGCTGAGCGATTACGCTTGCGTCATCAAGCTCCAATGGAACATTTCAAACCTACATTCACACAGATAGTCCTGTTAACTCCACTGAATCTCGAAACAAAATAAAACCATGACGACAGGGTGGAAGCCCCACTTTTCTCTCTGACCCAGAAACTGCCCCCTCAGAAAGCTCACCAAACAGCGGCCTCTCTTCTCAGAAAGACCCCACGAGTTAGTCCCTCCCCAGGGCTACTCCAGACCACGCCTACTGTCTATTTAAGACGCACCCCACAGATCTGCTGTGTGAGCCCTGTGTACGGGTTCCCTGCCTTCCTGAGGGCCACCTGGGAGTGCTCGGCTTTGCCTTGCCCTGTTTATTAAATCTGGACTTACTGATTCAGTCTGATTTGGCTTATTGCATCATTGGCAGAGGAATTCAGCAATAGGGGATCAAATACTTAATACACATGAATATGAAAGAGGGATTACTGAACGAGCATGGGATCAAACTGGACCCTCCGAATGTGGTTGACAATTGGGGCACACTGAGAAGTGAATGATAATGGCACTGGGATTTGTCTCTACTGCATGTACTGGCTTTTTGGGTTTCTATTCTATTTGGATGCATACCTTCCTAAGCCTGGGTTCAGTGGGGAGGGCCTTGGACTTCCCACAGGGCAGGGTACCCTGCCCTCTCTTAGGACTGGGGTGGGGAAGCTGAGTAGGAGAGTGGAAGGGGGGAGGAAGTGGAAATTTTGAATGGTATTATTTATAAAGTAATAAAAAATTATTAGAAAAAAAACTAGTTTAAAGAGGAATTACTAGGGAGGAGAAAGGGTTTATTTAAGAGGGAGGGAGACAGGGAGGTAGGAAAATAGAAGATATGATGCACTGTAAACATGCATGAAAATGTCAAGTTTAATTTAAAAGAAGAGAAAAAAGGAAACTTATCTACTTAACCATGTTGTAAGCAGCTATACATTTTGATTACTTCTCTCTATATATATGAAATATATATGTATATATGTTTTTTTAAAATTAAACACTACAACAATATGTCATTTTTCTATTTCCTCCTTCCAATCCCTCCCATGTACTTTTCTTGTTCCCTCTTGAAATCATGGCTTTTACAATACACCCCTAAATATATAAATATATAAATACTGCCAAGTCTGTTTAATGTTTGGTATTACTTATATGTATATGATTTCAAGGGTAACCATTTAGTGTTAGATAACCAATTTGGGAGTGGGGGAGGAGACTATTCATCCACTCTCAGCATTCCTTAGATGCCTGTAATTCTTTGTCTTGAGATTTCCCTCTTCCAGGTTAGCATGTCTGTTGGTGTCATCTTTGTTCAGGTCTTGTTTAGACAGTCACATTGTTGAGTGAGGTACCAGGGGTATAGTTGCCTGCCATATCTAGGAGACACATTCTCATTAGAGATTTCCGGGTCCTCTGGCTCTTATAATCTTTCTGCCCTATACATTTTTCCTGAGCCTTAGGTGAAGGAGTTGTATTCTTTGGGTCTGGGCACCTCATGATACTTGTCCTTTTTTTTTTTTTTTTTTTTTTAACAAGTTGTGGTTTTCAATAATAATCTGCACCTGTTCCAAAGAGAAGTTTCTTTGGTGAGGGGTAAAAGCTATACTTATCTGTGGGTATAAAGGTAAGTTTTGAAAATGCAGTTAGAATTGATGTGGGATTTCCCTCTGTATGATGTGATTACAATTAATGAATAAAGAAACTGTCTTGGTCTGTTGATACGGGAGAACTTGGGTAGGCAGGGAAAACTAAATGGAATGCTGGAAGAAAGGATGTGGAGGTGGAGTCAAAGAGAAGTCAAGTAGCTCTGCCAGAAACAGATGCTAGAACCTTGCTGGTAGGCCACAAGTCTCATGATAAACTGTAAAATAATGGACATGAATTATTTCTAGATGTAAGAGCTTGCTAGCAATATGCTTAAGTAATTGACCAAGCAGTGTTTAAAAAAATATAGTTTCTGTGTGATTATTTTGGGGCTAAATGGCTGGGAACCAACAAGCAGCCTCTCTTCATACTACATAGAATTGTACCGAAAATACTGAAAACTACCATATTAAAAACAGTTCCAGGTTTTGTTCAAGAATATTGTAAGAAATATAATTTGATGGTTCATTTATGAAGTTTTTGGAGCCAGGTTAAATTCAGCTACAGATTAGTTAGAAAGCAACAGACCCCTGCTAATGCCTGTTAGTTTAGGTGCCTTTCCCCCATTTCTGCTAAGATACCCCCCAAAACTAGAAGTTTAGAGTAGAAATCCATCAATAGTCAAACTTGCCTGAAGGGTCACATGCCTGAAAAGCCTTAAGATAAACATTATATGCAAAATAATATAGAATGAAACTACACATTTATTTTTGTTGATAAAAAGACATGTGTAAGTTACAGAGGGAAAGGTAAGTCCTAGATGGCACATAAGATTACTCAGAAAGAGGAAAGAGAGGAAGGGTAATGCATTGGGGTTTAAAGACTGTTCTATAACAGGCTCAGTCTGGAACCAGCCATTGTAGGCTGATTGATGCCCATTGTTTTCCCTTTGATATTCTGAGTCTCTAGTGCTCTTATTAGGAAGTAAGGATTATTGTTTCTCATAAGTTTGAAGTAAAATGAAGAGAAAGAAATCCAGCTATCCTTCTTCATAGATGTTATAACTACTTAAGGAATTTCCAATA
Source organism: Alexandromys fortis (assembly GCF_014885135.2). NCBI lineage: Eukaryota > Metazoa > Chordata > Mammalia > Rodentia > Cricetidae > Alexandromys > Alexandromys fortis. Next base: position 2,525,722 of record NW_026068029.1, on the reverse strand, counting down.
ATCTATANNTATATATATGATGGAGGAGGGTCATCTTTCTATCTGTTGTTTCATTGGTTAAGTAATAAAGAAGCTGCTTGGCCTCTGATAGGACAGAAAATTAGGTAGGTGGAGTAGACAGAACAGAATGCTGGGAGAAAGAAGCTGAGTAAGGTCAGTCGCCATGGTTCTCCCACTCCAGACAGACGCAGGTTATGATCTTCCCTGGTAAGCCACCTCATGGGCTACACAGATTATTAGAAATGGGTTAGATCAATATGTAAGAGCTAGCCAATAAGAGGTTGGAACTAATGGGCCAAGCAGTGATTAAAAGAATACAGTTTTCGTGTAATTATTTCAGATAAAGCTAGCCGTGCTGGTGGCCGGGTGCCAGGAACGTAGCCCTGCCGCTCCAATTACAACATATATATTTATATATATCCCAAACTTAAGCCCTACATAGAATAATTAGCAGTTATAGAAAGGCTACAGGACAAAGGATCAACACAAAAGATGAAATTTAAAAAATCAAATGGCATTTATAACTATTTCATGAATATAAAATATTTAGTTATAAAGTTACCAAAACCTAGAGCATCTGTATCCTTAAAATTATAAAATTTTAGTGAAATGAATAAAATAGGACCTTTGAAATGAGGGAAAAAACTTACCATGGTCATGAACTGAAAGACTCAACATAGGGAGAATGTCAATTCTTGAACAAACACTTGAGTTTAATGAAATTTCTAGCAGAATCTTAGCAAGTATTTTATTCTTACAGAAACAGACAAGGCTATTGTAAAATTTACAGGGCAAAGTAATGGACTTCAATAGGCTAACTTTTTTAAAAAGAGCAAAGTATGAAGACTAACTCTCCCTAGTGTTAAAGCTTGCTACAGTAATCAAACATTGCGGTGTTAGTAGAATAATAGACACATACTCACCATTTAACTTATTAATTTTATAACCAAGAAATTTATTAGCCTATATAATTTCATATCTGACATAATTTCAAGTAATGTACTAGTAAGTAAAAATAACTCAGTTAGCCAGGCGGTGGTGGCGCACGCCTTTAGCCACAGCACTCGGGAGGCAGAGGCAGGCGGATCTCTGGGAGTTCGAGGCCAGCCTGGTCTATAAGAGCTAGTTCCAGGACAGGCACCAAAGCTACAGAGAAACCTTGTCTTGAAAAAACAAACAAAAACTCAGTTAAACAAAAATCACACACACACACACACACACACACATATATAAGAAACTGAGCTTTAATTTGATTTTGTCTAATGGAGAATCTTTGCCTTCTGTGGTGTTAAGGGTAGAGCAGAGATAAAACATGGAACAAAGTAGATATACAACAAATACGAATATATTCTATTGAATTTTGACAGAAGTCAGAGGTTTAAAAACAATTTAACAGAGGAAGAAAGATCAACTTTGCAGCAAAATCATTCTTGCAAAATTTGCCATCAATGCACAAAGCAAAACAAAGCACCTTAACCAGAAGAAAGGTTTATTTTGATGAAAACCAGTTTACCAATTTCCTTTTATCTGCTATGCTTTTGTTACAAAGTGTTTTACTTCTGTCTGTCAGCCTTCCAAAACCTTGAAATATATTGTTATTGGTAATCGGAAGTGTCAGACATAGACTTGTGTGATCCTTAAAGATAACAGCAAGGGAATGAGATTAAAAGCAAAGCAAAAAAGAAAAATAAATTATTTATAAAGCATCAAATGCCAAAACCAAACATAGAAGTAATAACAAACAAAACTCCCGAAGATCAAGGCAAAGGTAAGGCTGTATGGTGGGCATGTTGGAGATCAAACAACGTACTTAATGGTTCTGTGTATTTTGCTCTACTTTTCTGTGATGAGTTTTCAACAAATTCTTATATTTCTTTAAAATTAGTAACAGCGTAAGTTCAATAACTGGCTATGTAACATAGCTATCGCAGGATACCTTCCTCATTTGTGGACTACCATACCACAAATTTCTTCTTTTAAAGGGCATTCATTTAAGGCTCTGGAGTTCCTGGTCTTCCATAGTTTCTTATTGAAACATACATCTTAAGTCAATTCTCTGCTGTTAGCAGGCCATATATTACTTTTTTCATGTATTCATTTTTTATTTAAATTTTTTAAAATTTTATGTACCAGTCCCAATTCCCTCTCCCTCCCCTTCTCCTACACCCCTCCCCACCCACTCCTCAGAGGGGATAAGGCCTTCCATGAGGAGTCAACAAAGTCTGTGGTACCAAGTTGAGGCAGGACCAAGTGCCTCCCCTCTGCATCAAAGTTGAGTAAGGCATCCCACCATAGGGAATGGGCTCCAAAAAGTCAGCCCATGCACCTGGGGGCAAGTCCTGGTCCCGTATAAACAACAAAAAAGAGAAATGCTAGGTGAATCTCTTTGGGAATCAGTATCAGCTCTTGTAGACCAGTCTGGCCTTGAACTCACAGAGATGCTCTTGCCTCTGCATCCGGAGTACTAAGATTAAAGTTGTGTGCCACCACCGCCTGGTTAAAACTTTTAAAATTTAAAATCCTTGTGAAATTTTGTTTACTTACATATTTGGTTACTGTTCTGTCTTCTTAATTAGAGGAGTCAGATATTTTTATCTAATTAGCATTGAGCAATAGGCCTATTTCCGTGCTCCTAATCATGCCATTAATTATAATTTGGGAGTTGTATTAACATTTCTCTCAAGAAGTTTATTTCATATCAAATTCATCATCCCACTGGGATACCAATGGCAGAGTACTGAGTGCTTTCCCAACTACAGCTATTGATGCTCTCCCCCTCCTTCCTCTCTGCTTAGGCTACATTAGAGATTAGTCTTGTGAGGTATGAGGTTCAATTGTGAAACTTTAGGCATGCCACTTCACCTAGGTTATTCTGTTTCTACCATACATGAAATTAGAGTATAGGATTAGAATGGCGTGTTTCATACTTTACCATTACTACTATTACTGTTACTCATGCAATGCACATTTCAGCAAATCGAATTATATTTGAAATACAATACACAAAACATCACACAGGGAAGTACACTTGCTAAAATGGAGCCCATTGTCAGAAAATGATGGGAATTTCAAACAGTGCCCCTTTGACCTCCTCTTTTGCCATTATATACTCATTTTGACATATTTTTTTCCATATATTATCTTCGAGCTTGTCTCTGAGTTCTACAGGTACATTGTGTTTGTGTTTGGGCATGTGTGTGTGTGTGTGTGTGTATTGGATTACAGCGTTAGGAAAATGTCAGAAAAGATCTCAATATGAGCCAGGCGGTGGTGGTTCATGTCTTTAATCTGTTTGATATTCCAGTTTCCTTAAATATGAACTTCATAAACTCATTTTTCCTATATGTTCCTAGCCTTGTATATAAGAAGTGTTTGACTACAACAGTGATGATTTGTCTTTCATTTTAGCAAAATCAATCACATTATCCTGTGGAGTATACACTGTTGGGGAAAGAGCACAAGTGGAGAAACCATTTTGGATATTATACGTTAATTATACATGGAAGTTTGTTTGACTCCATACAGAGTGATATCTATGGGAGGTAGCACTAGTTTATGTAAGTAAATATATTTGGAAGAAGTCAGATACAGCAGGCTTTGTTGAGGAATTAGGTGGGATATTTATGCATTAGTGTCTTAGAAATATTTACCAATCAGATTGGCAATACCGAGTGTAGATATTCTAATATGTAATGTGTAAAGTTCATCGATTTCCATGATGCACACGCTCCTATCATAGCTAATGTCAATCTATATTGTAACATCACTGAGTACACAGTTGGTAAAGATGTACACCATTAACTTTTATTGTGTCACTTTGAGCTAGCTACAGAAGGCCAGAAAAAGAGAAGTAAACTATGGTGTCAAAGTATCCTTGTAGAGAGTTGGGTGGAGCCGCACCTGATGGCAATGTAGAGAGCTGCGTGGAGCCGCACCTGATGATGCTGGCTCCTGCCCTCCGCGATCCTGAAAGTGAGTGCTCTCTGACTCATGCTATTATTATGAAATGATTGTCAGCTGCTTGCATATGCGTGGACCTATGGGCAGTGTCCACTTGGCAATCTGTGGTTGGCGGCCTGTGCCTTTTTAAGGGCTGGGAGAGGTTTGGAGAGAGAGAGAGAGAGAGAGAGAGAGAGAGAGAGAGAGAGAGAGAGAGAGAGAGAGAGAAAGAGAGAAAGAGAAAGAAAAAGAGAGAGAGAAGGAGAAAGCTTTCTGTGAACAAGGTCCTGAATAAACTGCCTGCAAGAAGAGCTCCAGTGTCGTCATCCTTGCTGGTCGAGGCGGGAGCGACATATCCCTACTCGGCACCTGGAGAAACGGTGCAGTCATCAAATAAACTGGGGAATACTGTAAATAGATGGAGTTTAGATAGGATTGAATGGTATTGGACCACTAGGTATAATAAGATGTATTCTTAGCCATTCACCTGGAGATGACCGCTAAGTAAGCAGGGTATGTGCTTCTGAAGTTTAGGCAAGACATCTTAAATAGAAACATGAATATGAAAGTCAAAAGCCTTTAAATGGCATTTAAGTCTGTGACACTAGACAACTTGAGAGAGGTGAGAGCAAACAGTAAAGTCTGAGTTTGGGGGATTACAAGGGCTAGAAGCCTTGAAAAGCAGTGGATATGGGAGTCAGAGAAAGACCAGTCAGAACTTAAGAGCTAAACTAGGTGAGTTTAGTGATCCGAAATCAATGTAAAGGAAATGTTTTAGGTAGAAATATTGGTAAATTATTTCAAATGCTACTACTATATCAGGAGAGATGATTGAGGATCAGCTGTCATGAAAATCCACCGAGATTAGAGGTTGGAACAGTTATGAAACTACCTCGCTGATTGCTAATGACTCTTCTAATCTGAATGTCTTTATGGAGACTACTTCTGTGGGAATTTTTGAATGTTTTCTCAACTGTGGTGTTTAGTAATATTATTAAGCCTGGATGTTTGAGCCCCTGCTGAAGGCTTCCATGCCCAGAGACCCAGTGCTTTTGAATTCTCTCTCTGTCTCTCTCTGTCTCTCTCTCTGTCTCTCTCTCTGTCTCTCTCTCTGTCTCTCTCTCTCTGTCTCTCTCTCTCTCTCTCTCTCTCTCTCTCTCTCTCTCTCTCTCTCTCTCTCTCTCTCTCTCTCTCTCTCTCTCTCTCTCTCTCTCTCTCTCTCTCTCTCTGTTCCTGCCTTCATGGCAAGCACTTTACTAACTTTATTATCCCCAACCTTATAAACTTTTTAAAAGGCCTCCTGGTAGCCAGAACTTACTGGAATCAGCAGTCTGTTCTGGGGCAGATCAAGAATCAGATATTCTTTCTGCTCTCCTTCTGCTGGAGCATCCTTTGTAGCAATTACTGACTAAAAGATGCAAGAAAAGACATGTTTGGAATATGAATTGTTCTGCATCTATTAATATCTGACAGAGGAGTTTATTCTATCCGAAAATGAGTTATCATTCATATTTAACCACATACTTTGGCAGGACTTGCGAGCGTGGACATCATTGGTGAAGCTTAATAACAGCCTTTGAGGGAGCCACTGGAAGTCAATTTTCAAATGCTTCCTCATCTCTATATCATTTGTTAAGGCAGCCCTATTTATTGTAAAGCTTTTTTCCCCATTAAGGTCTATTTATATCAGACCTTTAAAAATCAAAGGACCTTTACAAGATGCTATATGCATTAACACAAATCCTCATTTGGAAACAAGCTGGTGGAATACAATATATAGCAATTTCTGTAGGTTTTATAAAATAAAACCATTGGTGACAGTCTAACAATACAAACAAGCTAAATGGAAGCATAGGTTAAATGTTAAATTTATTATATTCACTTGACAGACTATTACACAACTATTTTTTTAAGTGGGAGAAGTTATGCTATGTGACTTCTGAAGACAGATTATAATATGCTATACAGATCCCACTCACTTACTTTTAGGAGACAACTATACTTGGAAATTCAGTCATCACAGTTTGGGGAAGGCCAGGCCACAGGAAAAAGTCACATGTGATGTTTCTACTAACAGCCTAAACTGGAGTCTCAGCCAGCAAGCAGCATGGATCAGGAGCCATTTGAGTGAGCAAGGCATCAGATGACTCCAGCCTCCAGTCATTGAAATGCCCCAGTTAGTGCTGAGAGGAAGAGTCCAGCTGTCCCTGACAAGTCCTGCCAAAACTGCAGGTTGTTAAACAAAATTAATCTTCTTATTTTAAGTCACTAAATTTTGAGGTGACTTGTTATGAAGCATTAGTTTAGCTGAAGAAGACTAGATGCAAACAAGGAAAATAGAGCTTAGGATGGCAAAAGTGAAAAAACTAGGCGACGCTGTGCAATAATTCCATCTAAATGATTCTATGCATGATTCGGAGACAAGAAGAAAACATGTAAATGCTCATGGAGTTTGTGTAAACATGGCAATATCTTTAGATAGTTTTGCTCATTATTTTCCCAAATTTTTACATACACACATAGAAATAAAGCAGGTGTTACCTTTTACTGAGTTCCTTTTTGGCTTACTGCTAATGCTTAAGAAATTATTAAAACAGTAAACCTTGTTGCTGTGGACTGACTCAGTCTCTCATTATGTACCAAAACATTCCCAGAAGTTCTTGTTGATCAACCAAGCAGACATTGAATGCGAGGCAGACGTGATTGAAATGTATTCATTTATCATAAATTAAAGATCTTAATTGGAAACAGACACCCAATGCAGACATTTCCCATCTGTTGTCGGTAATGTTAACATTAAAAATGTCACTATGGTAAACTCATTAATTGCATATTCTTGGGACTGCCAAACCATTAACTTACATCTGAAAGGGCTCAGTCAGCTCATATTCTGACTACATACAAGATTAGAGGGGGCTAACCACCCTGACAGATGACACTGGGAAATTTCTAAGATTGAAATGATATGCGAGCAAGATATATTTTCACATGCTCATTTACATTTTCTCATGAACAAATCGTTAGGGGTTTTCTTTCAAGACAGTCCAAATTTGGAACAAGGGACAAATTAAAAAATCACTTGAATTTAGACTTTGAAGCTCCTTACTACAAAACTCATGAACCTTCACGGTCTAGCTATGAAAACAAAACTAACTTCAGCAATAACTAAGTGTGGACATTGGTCTTTGTTTGGCAATCCTGCTAGAAATTTAAATAGGGCCTACTCAAAGCATGGCCTCTTGACATCAGTATGCTCCATGTGATAAGCTGGTTGGAAATGCAGGATTTCAGCTCCATATTTTCTGAATCAAGATTCTTACAGTGAGGCCAAGGTATCTGCTTATTTATTAGTTCTGTGGGCGATTCCAATGTCCATTGATATTTGGCAAATACTGGTATAGCTTAGCTCTACCACCCCCAGCAAAAGAAAAAATGGACCTAAACATACCACTAAAATTCAAAGAAAGGATTTGAAGGGATCAATTTGGGGTCTGCATAGATCTCGTTTTTCACAGCAATGAGTTTCATTTGTGTGCTGTAACTGAGGAAGGACACAGACATATCTAGATTCTTTGGAATTCCTGATTTACTGAGACAGGTTTTGATACCTTTGCCCTTCTTCATTTATCCATACAAGGTAGAGTGATATCCTTGGGTATAGCCATACAGTGATAACAGAGGATAGTTTGTTATAAGACAAACTTCTGTGATAGAGTTAAATATACTTTTGCTTTCCTCACCTTTCTGCTCATTCCTTCATACCCATCTTGTTTTTATCTTGTATTCCAAATTCATTCTTTCTAGTATCAATTATCTCTTAATTCTCAGGCCTTCTCTAGGTCTCTCTTATGCAAACGAGCACTCAATTCTGTCTAAATCCTGACAAAATATAACTTTTCAATTCTTTCTGTTTTTATGTCCCACTTACTTCAAAGCAGTAATTGATTATTAAATAAAACTGTGATTGAACATTCAGAAAAGTTTTGTATTAAATGCACTTTATTGGAAATTGATTTTCATGCAATCAAATGTGCTAACTCCAATACCAAGTTCAATGAAAGTGGACATATGTTAGCTTATGTAAGCAAAATCACAATTAACATATCAGCATTTTTCTCTCATGCCTTTTACAATTAATCCTCCCCTGACACTTGGCAACCACTGATGTGTTTCTATTATTGATTAGATCCTCCTTTTGTAGAATTTTGTTTAAATAGAACAGGCAGTATACAACCTTTTACATCTGAATTCTTTCCCTTAAAGCAGTGTTTTTGGAATTTATTTATGACATACTATTTCTTCGTGTGTACCAGTTCATTGCATGTGTAGACCGTGATTTACTTTGTGATAGATAATTAGGTCACTGATGGATTTTTTTTTGTTTGCTACCATGAGAGAATTCTCATGTTCATAACACCTGTTATTTTCTGGTATGATTAAAGTATACTGAGGCTGACATGTGAATAATACCCTATATTTCCAGTGGTGAATGTTACAAAAACAATGAAGGGGGGGGATATGGGTGGGCCATTCAAATTTAAAGAAAGGAATTGAGGGATCAATTTGGGGCCTGCATAGATCTCTTTTTTTTTCACAACAATGAGTTTCATTTGTGTGCTGTAACTGAGGAAGGACACAGACGTATCTAGACTCTTTGGCATTCCTGATTTACTGAGACTCAGCCAAAGACAGTTCTTCTACTTTTTTCCCCAGCGTGCTGCATCCACATTTGTCTAATGTGATGTTCAAATATTAATGCAGTCCCACTGACAAACATATGTAAGTCCAAATGAAATGCCAAAGGTTACTAATGACTGTTAACACACTCATTTAAGTGGGCCTGTTCATTTGTTAAAAAAAAAAAAAACAAAAAACAAAAAACACCTCCTCCTTCCTGGAGCTATTCAATTGTTTATTGTGAATGTACACACTTGGACTGCAGAGTATCTTTTTATTTGTCAAAACTGAGTCATTAAGCTGTTGTTTGGCAAAGGTTTTGAGAACTTTAGTTCAAAATTACTCACTTTTTAAAGTATGTGCTTAAATTTTTAAAAATCAAGATTATGTACTCCTAAACTGGAGAGCTTTCAAATACTGAGAGCTTTGGGAAGAAAGAAAATCTATAATATTTTTATTCTTTATCTTTTTATGTTTTGATAAGAGACAGCAGAGCTCACGGGAAATGGATGTCCTGGGAAAACTTTATCACACAAGCATTTGGAAAGCTGTAGAGTGATCCATCTGAACTCATTATGAGATTTGTTTCTTTATTGATTTTCCTTTGGGAGGTGGTCTCAGTTTGCGATCCTATCAAGAAAAGACTGTATCAATTGTTCAAGGTTATCATATAGTGTGAGAGAAAATCCGGAAGCCATACTAGGAGAGTGAGAATTGACGCAGAGAAGGGAGAGAAGTGGATGCAGGGTTCTTTATCAAACAAGTTGTCGTTCGAGAACTGTGGCGTTCACATCCACCAAGGAGCTTCTAAAGCCAATGTAGAATAATCCTCCAAGCTGCCTACTTTCTATTCCACCCCCATAGAGCAAAGAAGCTAGGTCATTTTCCAGCTCTTGTTTGTCACTGGCTAGGCCTTGACACTCACAGAAAATATGTGCTAAAGGCCAGGATTCTGAACATCAATCGCATCTGTTACAGAGCTCATTTTCTCTTGTGTAAATTCTTTTCAACTTCGAAGTGAGCAATGTTAAAAAGAGTCACCCAATTAATGTTATTTCCAAGTGTCATTTAGCACTCATGCTGTACTGATCTTGTTAAATAGGTATATAATCATTGTTCTGCTCTAAGAGTTACATAATTCAAAATTAGTCCCTTTAAGATCATAACACAAAAACAAAGATCACAAATGTAACTAAACATTTCTTTTATTTCTGCTGTGGAGAAACAATATATATTCTAAATTACTTCCTACATGACTAATCAGCTCTATTGAATTCTGTTTGTAAACAAAGGAACAAATCACTATTATTTAGAACAAAGGATCTGCTTACGATCTAGAATCTACATTAGAAAAACAGCTTTGAAATGTGCATTCTTATAAAATTGAGTGGAAATGACATAAAAATATTGGGATATAACTATTGTATAGCTGCATGAAGTTTAACAAAGTTTTCAAGAGCAAGTCAGCATATAGAGACAACTTTCATCCTCACCCTGTTCTATTTTTAACACTGATTGTTTGAACTATTTAAGGAAAGGGTTTTATGCAAGAAGTATTTGTGAGACCGAGTGAGGCAGTGCGATCAGCAAATTGCAATATATTAAAATTCTCAGCCTACTCCATATTTCGGGAACTTAGATATCTGGGTAAAAACAAAATCATAAACAATAACAAAAATGCCCTGACATTTGATTTTTTTATTTTTATCACTCTTAATGCAAGATGTCACAGATGTCACAGAATCAGGAATGACTTTTAGAATTTCTAGCAAAGACCTTTTGCTCTAGTTACTTTACTGTAGTTCATAACCACTAGCTCTTAAAAAAAGAAAATCACTTTTAGGTCTATATGAACAGCTTTTCTTTTTGATGTTTTTCACTTTTGATTTCTCACTGTTGGCATACATATGACTGTATATTTACTTTATCTTTAAGACAGCAAAATTATTTATTGCTCTGTCAATGGTTTCTAACAGGTCTGGAAGTCCTTATGTCTCAACACAATCAAAGAACAAATATGATCATTTAAATACCTGTAGAGACATGTCACTCAATTTGAAATACAAAGAACAAAACAACACTAAAATGTTACAATCTAGACTTATTTTTTTAATTTTAAATACTTTATTATTTTATGTGTATGTATATTTTTCCTGCATGTTGGTTTCTGTATCACATGCAGGCAGTTCTTAGAGAAACAGGGAAAGGGTGGCATCAAACTCCCCTGGGAATGGAGTTATAGGCTGTTGTGAGTCATCATGTTGGTGCTGGGAAGTTAACTCTGGTCCTTTGGAAGAGTAGTCATTGTTCTCCAGCCTTTACAATATAAATTTAAATTTTATTATTGTTTTTATAAGGTCATCGCAAGAACTGGTAGATGGAATTGCATGAAAGTACAAAGCTTCTTCTGTAGTGCAGAGGAAATAATCAGTAAAATGATGCAGGATAGAAGAAAATTTTACCAGCTCTTCATTTGACATGGGATTAATGTCTAGACTATACAACAATATATGAGGACTACTGAGGCCCCAAGAACAATGGCAATGGGTTTTTGATCCTACTGCACCTATTGGTTTTGTGGGAGCCTAGGCAGTTTGGATGCTCACCTTACTAGACCTGGATGGAGGTGGGTGGTCCTTGGACTTCCCACAGGGCAGGGAACCCTGATTGCTCTTTAGGCTGACGAGGGAGGGGGACTT
>NW_026068029.1:2484967-2514290 GCF_014885135.2 Alexandromys fortis | reverse complement strand
TATATATGAAAAAAGGGTTCAACACCTTTGGCAGTCAGTGACATGCAATTCGCAATTCAAAAATACACTGAGGTTCCATCTTGCCTGTCAGAAAGGCTATTATAAAGAAGACAACAAATGCTGGCCAGGATTCATGCACTGCTGGTAGGAATATAAATTAATACAGTGACTAGGAAAGTAAGATCTACATGGAGGTCCCTCAGCAAACTAACACTAGGACTGGCGAGATGGCTGAGCATGTAAGGGAGCTTATTGCTCTCCGAGGATCAGAATGAGGCAGCTCACAACTACCTGTAACTTCAGCTCCAGGGGATCTGATTTCTTTATCCTCCATAGGCACCGCATTAGCATATACATATCGATACAGAGATGCACACACATACACATAATTCAAAATTTAGAAAACCTAAATGCTCTAGGATGAGATTTTCTTAACAGCCTTATAGATACAAATATGTGTTCAAGTTTGGATGAACTAGTATCACACTGTCTGTGACATCTAATAAAATTGTTGTTTCAACTACTGTATGTTATGCCCAAATCTACAAAACCATCATATAGTGCTTTCGCACATAAAGCATAACTATACTGTGAATAGACTGTATTCATTCCCTTAGATCCCTATAACTTCCTGTATGTTTTACTTCCAATGGTTTGAACTTGTACTCTTTGGTGGGGTATCCATCTATCAGGCTACTGGAATTACTTCACCAATGTACGGAAGAGTTAGAATGCCTAGTGTTGGTGTGCTCTTGGATATCCCTGTAGCCAAAGACCGATTCACAAAGAGAACGAGCTGAAAACCCAGCTACATTAGCCTCAATATGGGACAAACTCTGAAATAAAAAGGTCTCGTGTGACCAAGCTGAGACTGAGCCATCATTTGAATCATTCCCCTGCCTCCGGTTCCTATCCTTCTCTTCCCAGTCTTTTATCAGTTGTTTTTCTAGAAAGTCTTCTTTCAATAAATCAATGGCATACAGATCTTTTCCCCAAGCTTTAGTTCTCAAGCAGTGCTATCGCTAGAAATAAAATACAAGGCAAAAACATGAGCTGTGTATGTAATTTAAAATCTCCTATCGGTCACAGCAAAAGATAGAAGAAGGGCTGCAGTGATGGCTCCATGGGTATTATGCACAAGTTGTGTTTGTTGTGCAAGTATGAAGACCTGAGCTCCCTAGCACCCATGTCAAAATCAGGGCCCGCAGTCCACGTCTGTAATCCCAGTATTGGAAGGTGGAAATAGGAGGACCCCACGGCTGACTGACTGGCCAGTCTAGCCAAATCGGCAAGCTCCAAGTTCAGTAACATAAGGTAGAGAGTGATAGACAGAGAGATTCTATATCATCCCCTGGCCTCCTCAAGTGAGTGCACATAGGCACCTGCATGCACACATATGCACGTGAAAAGTAAAAAAAGTAATTAATTAATTTCAATAGTATATTTAATTTAACCTTGTATATAAAATGTCATTCAATATAGGACCAAATAAAATTATCAATAGAATATTTTACATTTTCTTCATATTATATCTTCAAAATCAGGTATGTATGGCCATGTAGGGATAGAGGAAATAGGAGGTAAAGGCACCTTTCACTGTTTACTAGCTGTATGTGTTGAGTGACCACACTTTTATTCAGCATAGATTTGGAGGATCTAAATTAGAAATGTTACCATATTTAATTTAACTGGTGCCTTATTAATAACGTGCTAAATATTTGAGGGTCTATCATATTTGTTAGATTATTTTTATGATAAAACCTTCAAGATTGTTTTATTTATTTATTTGTTTGTTTGTTTGTTTGTTTATTAAAGATTTCTGCCTCTTGCCTGCCACCGCCTCCCATTTCCCTCCCCCTACCCCAATCAAGTCCCCCTCCCTCGTCAGCCCGAAGAGCAATGAGGGTTCCCTGCCCTGTGGGAAGTCCAAGGACCACCCACCTCCATCCAGATTAAGTAAGGTGAGCATCCAAACTGCCTAGGCTCCCACAAAGCCAGTACGTGCAGTAGGATCAAAAACCCATTGGCATTGTTCTTGAGTTCTCAGCAGTCCTCATTGTCTGCTATGTTCAGCGAGTCCGGTTTTATCCCAGGCTTTTACAGACCCAGGCCTGCTGGCCTTGGTGAGTTTTTAGACATCAAATTGTCATTTAGGGCAGTTGTCAGTTTCTCAAGATATATTCAGTATCTTGGTTACTGTTCTATTGCTGTGATAAGACCCCATTACCAAGGCAATTTATAAAAGAAAACATTTATGTGGGGGCTTCCTTACAGTTTCAGAGGGTGAGTCCATGGCCATCACTATGGGAGGCATGACGGCAGGCAGGCAGGTGTGGTGTTGAGGTAGTAGCTGAGAACTTACATTCAGATCTGCAGGCAGGAGACAGACAGAGAAAAGAGAGAGAGGCAAAGACAGACTGGGCATAGCATTGGCATTTGAAACTTCAAAACCTATCTGCAGTGACACATCTCCAACAAGGCCACACCTCCTAATTCTTCCTATATTAGCCTTTGGAGGACATTCTCATTCTCATTCTAACCCCACACTGAGCCTTGTTAGCTTTTCTCATATTTGTAAATCTGATACTGAATGTTCAAACTTTAAATAACACACACCTTTAGCAAACAGAGAAACAGGTTTCCCTTTCTTTTCTCCTTCTCATTAACCTTGAAGGCAATAGATTGATAGGAACTTCCTACTGCTGCTCTTATCTGAGGTATGAAAGACTCCTGCACATACATAAATATTTAATATTACAGCACATAAAATATAATTCTCCACTGTACCCTCATCCTCTATTAAATTACATTAGGGACTAATCTAAGAATAGTCCACAGGACATTTTCATTGATTCCTACACCCCAGCATACCTGTAGTTTGATTTTTCAAAGAGAAGATTAAGGAAACTAGAGGCAGTTGCAGTTGAACAAAACTCGGAGTCATACTAAAAAGAAATTCTGTCGTGTAATACATTACAAATGCTCCAATTTCATGGGCTATTGGCCAACATTACCTGTTTGGGAAGGGATTTTTCTCAAGGCCCATATAGATAGTGATTTTTTTTAAATATGGAAGATAGCTAAATCAGCTTAAAGTAGCTGGCAAAAACAATCTTCTGGGATCTAGGTTGTTTATAAGTCATTTTGCAATAAAAGTGAAATAATTTGTCATGACTCAGAATTGATAACTGAGGCCCAATGATGGGAAGAGATGCCCTATTCCTGATAGAAAGGATACCATTTTATCATATGCTCGAGAAACCTGATTTGGGTATGTCTAAATATTTAATCCTTTAATTTGAAAAAAAAAAAAAACCTATCTACTGGATATTGTTCTTTAGGGAACATTTTGTAACTATATTATCATCTAGGACCACATGGATATAGTTTTCATGTTTGCTTTATTCCAGAGAACCTCTTGGATTATGGGCATGAGCCACGACACTTGGCCATGAATATAGTTCTCAAAACTAGTTATTTCACTGATTCAGCTGAAAAGCCATTCGCTCTGCATTCCTACATTTAAAAGGCATGTAAGTAAAAGAGACTTCTTTAATGTAATAAGATGACAAAACATGGGGCTTCAAATAAAGATGTTCATGCTATGTTAGTACATTTTTCCCTATTCTTATATACCTCTTACAGCTCATGTCTGAGATATAGGGGCCAGGATTTTTCTCATGTTAAAATAGGAATAAAGAATAGGCCTTAAGTGTTCTAAAAATAAAATCCTCCTAATACTATCATTTTTCACCTAAAAAAATTCTCTTTAGTTTAAGAAGAAAATAAAAGAGCAAGCATTTATGAGTTGCCTTAATGCAGTATAAATTAAAAGCTCATTTAAAATAGATAACACACAAATATACTCACACCTAGTCTATGGGATCAAGTATATTTCTGAACTTTATCATTTCAAGTAGCAACAGATTTTCCTTAAAGTTCTGGCTGTGTCATGATACCCAGGATCACAGCTCGCTCCGTTTTTATTCCTAGGGAGGAGTATTATGTTTAACCTGGGGGTTTCTTTTTGAGGATTCATTTTATGGGGCTGCTCCTCTATTAAGACCTATGTCAGAAAGTCTCATGAAAAGAAAATACAAACAATATTAGCCATTTCAAATAAGAAGAATTCAATTTCGGGAGTTTTTCCACAGAACTGATCAACATGCAAGGAAGCAAACAAGAGAAGGGGAGCTAACTCCGAGATTTTTGCTGAAGAATGGCAGTGTTAGTAGAGGACAGAACGGAAATGGTACTGCCTGCCAGAGGTCAGGAGTCATAGAAATCCAGCAGAAACTGTAAACAGGTTATTGATGACCATCCGTGATTGGGACATATGAGACCCGGGAGTGAGAAAATTGCTGAAAGGACCCAGAACCACAGAAGGAAAATTATCTGATGCCAAAGGAAATGAACAAACTAGAAAAAGAATGGGAACCTTCCTCCCTCCTTTTAACACCCAAGCCTCTACCAGTATCTCCAGCTAGATAGCTTCTCATGTTGGAAAGCAATTGACAAAAAACATGTCTAGAGAAAAACGAAAAAAAAATGTGGAGCCAAAGATAAAAAGACAAGACTATGTGGCAGCCTCTTGTTTCTTGAATGATTTTGCAAACCCCACTGTCATTTTCTGCAACAGTTTCCATGCGATTATTTGGGGGTGGGTAGCATATAGGAAACCCAGCTACAACACAATTCGGGAATAAATATTGAGTGTTTCATTTTTTTAAATAGAATCAGAATCTAGAAAGAATAAAGCAAACTGCATTGAAAAGCAGAAGGTAGACTTTAATTTCTAGAATTTCCCTTAATTTTGTGTATAGAAGATGACTGGACTTTCACAGTCATCTCTCTATATGTGATAGCCGCACAATTATAGCACATAACAAAGGTATTTCCTACATTGCTTTCAGGTGAGAGCCTATTGCTTTACTGATGACCTTCACCAAGATCTTCGTTTCCTGGCAGATTGGTTTCCTCCATACTTCACAAAGACCTGCTCCAATTCAGTCTGACCTTTTCTTTCCTCAGATTGAGCTATTACACAGTGAACCACTGCTGAATTGCCCCTATTGGGTTTGGAAGTTTTCTTTGCCTTAACTTCTTTTATACACATTATCATTCAGCATTTAATTAGAACAGCCACAAATGAAGACAAGGCAAATTTTCTTTAAAAAAAAAACAACAACAAAAAACATGCTAACATGAGGAGGTGCCTGGCTGGAATAACATGAAGACCAAATCTGCTATCACCTATACCTGAACTTCATCACAGCTCAGAATCTTTGGGTTAGCTTATTTTTTATAACATTAAAGTTCAATGTTCAAAGTAAAAAATGAGCAAATGCTCTAGTGAAGAAAGAGGCAGTAGTTCTGATTTTATTACAGTCTTAGAAATCACAGAATGTCACTTTTGATATGTTCTATTAGCCAAAGCAGTCAGAAGTCAGCATCTACCTCGTGATGGGGGAAAGTCGCAAGGTTACAGTATAGAAAACTACATAAGATAAAAGGTATTGTTGCTATTATCTTTGGAAAATAAAAATTTGCCATGACTTCATTCTCACAGAGATTAGAATTACTGGGGCATTCAAGTATTATAACAGACATACAGAGGAATGATTTCAGCTGATAAAGGTAAACACTATTGTTAAAAAGTACAAATAAAAGAATCTGGCTCAAGATTTTTAGCACAGAATTCTACCAGACTTTTAAAGAACAGTTAGCACCAATATTCCTCAAAATATTCCACAAAATAGAAACAGAAGGAACACTGCCAGATTTATTGTATGAGGCCAGTCATCCTGATACCAAAACCATACAAAAACTCAACAAAGAAACAGAATCACAGAGCAATTTCCTTCATGAACATAGCCGCAAAATTATTCAATAAAATACAAACCGAATCCAGGAGCACATCAAAAGATTTTTCTCTATATCAAGTGGACTTCATTCCAGAGATGCAGGAATGGTTTCAGTATGTGAAAATCAGCAAATGCAATTGACTAAATAAATAAACTAAAAGAAAAAAACACATGATCATCACATTAGATGCAGAAAAGGCATTTAACAAGACCAAACACCTCTTCATGGTAAAAGACTTGGAGTGATTAGGGATGTAAAGAACATACCTAAACATAATAAAGGTAATTTACTATAATCTGTAGCCAATATCAAATTAAATGGAGAGAAACACAAAGCAATATCACTAAAATTAGGAACAAAACAAGATTGTCTACTCTCTTCATATAAATTCAATATAGTACTTGAATAAGACAATAAGACAACTGAAGGAAATCAGGGAGATATGAATTGGACAAGAAAAAGTCAAAGTATTGTTATTTGTAGATGATATCACAGTATATGCAAGTAATCCTAAAATAAAAAAAATCCAGGATAGCTAAAACAGTACTGAACAATAAAAGAACTATTGGAAATATCAGCATCACTGATTTCAAGATGTACTTACTACAGAGCTATAGTAATAAAAAACTGTATGATATTGGCACAAAATCAGACACCTTGATCAATGGAATTGAATTGAAGACCCAGACATATTTTCACACACTTATGGACACCTGTTTTTTTTTTAAAAAAATAAAGAAGCCAAAAAAAAACCACTGGAAAAAAGCATCTTCAATAAATGATGCTGGTCAAACTGGATGTCTGCATGTAGAAGAATGCAAATAGATCCATGCTTATCACTCTGCACATTTTATGGGACTCATGGCTGTGAGAATGAGTTGATCTTTGAGTCTTGTTCCTGCTCTTAGGACTCTTCCTTTTGTTGGATTGCCATGCTCACCTTCGATGTGATAGATTTTTTTCTTTAGCTTATTATGTTTTATGTTGTCATGTTTGGCTCTTTTCTAATGAGCGACATAAAAGGAGTGGAGTTGGAGAGGAAGGGATGGGGGAGGAACTTCGAGGAGTAGAGGAAGGGAAAATTATAATCAGGATATATTGTATGAGAAAAGAATCCACTTTCAACAAAAGGAAAAAATAATAAAAGAATGTTACATGAAACTAGTTCCAGAAGAAGAAGTGGAGGAGGGGCAAGAGGAGGAGAAGAAGGAGGTGGTCTAGAATAAGAATTGTTTAGTTTCTGGATAGTACCAACTCTTGAACAACTGCCTGAAAGATAATCAGTTACTAACCAAAAAAGTTGTTTGGACAGAAAGTGTGTTTCAAACAAATTTACCAGCACATCCAAAAGTCATGTTATGGTAAAACATGGTAACTAAATTACTAAGAAGAGTATCTCAGATGTCATGGGATTAGAGAAGGAATTAGGAAATGACCAAACACATAGGGCATTGCAGGCCATGCAAAGTAGTTTATTTTTTATCCAGAGGATAATATAGTCTGAAATATTTTTACTAGTTACAATATTTTACTACTTATTATAAATATTTATTTATAAATAAGAAAGTCATATTTAGCTTTAGAAAATATAAATGTGTTTTAACTATGGAGAATGAATTAAAAGAGTTCAAGAAATAGAGAGAGAACAGAAAATTTGTACCATAATCCAGGCAAGAACTGAGTACAGTCTGGTCTATGTTGGTCCTAGGATAGACAGAGAGAAGGAAAACAATTGAGGGGTATATTAGAAGATCAAATTTATAGAGTATGACAGTAAGGACAAATTTAAGTCAGAAACTAGATGTCTAGGATAATATCTGTTTCTGAGGATTTCTGAAAGTATACTATGTCATATAGTATAGTAAGAGGCCATTTGATTATAGGAGATTAATGATTTGATCTCTGGCATGTTGAGTTTTAGGGGCTTACCATGATTACTGATAATAAAGTATGTTTGAAGTCCTACAATGGGAGTGTTTTATAACTTAACCAGGGCCATATTTTCATTTCAGTTTCTTAACAAACCACCAGACTCCTCTATGGACAAATCATATGACAGCTACTATTCCTACCCATGCACATACTTAGAGGCCATGTCTTATTAGATTCCTAATATCCGTGATGCCAGCATAAATTTTCCAGAATAGCAGTAACTTATATTTTCCAAGTTTATTTTACTTTGAGCTTCAGATTGAACCCAGGGCTTTGCATCTGTTAGACAAGTGCCCTGCCCCTGGGCCACATTACTAGCCATGCCGTGGTTTAATTATTAATAGTTCCCCCTCTTAGTGGCATACGTCTTATCTTGCATTAGATGATATCTAACTATGTATCACTCACTTACTGTCTGCTCAAAAATTGAATAGAGCGAAATTTTCACTCTCCCCATTAGAGCAGAAAATAAAATTAGGCTTCTATGATTAACAGAGAACCTTGAGACTGAAAAATTCATGAAGGAGAGAGAAGTGGGAGGGTCATGATAGGCCATGGATGAATCAACCTTATGAGTAATTCAAATTTATGAAGAAGTTGCATTTCCAAATCCGAGTCAAGATCTACAGATGAGGTAATGAGGAATTACCATAATTTTGAGGAACTAGAAGAAGCTCACAGAGAAAACCAGCAAGCTTTGCGTAATGGAAATTCATCGTGAATACTTCCGAGATCTCACTTACTGTGATACCAAGTCTCATTCCAGTGTACATTTTCTTGGACTCCAATGATATCATTTCTATATTACTTATTATCATGTATGAATTCTACCCAGCCCCCCTTAGAGCAGACCTAAGGACACAGATTTGCATAAAAGTGAATTATTTGGGAGATTATACCAGCACATCCTAGTAAGGGAGTGGAGAAATGAGAGAAAGAAGATTAAAAAATATTTCAGTGTTAGTGAGGATATTCCTGATAGAGGCAACAGAGCTCATTCATAGTGGGAGCCTCTGGGATATAGGATAAAGGACAGCTGAGAGTTAGCTACTCCAGGAGAAAGGAAGCTAAGATCTTTATTCGCCACTTCCAATCATCATTGGTGAAGAGTAGGAATCGGAACTACTTGGCACTCTCAGTCTGCCCCATGCAAGAGATGGGCACATTCTTGCGACTTGGGGGAAGCCCTCCAGCAGAAGATCCCATGCACTTGCCATATGACATTACTGATGTGAATACTTCATACAAAAAGATACGAATAGGTACCAATGAAATTTCCTGTGCAGGTCAGGTCGCATTTCAGGTGTTCCAGAGGTGTCATTTGGGGATAAAGGAAATAAGTGGGACAGATCACTTTTATAGGGACATTTGACTTCACAATAGTGAACTCTGAATTTATAGCTGGTGAGAAATAATGTATTGATATGAATTACAATGGTGTTGAAATTTCCTTAAGATGCATCTCTACATGCTTTGTTAATGAGTCATTTTCAGATATCCAGCATACCATAGAATCATGAAGTTAAAAAATGTCCTTGGAAATTACCTTTATATAGTCTTGCACACTCTTTCCCTAATGTAAGTTTGTTCAACTTTAATAAATGAACATTAAGATTGGGCTTTAAGTAACTAAAAATATTTCAGGGGAATATTCTTTGCTTAAGAGGAGACAAGCTGCAATGCTTTGGTTAGGGATGTGAATTGTGTAATTCTTTGTCAAGCTATCAAAATACATTAACATGCACATACAATTTTGATCACTACTGCCCCAACACAGTTTATTAACTCTCCTAATTCAGAAAACAACACAAATCTGTATATAGGTAAGATATCAACTTAGAAAAGTAGCCACGCATCTTGTTTTCTCAACTAGAACTGGTCCAGTTCTTATTAAGGCAATCAGCATTTAGAAAATAGTTGACCATTTCAAATCAAATTTCTTGTTAGAAGTAATGTTGCTATATATTGAGCTAGAGCCACAGCCATTTAATATTGTGGTTAAAATCAATGGTTAGGAGCACTTGTTGCTCTGGTAGAAAACATGAGTTTGGGTCCCAGCACCCACATGGTGACCCACAGCCATTGTTAGTTCAAGTTCCAGGGGATTTTACATCCTTTCCTGACTTCAGTGGGCACCAGGAATGCATGTGGTGTATATACATACATGCAGGCAAACAAGCAAACACAGAAAACAAAATAAAATAACCTTTTAAAAAGATTCGAAGTTATTTTACAAAAATAATACAGTGTAATATTCTGGAAGTAACTATTTATAAGCCAAAGGAATTCTAGTCGGTGATTAAAATGACTACATTTTGACAAACTGTGGCTTTCTATAATGGTCTCTGTATGCTGCAAAGAGATGCTTCCAGGGACAAACCTCCTAATTGTTTATTTAATACCAGTGGTAAGCCCTGAGATCATATATGTGCAAGCAGTGCTACGCACATTCAGAAGATTGATATTTCATTTATTTATTTGTGTGTGTGTGTTCAACAATAATAACTGGAGCAAAAAAAAAAGGCCATGAATCTGAGAGGAGTCAGAGAGTAGGGCTAGGGGAAGGAGAGAGAGGAAGGAAAAGGTCTAATTATATTTCTATTTGTAAAAACTGCCATAAATCAAAGCTATTGAGGTCTTCTTCCCGTAGTCATTCTCTAAAAATACTTCTTCTAAGTCCTGGAGCTCGAACCCAGCCGTGTATGTGTTAGTCAAGCGATCTTCCACAGAGCTACATCACCTGTCCCTGCTTCTTCTCATCCTGGTTTTAAAAAAAAGTAGATAAGTTTTACTACTTTCCCCATTTAAAGGTACAATTCAGCAGTGCTTAAGAACCATCGCACCATTGTGCAACTATTACCATCACACAGAACTTTCTCTTAATCTTCCAAAACTGAAATCCTGGGCCTATTAGTTGCTTCTTAATTATTCGTCCTACCCCAGTGCCTGACAGCTACCATTCTAATTCCTCCTCCAGAAAACCCAAGCCCACTGCTCCAGGTCCCTCAGAGAAGTAGAACCACATACAGTCTGCGTCCTGTTGTGTGTGACTGGCTGATTTTGAAATCGACCATCACAACTGTGTTTTCTCAAGTCAATTAAATTAATGTGGCATGTGAGGTACTGCTTGTTTGTACTGAGTTCAAGCCCTAGTGAGACTCCACACATGCCCAGTGCCCAGTGCTCAGTTCACTGGTGGTTAGAGAACAAGAACACACATCTCACACCCTGTGGCCAAAGCACGTCATTTCATTGTCCTTGCGAGAAGATTCACAGAAGGCCCATCCAGGTGCTTTATATAAAAATAACAGTTCCCTCCAGCTACCTAACCTAGATTTTAGGTTATATAAAATGATTTGCTTGGAAGGAAAATGTTGAATAAACACATTGAGGATTGGGGCGATATAGTTACCCTGAATTCTTTAAGGCTACATCCATCCTTCAGAGGATTCAAGAGCAGCTTCTAAATGGTATCTGAAAATCTCAAATAGCTCATTTCCTTTCCAGTGCCTTGTTTGGAGAGAAGTGTGAGCATCAGCTCTGGCCAATAACTAAGGAAAGGTTGGCCAGATGGCTTCTGAGGAAGGGTGTCTGGCTCTTAAAAGAGATCCACATGAGAAGTGTATTCTTTTTTCTTCGGCAGGATATTTTCACTCCAACACATGATGTTATCTTGTGACTATGAAAAGTACCAAGATCAGCCCCAAAGCCACCATGCTGAGGATGGCAGAGCAGAAAGAGAAAAACCCTGAGACTCAGGTCGAACTAGTCCTAAAAGTGTTCAACTTTTATGGAATGTGAAATTACAATAGGCCCTTGTCGAAGCTGTTGAGATTCATGCTTCTGTCTGCAACTTACGGACAGTTAACTGATGATGTAGACTGTGTGAGGCCACAGAAAGATTTTTCTGAGAGGCAGATACTAGGAGGGAGTTTGGTTCACAGGAGGTTTCTTAAGGAGTATGTTGGAGAAGACAGAGGAAAGAAGCAGATCCAGGTAGAAGTGAAACTGTAAACTAAGAAATGTGAGAGCCAGGGGTCAAAAGGTGGACCAAGAGAACCAGAATTTTTAATGCCTTCATCTTTTTAAGTCACTGGAATGTGTCTCTTTGGGTAAAACATGACCTTGAAAAGCTTAGACAAACCCTGACATCGACAGCACTCTCAGCAACCAAGAGAAACTCTTCATTAGAGAGAAACTGGATGGTAGGGTACATCGCAGAATCTATTACACCTGGTTACTGGAACCATTCAAAGGCCAGATGTCTGCCTTATACCCATATAAAATACAGCTTGGAGACCGATAACTTCCAGTAGTCAGCAGCTTATATTGGTGATTCCACTCATGTATTTTTGCCATGTTTGCTTTTATTTAACTTCCCTTTGCTGATTGCTGAGGGCTAATAACTGAATTGTTATATTCCGCTATTAAACTTATAAACAGCCATGTATCACTAATACGCTGTTATCTGCCGTGTTTAATGTCATCAAGCTGGTTTGGTGTTTACTAAAGAATCAGCTGAACTTCCAAGACTTTCTGCCTCTTAAAACTCTTCCATCAGCTTCTCATTCACATCCGAGTCTCATCTCAGTCCCCTTTCCTGTCATTTTGCTCACTTTTAGTCTTGAGTCACGGGTATTCTCTAAGTTGGTGTCAAAGATGCTGCCTTGCGTTTGTATAAATACCATGCCCTGCCGTGTTCTGACTTTCTTCTAAGCTTCCTAGATTCTCAGACTACTTCTAGTAGCAGAGTTTACACCAAACATTAGCTCTTTATCTTCCAGGACATCTAGATATTTTTGGAGGACCTGACTGCATCCAACTTAAGACCATCGAGAAACATTTCTTTATCGTTCTTTCTGAAGCAAACTTACTTCTGACTTCCTAGTTATATTTTTATTCTGTTACCCTTCAGTTGTCCTCATTCAAAAGCCTGGGTTCCCATTTGCTTGTCAGCTGTGAAAGACAGGACACAATTCTTGATTGATCTAATTTGACTGGCTAGTCAATTTTTAAAAAAAGCATTAATCCTGTTTAATAGCATTTTCAGAGACACTAGACGTTTCATCAACTACAAATGTTTACTAAAGGCTTCCTACATAGTACTGTATCAAATTCTGAGGAAGCAAGAAAGACCAGTTATTTGTCTGTAAGAACTCTAATATAGAGATAAACGGATGGCATGTTACTTCATGCGAGGAGCAAATAAGTCTATACCATCTGTCAAGTGAATTATATAGGAGTAGACTCGAGCACTAAAGATATTTTGACTACCTTAGGAAGGCTAATAAATAATTTTTAGGAATTACTCACAAAGTTTGAGATACTAGAGGTATCTCAAGCTTCTTATCTCGACTGCCTTATGGTTACTGTAACTAATCCAAACAGATCATGTTTGGTACTAAGAAGTTTCACAAAGGAAGTGAGGTTTGTTTCCTCTAGACCTCAGATATCCCAAGGGATCAGTCTCCTCTCCCCACATTCATCTTAGAAAAGCTATCATTGACTAAATTTCTCAAGTAAAACCTTGCACATCGAGTTTGCGTATAGCAGATACATGAGTTGGTCCCATGATTTTCATCTGCGAATGTTTCCTGGATTTACCTAGTTGCCTGCATGTCCTTCCACCCATTGGTTGGTCTTGAAGATGCTTTTGAACTCCTGGTTTTGTTTTCCAGTTGATTTGTTTGTTCTTTCTTATTTTTATTTATTTATTTTTTTGGTACTTATCCTTATTTTGGTAGTGTTTTATTACATTTGTTTGGTTTGTTTGTTTATTATGTGTATGGTGGTGATGGCCAAGCCACAGTGTGTGTGTGTGTGTGTGTGTGTGTGTGTGTGTGTATTTAAGTCAGAGGGCAATATGAGAGAGTTAGTTCTCTCCTTTCACCATGTGGGTCCAGGGATCAAACTCAGGTCAT
This sequence comes from Alexandromys fortis, assembly GCF_014885135.2. Lineage (NCBI taxonomy): Eukaryota > Metazoa > Chordata > Mammalia > Rodentia > Cricetidae > Alexandromys > Alexandromys fortis. The sequence goes on along the minus strand of NW_026068029.1, from coordinate 2,500,572 downwards.
CAAATTTGGCAAGAAGTACATTTACTCTCTGAGCCATCTCACTGGCCCATTTGGTATTGTTCTAAATACACCCGTGTAATAGCGGTTAAACACTACATTCTAGGTAGCAGGAGCTATACCATTCTTATAGCCTTCTATTGCTTAGAGCCATAAGGTGAGTGCTCAATAAGTCATTTGGAGCCAATGGATAATAGTTTATCCTATTCTAAGATGAGTATATCTTTTCTGTACCACGCCAGTGGCTTCATGGAGTGACCTTCTTTGTAGATGCTGGGGTACCTGACATCACAACTCATCCATCTCTTTCATCCCTTTCTCAGACCATCTGTAGCAAGTGAGGAATCATAGTTTTGCCACGGCATTACATATAAGGGGCTCTGAGCTTCTCTTACTGCCTCTGAGCTTTTTCTGAAGCTTTCAGAAATAGTTCATCTGAAGAGGGTTTGTAGCTTCAGTGTGTGAGTGTTAGTTAATAAGACTGTGGGGTAGGTAAAAACCCCTTTCCTCTACCTTTTTATGCTTTGCACACAGGGCCCTGCAATTTCAGCAGACAAAAGACAGATTAATAGAAGAAAAGACTCTTTTTATTTGATGTTAATATTTTTACGTGGCATAAAGATCTCATAGAAAAGGAACTGAAAACCACAAAGAGCCAGTCAAACACACGGGCTTAAATATAATTTGAACAAAAGGTAATGAGTTTGAGGAGCAGTGACAAGACAAAGGGAAAGGACTTGAGTATCTAGGCTTGGTAAATTGTGCAAAGACAAATACCGAGGCCTATTGAAAGATAAAGGTTATTTAGTAAGGTTTGTTTTGCATGTTATTTTTGAGCTGATAAGAGCCTTGAGTTATCTTGGTGATTAACAGTCCTGTGATTAAGAGTCTTTTCTTCCTGCTAGGAGAGAGGGGAGGGGAAGCACCTTGAAATGGGGCGTTTATGCCCTGATTTTAGCCTAACAAAAAGGTGGGGAGAGAACTTTTCTCTTTATGTACTGCTTTTTGAATTAATTAAATTCTCAAATTGGAATGGCAGATTGTAATACACTTTACTCCCCTCTCCAGGGACAACTCTTAATGGGTATGAGGCTGAAAGCTGTAGGATAAATGGTCCTTCCCTTTCTTCTAGGAGATGTGGTATAGGGGTGTCAGTGAAACTAGTATCTCTCAATGTCGTCCTTTGCCCACCAAACTAATTGACCTCAAATCCTCCACAAATTACTGCTTGTTTATCCATCTCTCCCATCCTCCCTCCTTTCATCCCTTCCTTTCTTCATTACTTCTTTCATTGCTTTCTTTAATTCTTCTCAAGACAGGGTCTCATATGATTTTAGCTAGCCTTGAACTCTTTATTTAATCAAAGCTAGTCCTCCTTCACAACTCTTGGGAATATAGGCATTTGCCACCATACAGGGAGACAATTGCCTTAAAAGCAGTAATTTATTTTATAGGTTCTGTTTTCTAAGGCATCTCACATTAAAATAGTCTTCTTGCTTTTGCTTCTTTACAGTCCCACATAGCTTACAATAAAGACTAGTAAATTACTTTAAGCCTTTGTTCACATACCTTTTTCTATACTTCTCAGAATTCCCTTCCTGTAATCTTAATGTATCCCCTACCCCCTAAAATCCGTGTATTAAACTCAGCCACTGGTATGACAGTATTAGGTAGAACCTCGAGAGAAATCAGTAAATCATGGGTTCAGAGCTATCTTAAATGACACTTTTAAAAAAGTGTAAGGGGTTTGTTTGCTTCTTCTACCTCATGAGAACACAAAAAGAAACACAATCTTGAACTCACAGACTGGGCCCTCAACAGACACTAAAGCTCTTGGCACTTTGGTCTTGGCCGTCTCAGACTCCACAATTACCAATAATAGTTTTTGATGCTTATAAATGACTTCATGGCATTTTTCGTTCTGACAACACAAACGAAACCAAGATATTCTCCCATTGTTGGGGTTCTATGGTAGAGTTAATAAAAATTGAGAATGCCCACTGGAATATAAACTCCAAATCCTTTGCCAGCATAAAATATGTCTCCTGTAATATTTGGAATATGTTTATACTATCTTCTATTTATGTGGAATTTGAGTTTAACTGGGCATCCTATCATAGTCAACAGCCCTGCCAACTATGCCTTTATCTTTTAAAATGCATCAAAGCCCACATCTCATCATTTCACAACTTGTAACCCTTCTTCCAATGGAGGCTCTTTCTTTCGATTAGAACTTTAAAGCAAGTGGGGCTTACTAATCATCACTATTGTCATCACCATTATCACAGCTGATATAGTCTCCTGATGAACTTCAAGTTTTCAAAGCATTTGCCTATGTGCTGTTTTATTAGTTTCAGCACCCTTATGATATCGCCGGTATGAGAATTTTAATTACAATTTGTAAAATCAGAGATTCTTAAGAGCCTTTGTTTCACCTGAGTCCATGTATAGTTCTTGGAGAAGGATACTGAAACCTGGGATGTCAAGCTCTAAACCAAGTGCTCTTTCACGATGTTATGGACCTGGCTTTCATATAGAGAGGCGCTAGGAGGAGTTGGGTGAGGAAGGAACGAGGCAGTCCTAATTCCTCAGTCTTTGCATAATAGCCAGCAAGTCGCTTCCTCTGAGAGGAACTTCACTTCCTTATCCATAAGGCAGAACTCTCAAAGCACAAGCCCTCCATTTTCTTTTTAGGTTTTTATGCCATATAGTTTTCTCAGACTCCTGAAGATAAGGCAGCGCTGAGGATGAAGTACAGCCCACTGAGAACTTGTCAAATACGGGTCAGTTCTGTCCATTTTCAAACAGTCTTTCTACTGTATCAGATACCTTCCCGGTCTTCAAAAGGAGTTAAAGTACTCTTTGTTCTCGTGAAGAAAATGTTCTCTGAACTTAAATTAAAAACTGGGCAAAGTGAGTGTTTTGTACTGAAATAGAAACGATATTAAATTAAGTTGCTGCTGGTTCTTGATAATTTTGCTTTCCTTGCCCCTTTGCTCAGGGGGAATATTGATTCTTTAGCCAGGGTTAAGCAAAGAATAATTATCTGAAAGTCAAATATTCATTATAGGTTATGATTATTAAATATGGATTTTAATTTTCAATAAATTAATACTTTTTGTAGGCCTATAAATAAAACCTATTTTTCTTTTCTGATGGTAAATGATGAATGCCTTAGAACAATTTTCAAATTCTGTAGTACTAAAGCAAAGGAAACCTTATACTTTTTGATGCCACCATGCATTTTAGCTTTACTACCAACTTTCCTATGTCTTCCCTCCTTTGATATTCCAAGGCTAATAATAAAATAATAGAGGTTCTGAAATATGGATCCAGACATTTACGTGTTCAATTGTAATCCCAAGCTGGTCAGTATGAGCAAGTAACTCTATCTCCAGAAATTTGAGGTTTTTTTTTTTTCTCCCGTGTGAGACTTCTTTTGAGGATCAGATGAAAACTATAAGTAGTCAGTGTAAGTGAACCTGTGTTCATTATCCACAATATTCCGCACTGAAGTATGCTCATTCATTGGCACTGGTGACTAATTTTTCTCAGTCATTTAGTTAACCTGTTACTGAAAAGACAAGTGGCAAGACTTTATATCACTATTTCTGTGGCACTGAGTACCCCCCCCCCCACACACACACACTTCTGCATACAGGAAAGCATATACACACCTACTGCTCTAGTCTTACAACCAGGTTTCACATAGCTTTTAAAAATGTGCCCTACAAAGTGTCATTCAAAGAAAGGAGTGTTGCTGCTTTTATAGTCTGTCAGTTCCCTGCCGTATGATGTTCTCAGAGCATCTTTGGAAGCAGGCAACACTGTGAGGTTGTCTCTTTGATATTCCTATGACAGTACTGACAAACTAGGTTGTCAGGCTGATGCCTTTCTTCAGTGACCGCTGATTCCCTCCAGAGTGCCTCGCCATTTTCCCTCCCTCTTTCCCTGGAGGGAATATTGAAATAACCATCCTGCAAAATCACCATGAACACACATTACATAAATTATATTCCTGTCTCTTCAAAATGTATTTTCAGTTTCACATAAGATTGAGAATCTCACACCACACAAAACTCTACAGATCCCTCTATTTGGTAGCTTTCTGCTCTTAATAAAGATCCAATTCCTGAATATACCCGTCAGAGTCACTCCTAAACAAACAGTCAACTACTCCCGTGAGCTAAATGTCTCATCTCATCTTCTCTCTGGGTATTACTGGGTGGTATCCAAATCTTAGGTTTTTTAATACAGAATGCCAAAATCAACAGGAGTCTAACTTTCTAAAGCTATGATTTCATATTCTGTGCTGGAATCTGTTTTATAATGTCTTTGCCAAGAAATCATTCAATTTTTTGAATATCTCTAATTTCCTCTCTTGTTATCCATAAAAGACTTTGGATTAATATCATGATTGTTACTTAGTAAATGGATTGAACAAGCAGATTCCCCAAAGGCAACTTGCTCTAAGTCACTTGGCAATTGTAAGGAAAAAAATAATTCTTTTATCTGTCAGTCTTAGATTCATGATTGACATCTGTAGAAAGAAAGACAGATCAACAATAGAAAACCTAAAAATTTATGAATATTAGCTTGTGTGACTTGGGAAACTTTATAAAGATGTGGAGACTCAACGAAAGAGTTAAATTATAGTGGCTTTTCTACTGGATTTGATGTTGTGGGTGTGTATACCAGGCTAAGAACAGTATGATTGATAGAAAGACTAAGAAAAATCAGGAAGACCTTGTTGTTCAGATTCTTCCTCCGTGACCATCCATCAATAAGGACACTGCTCTCCTCTGAGTATAAGGAAACCACATCTCACAAGAATATCTTCTGACTTCCTTTAGGGGAAAGCCAGAAAACCTCTCCCAGCTATTAGAAGCCGCTTCAGAAGGGGACAAGAAACATCAGTGGAAGCTTCAGTGGTTTTTACTAGTTCTTTCCATTCAAACTATTCAATATGCTGAGGTGAAACATTTCTGGTGACATGCTCTGAATCCCATCACAATGGCAGTTGTTCCAGGATGGTCGTCTCTAAAACACTGGAGCTCATATCTCCCAGAGTTCTCTTTGACTGTTCCAACAATGGGGGGGGGGGGGCACGTGTAACTCTCAAAGAATGTGTGAGAAAAGTAAAAAATCTTTTAAGGAATGTCTTCACTTCTTTTAAAGAACACTGTAGGAAATAAAAAAAAATACAAATTGAAACTGATCTCTGTTCAGGTTTCTAAGTAGTTATACCTAATAGAAAAAAAAGCACCTGTGAATTCTCTAGGTTCTTAATAAATGAGAAAAGGTGAATAATCCTCTCTTTGAAAGTCAGGCCTGTTACCTTTGATTGAGAAAATGATCCTTTTGGAAGGAAATGAAAGAAGATATTTTGTTCAGCCTAGGGCCATCACACATCAAATGATCATCTTGTCTAAACCTAATTCACTTTTTGAGAGGAAGCAAGCAGGAACGTGGTCCAGATAGCTTTATTTTTTTTTTTTTCATTTTCGGGATGATTCTCCTTCCCAAGCCTCTGAATAATCAGCTTCTACCAGAACATTTCTGAATCTGTATAGCCCGGACAACATAATGATGCAAAATGATTTGCTTTTTGTTAGCCAGTCTTCGGTTGCATGGTCAATTCCCATACACAGAAGTTCTGTGGCTGTAGTGCTGTCAGAATGGCCTCACAGAATCCCAGAACATAAAATAACTAAAGAAATGGCATCAAGACTTAAAACTGGCAGGTGAATAGGACGAAGAAGAGACAGACAGGGATACAGCCCATCATCTATACTTGTTCCTTCTTGCCTCCCCCTCCTCAAGATAATGATCAGCTCCCGGAGACATTTAGGATTCCTTGGGAACATAATTTGAAAATTAATGACATAGTGTAAAACAGATGGACTGAAGCAATCGATGAAGTCTTGTGCTAATCCTGGCTTTAAAATATTGGCTGTATGAGTCAGTGCAAATTACTAGGGAGTCTCTGGGCCCTTGCAGCATTTGACTGGAGATAGTCTTAGAGTTGAAGTAAGAGAGATAATGTGTATAATGAGTCATGTAGATATGTCTGGCATCAAACAGTCATGCAGTAAAAGACAGCTTTTATTGTTATTGAGAGAAACACTTGGGGTGTCAAGTGTTTCTATGAAATTTTTTTGAGCTGGAGGTTTGTAAAGAATCACAGTGTTCTCTTCTTTTCTCTCTCTCTGTCCATCTTCTGCTGAAGATGCAGCCTCTGCCTCCCTCCTGCCCCCTCCTCTTTCCTCTGTCTCTGTCTCTGTCTTTCTCCCATACCCCTACCTTCCCATGACCTCCCAATACCCACTAAATAAACTCTCCATACCGCCCCCCCCCCCAAAAAAAACTCCACATTCCTTAAGAATTCTTCATGTGCTTTCAAAATCCTTGTTTGTTTGTTTGGTTGGTTGTTTATGCTGGGGATCAAACCCAAGACCTCATATAAACTAAGCAAGCAATCAACCTAGCTGCAGCCCTAGACACAGGATCCATATTTTAACAAACAAAACCTAACCCTTTCTTCTTTGAAGTCTGAAAGCTACATAAACACGGAGGGAGAGACAATAAAGAAGACTGCAATTTGAAGGCGAGTGCAGTTGAAAGTCACAAGGCACTTTTACTACCAGGAGATACCGGTTGATTCAGCTGACTGCCTGGGTTCGCTTTCCTTTGACCTGAAAGCATGATTGTCCCCAGGAACGAGCAAGCCAAACAATTTGAGCACTAAGGAGGAACTTCTAAATCAGTTGGTTCAAACTTTACAGTTTTACTGCACAGTAAAGAGTGAGAGCATGGAAGGGGGCGGGAGAAGGGAGCCACAGAGATTGGTTTTGAAATCTAAATACTTCTAGTAAGCCTGCCCCACTAACTCTCCAGTCCCTTCTTGTAAACTCTACTGGTGTTTCACTATAGGGTGAGAAAGGGCTGACTGCTTCAGAGTGAAGCACTGTGGCATTTAGATAGCCAAGCCTAACCTTGGTCCTTCAGGCCAAAGGAGCCAAAATAAAAAGGCCTCCTGGAGGGAAAAAAAAGACTCTAAAGTGGTCATGATTATTGTTTCCTTCTGGTTAAGATGAATATGCTGAGGACCTCATCAAGCTTGAAGAAGCCTTCTGCCTTCATATACCTCTTCTTCCTAAATCTTTCAAAAAACAAACAAACAAACAAACAACAACAACAAAAAAAAAAACCCTGGCTAGGACATTAGGGAGAGTAAAAGGGAAGGGCTTGAGTTCATCAAAGCTATACCTCTCGAGAGTGGAAGAATTGGGGAGTTGGTGATAAAAAATAGGATTCACAAGTTGAAAGTTAAGCAAACATATGAAAGTTTAAGATATTGGTATCAAAATGCAAAATCCGGGGCTTTTCTTCTTCATGCTTTTCCTGCATATTGACTCCCCAAACAGAGTGAGAATGATATAGGCTCGGAGCAGAGACAAATAGACTAACTTTCTGTAAGGATGCGATGGTGCAATGTAAGAACTGAGCAAACTGTTAATGGCGAAAGCATTTACTCATCCTTGAAATATCCACGTGTATTTCAATGAAGACTGAAGAAAGGATCTTAATCGTTGAGAAGACTAACGACACTGGAAGACAATGAAGCAAATGGACTTAACAGTCTTTTGAGTCTGGATGTTGAGATATAGTGATAGAAAGCTTGTCCAGCATATACCAGGTTTTGAGGTTGATTCCAGCATCAAAAAAAAAAAAAACAAAAAACAAAATACCTTCCAATGACATACAAAATTAATCAGAGAGGATAGAAACATTGTATCTATGTATTCTCTGCTCTCTAAGATGACAGTCATATGTGGCTATTGAAAACAGGAAATATAAATAAATAAATAAATAAATAAATAAATAAATAAATAAATAAATGCCGGGGGCACACTAGAGGCAGAGGCGGGCGGATCTCTGTGAGTTCAAGGTCAGCCTGGTCTACAAGAGCTAGTTCCAGGACAGGCACCAAAACCACAGAGAAGCCCTGTCTCGAAAATCCAAAAAGAAAAAAGACAGTATGAAATATAAAAAGCAGGATTGAAGAAATAAATTTTAACTGGATGTTTAGGTAACCTAAAATTTAAAGTATACATATGTAGCTAGAAGCTCCTGTGCTTTCTCATCTTGTCTCATTGGTGGGTCTCCACCCACCTAAGGCTTTGCCACCTTTCAAGAGAACATGACTATTTCACTGATGTCATTTTTTTTTTGCCAGGTTGAAAAATTATTTCTAGGAAGCTTAAATTGCCCACAAGAACATTGTTTTTGTTACAAATAGGTGATATTTCACATACCATATAAATGTCATGTTCAAAATTACTAAGAAGTTTATGTGTAAGGTATTAACCTCATTTTGACCCTGGATTTCTCTGTAGTTTTTGGTTTTTGTTTGTTTGTTTCGGTTTGAGTCTTTGGTCTTTTGAGACAGGGTTTCTCTGTAGCTGGGATTAAAGGCATGCACCACCACTGCCCAGCCCTTTGTAGTTTATGTTAAGTGAACCTAAGAGCCTTTACCAGCTCTGAAAGGATGTTATCTGAAGTGGCTACTATGATGCTATAAAGATCAGAAAGTATATGTTTGCAAAGTTAAAATTGTCAGGGCTGGGGAGATGGCTCAGTAGCATGCAGAAAGACCTGATCTCATCAATCTGTGGCATCCATAAACATATACAGCTGTGAGCAACAGCACACACATCTGCACAAATATGAACACATATGTATGCATATGACATACAAAAATAAAAATAAGAAAATTCTGGATGGACACACATGAATTTGATAGAATTATCAAATTGTAATATGTTTTTATATATAATAACAAGTTATAAGGGATAACCATAAAACATAATAGTAAAATACCATATATATCTGAAAGGTCTTGAAAGACCCTACAGACCCCCTCCTCAAAACCCGCAGCTAGCATGCTCCCGGGGGGAACGCCCTGTTTGCTTGAAAAATTCTCAGATCAGCAGCCAGCCTGCTCTCATAAGAACATTCCATTTGCTTAGGAGAGCAGGATGTCTACGAGATAGGATGACTGCAAGGCAGGATATCAATAAGATAGGACATCAACAAAGCAGGTTGACTGCAAAACAGGATATCTATAAGAATAGGAACAGGATGACTTTTGCTGACACCCATGCTGAGAGAGGAAACCATTCATGGCCCCGCCTCATTCCAATAACCACGATTTTGCTTCTGTAAACTTGCTTTTTGCTCTTCCCTATAAAAAACCCACCCTCCAGTTGGCAGGTGCGCAAGTCCTCTGAAAGACTTTGCTGCCTGCAGGTACCTGTGTCTACTCAATAAACCTCTTGCGATTTGCATCTGTGTGGTCTCGGCCTGTTCCTTGGCGTCAGGGAGGTCTCCTCCTGAGAGAAGGACCTCTTTGAGAGTCTTTCAGTCTCTCAGTTTGAGGCAAAAACTCTAAGGACAATTTCCCTAGGCTACTTACTATTTTATTGTCTATAATGCAAAAAGGCTATTTCTATTTTTTAATTCTAAAATAGTTCATCAGTTTAGCTTATAGTTTATATAATACTGAATATGTAATATTGAATGTGTAATATGCAATATGTAAATACTGAAAAAGTACCATAATGAATTTTTTGAAGCCCATTATAAAACAAGAATTGATAATAGAAGTTATTTCCAAAGAAATCATTTTCAGAAAAAAAAATTGCTTTGAACTCTGCTCTGGGAAACAGACACACAGCTGTTCTGTAATAAGAGTATAGCTATTGGGTCAGGAAGATGACTAAGTGTGTAAAAGCCCCATACATAAAGGCCTGAAGACTCAAGTTCAATTCTCAGAACCTACATAAGAATCTTGATGCAGTGGTGCAGATCTCTATTCCCAGCACTCCTATGAGAAAATGGGAAGTAGAGGCAAGAAATTGCCCAGAACTCATGGGCCCATTAGCCTGAGAGTACAGAGACCAGCAGAAACAAGAGAGACCCTATCTCAACAATGTGGAAGGCAAGAAAAGACTCTTGCAAGTTGTCCTCTTATGTTCATCCATGCTGAGACAGAAAGAAAAGAAAAGAAAGAAAAGAAAAGAAAAGAAAAGAAAAGAAAAGAAAAGAAAAGAGAGAGAGAAAGCAATTACCTAGGGATCATAGAGGGTTTTACTTCCTTTACCTGAAAAAAAAAAAAAAAACAATTGTGAGAATGTGTGGTCGGTCATACCCGTCACAGTCTACAGGGACTCCTCTGCAGACAGATCAAGAAGACAGAATTCCTTGAATGTTCTGAACTGGTAAGGCCCTCCCATAGGGCTTTCACCCTTCAGTGAGCCTGGCTGATGTCTAAGAATAGATTAGTGTGTTCATGTTCTGACTTCTCCCTTTTCAATTACTAGTTCCTCCGATCTTAGACAATGTCATGAAACAGAAACCTTCCACCAAGGATCTGCCTCTTTTCTCCCAGCCGGCCCTCTCCCAGAAGACATAACTTTAAATATACAAATTGATTTTTACTGGTAGCCTTGCTTGGAACCAATTTATCTACAATTAAAAATGCGCTTTTTAGATTATATGAAAGCTATTTTCAAAGTTGAGGACTAAAGTTTCTAGTCTGGCAAATCATAACTTGAATTTACTGCCATATAACTTTTACAAGTTACTTAACGTTTGTGTATGAATAGTCCTCTTTTTACAGTGAAAATAGATAGCAAAGTCAGTCTCATATATGGTAGGAAACATGAAAAGGTAAATGTTCAGCGATTTTGGAGGGTTGGTTTTGAACCTAGCCACTATCACAAATATAGTTATAAAAATTCCACTGAAAAATTCTATTAAAATAAAAATAATAATCATTCAATACTTGCCACTTTTGAATTATTTTTACTATAATCTGTGTTTGAAATGATTTAGATTTCTGTCTAACGTAGCTGGGACAGCGGAAGTACTACATAGTAGCAGACTATTACACGTCCCTTCCTAGTTAGTAGCTGGATCTCAACTAAGGCAAAAATATTTACGTTGCGGAGACCATAAAACATGACAAATTAGGACATTTTGCTTTCTAAAATAGTTCTTCATAAGTCAATTACTAGCACATCACTGCTTGTGTCTATGGTATACAAATCAGTTGAGATCCTGTCTGTGTAAAATGGGTTAAATGGGTGACTCATGATATATACTCAATCAGTGGTAACGTTCTTGGTGGTGTTATTATCATCTGATCGAACAGGGGGTGGGTTCGTTATTGTCTAGTTCAGTGCACTTAAATATTTCTTAGATTTTATGAAAAGTCAGTAGTTTTATGTATTTCTATTTTTTAAAATTTGAATTACAATTTAGCACACCTATTTGTCTCAGAAGAAAAAGGAGAGTTTTAGCTATTGGAATAAGTAGTAAAACAAATAATAAGCATGCCAATTATGTAATAGATAAAGTTTCTTGGTTCTTTTTATGTATGATTCAATTTAGGAAAATTTCACTGGGTTATTAGTCCTTTCTTTTTTAACTGGGCATTACTTTTTATTAGCACATGCTACTTGTATGAAGTAAAGAATTACAAAATGTTGCTAGGGTACTTTGTGATCATGCTCTCAGTTTCTGTTTCTTATTCCTCTCCTCTCTTTTCTCCCTTTGTTGTCATTCCATGTGCCTACAATTCTACCTTTAAGTAAGAAAAAAAGAAGGCCAAATATTGGCAATAGCATATGATTGGACCTACTATCATATTTAGCTTAACAATCTGATATTCAAACTGATATGAACTTTCCTTTTTATATTTCACATTCATTTATTTGCTTTGATTCATATTAGAATATTTTTTTATTTTCTTTAACTATTTTTATTGAATATAGAATTTTTCATGATCTTTACTTTTCTTCACCATTCCTGTAGCACAAACATAATTTAATTAAGATAAATTCAATTGTATGCCGCTTAAATGAAGGTGTGTGAAATTATTTGGCCATAATAGCTTTATGCTTTCTATGCTAATGAATAATATGATATTGCTGCCATACTTTAAAAAATTACAAAACAAACGAATTATCTCCAGGCTTTGAGATAAAGGACAGAAATAAGTAGTTGATATGTTTGTGCAGAATTTATGTCATTTTCTGGTTCAGATTTAAGACCGAAGAATGGCTAAATTATATGTATTACCCCAAGCTTTAAAAACACTCACTACATAAGCATTAGCTTAGAAAACCCTAAATTGCTTTTAAAAATGGTCAAGCCAAAATAGAAGAGAAAACATGGTTTTGTGCCCAATGTACAATTACACAATTACAGAATTTATATGCTTGCAGTTGGATTTACAAAAACTCCTTAATGTACTAAAGTATGGTCTAATTGCTCACTAGTAAAAAGGGGAAACACTCTCTAATTAGATAAATACCTTTTATAGCAATCTTAGTAAACACACTCTGTTTGCCAAGGGGTAGTAAAGACTTGGGAATGTGGGATCAATGCCTGTTTATACCCTGTTGTTCCTGGTGGGGCAGGGTCAGCTTGGAATGCAGGATTCTTGCCCAGAGCTGCTCAGCATTCCAGACTAAGAGCTCTAATCAGCTTCTCCTTTCGTCAACAGCATTTAAGAGATGAAAGGAGGCAATGGTTTCAATTTTTCCCCAGCTAATTTAAGTCAAAATAGTAATTGACTCTTATTTGCTTTTCCAACACATCCTTTGGGAATAACCTCAGGGTCAAAGTAGTTCTCAGGGTCCCTAAATCTTTCTCCAAAACAGAACCTGGTTTCATTAGTTGAAGTTGGAGATCTTGTAGCACTTAAACTCTTAAGAAAACAGCTGTCTTCTCTTTAGCAAATTGAGTTGTAGATGCTAGAAACTGTTGCTATGGTATTAAGAAGGCCTGAGTTTTAGTTCTGAGCCTCTGACAAATTCATTATGAAACCTTGAGTGTATCATGGATGTTCCAAGTAGCTCCATGTCCCCACCTATAAATTAAGACGGTGGGTTAAAAGTGTTCTCTTAACTCCTCATAGTTCTATATTAGCAAAACAATAGAATTCTGTAAATCATGACAGAGGACGTATCCCTTTGCTAGTTCTACAGAGAAGCCTTTCTGATGTCCCAGAAAAACATTAGGCTCCACTCTCTTCTCATCTTGGATATATATTGACTGGCTTTTCTTATTATGAACCTTTAGAGTGGGGACTGTAATTTATCCATATCTGTTTATAAGGTAAAAAACAACAAAAACTATGTCTTTTCATTCATAGAAGAAATGGGGCTGATATGCTCCAAATTCAAATGAGGCAAATATGACAAGGCATGAGACAAAAAAGATGTAAGCAATTGGGCTGGGAGATGGTTCAGTGTGTAAAGCCTGCAGAGGTGAGTTCTGATCCATGTAAAGCTAAGTGTGATGGTACTCATCTCTCATCCTGGTGCTTCTAGGGGAAGACTGGAGGCAAAGTCCCAGAAGCTGGCGGCCCCTCGGTCCTAGTGTGAGCAAGAGACCCTGTCGCAAATAAGGTGAAAGTCAACAATGAACACTTGAGGTTGTTCCCTGACTTCAGCTACGTTGATTGTCACCCATATTCCCATACTCACAGGCACACAGCTTACCAGCAAGAAGGGGAAGAGAGGAGAGGGAGGGAGCAGAGGGGAGAGGAAGACGGAAGGGAAGGGAAGTGAGGGGAGAGGAGAGAATAGAATACACAGAAAACCACACTCAGGACTGACTATAACTCCATGACTCCAACTCCAGGACGTCTGACATACTCTTCTGGACTCCACGGGCAACCCCAAGCATATGCCTATGCATATATGCTAACAAACTCACCATTCCCCAGTCTTAGAAAAAAAAAAAGTAGATTGGATTCACTGGGTCATGCTTAAGAGAGAAATGAAGTAAGTGGTAGGAAAGAGAGATGAGTCACTGTAAATCAAGGGAATGTAGAAGTCAAGGACTAACAAGCCAATGATAAAAACAAAGGGTTATTATGAGAAATGCAAACAGTTCAAGTTGGAGTGAGTCTTGCGTTTCTGTTGTCATCGCCTCTACAGTGAAGTAATGGAAGTATGTTCGGAGGGTGAGGCTTCCTGATGAACTAGTTTCTCAAGTTCGGATCCTTCTGCGTAGTTTCTGTGATAGTCGCTTGTCTTGGTAGACACCTCAGTACACTCATTCTATCTGCAGCTTCATTTCAACTCTTGGATAAAACCCAGTTCACGTTTGCTTGAAACTGATTTACTGAAATTAAATGAGTTCATCCTACCTCTTATTTCATATGAGAAAGGTAGTTTTTTAAAGCATCAATAATGACAACCAAACAAAAATCGGAGCAAAACAAAAGCTGCAATTATTCTTATAAAAATGCGTGCTAACTGTAGAAAATTTGAACAATAAAATGAGAAGATTGTAACCACAGTTAACCACCGTTTCTTTCCTGTGCTTTTACTGAAAGATTTCTGTTTAGTTAAGATTATATGGAATTTGAAGAAAATCTTATATCTTAAATTTTTACTGAAAATGGCATAATCTAAGAAGTTTTATATGTGCAATATAGTTTACTTAAAAATTATTTAAGCTTTCTACTTCTAGCTTTCTTATATTGTGAATATTTTCATGGTGATTATTACTATGTAATAAATTGTTTTTCATATTTTTGGTTAAATTTTTGAGACACTTTTTCTCAAAAAAGACATTGCTAGGAATAAAAACTAAACATTTAAGGAATAAAATTTAAATGCATATGAACATACATTCCTAAACCAGTTCCTGCCAAAATAATATCAATTTAGAGTGAAAGCACTATAAGGCATTTCACAATAAAGCCATTTGAGATGGAAATCACCCACCACCACAGCGAACTGCATTATCTCAGTCCTATTGTAGCAGGCATTTTGTGAGGGTAAGAGTCACTGCTTAAGAATAACTAAATGACTATTAGAGATACAATTTCTCTATAATCATTTTCCTAAAAGTTAGGGCCTCAAAAGACCTCAGGTACTTTTCTAACTGTTCCTACAGGATGCCTGTCCTTAAAGATTTTGTAGATTTTATAAGCTAGTGGGGGCAGAGGAAAGTAGATGGGTAATTTCAATAAGACGGAACATAATAATATCTGGGGATATTGTCAGAGTATTGTTGACTCTTGAGAAAAGCGTCCTTAAGTGAAGTAAGAAGGGAAAAAGGTTGATGATAGGAGAAACAGTATTATTAAAGGTATATAGTTAAAAGTCATAGACTGTGTGTTTTGTATATATGTGCCTCCAAGCTTTTTAAAGAACAAAGTATCCGGGTTCCCTGCCCTGTGGGAAGTCCAAGGACCACCCACTTCCATCCATGTCTAGTAAGGTGAGCATCCAAACTGCCTAGGCTCCCACAAAGCCAGTACGTTCAGTAGGATCAAAAACCCATTGCCATTGTTCTTGAGTTCTCAGTAGTCCTCATTGTCCACTATGTTCAGCGAGTCCGGGTTTACCCAGGGCTTTTTCAGACCCAGTCCAGCTGGCCTTGGTGAGTTCCCAATAGAACATCCCCATTGTCTCAGTGTGTGGGTGCACCCCTCGCGGTCCTGAGTTCCTTGCTCGTGCTCTCTCTCCTTGGACTTCCCACAGGGCAGGGAACCCTGATTGCTCTTTGGGCTGAAGAGG